>NC_042618.1:229386739-229691483 GCF_901001135.1 Rhinatrema bivittatum
AAAGAAGAAGAGAGACTGTTTGGTGGGCTGCTGCTTCAACCCAGGCCAGCGGGGCTGAAGAATGAGCAGAGGTACAGTTGTGTGTTTGGGAGCCTGCTTGTATGTGTGCCTGTGAAAAAGAGCAAGAGATTGGGAGCCTGCTTGTGTGTGCCTGTGAAAGAGAGAGAGAGAGAGAGATTGGGAGTGTGCTTGTGAAAGAGAGAGATTGGGAGCCTGCTTGTGGGTGAAAGAGAGAGTCTACAATCTCAGGATGACTGGAAATAAAAAGTTTCCAGTTATAGGGGGGGGGGGATTTTTGTTATCCTTATTACTTTTAATTATTGGGTGTTTGATATGTCTGCTGTTTTGAAATATTTGGTTTTGGGAAAATGTTTAAAAATAAAAGTTATCCTTATTCTTAATTATTAGGTGGAGTTCCATTTGTCATCTGTTTTGAGATATGCTTTTTATTAGTATGATTTCTTCATTGTTATGATTGATTTAAATTTCTTGACTTTGTTTTATGAGGAATGGTGATATTTCTGTTTTTGATTTATTGCATTGCATATGAGTCTGGCTTTTAGTGGTTTCCAATCCAATATTTTGTTTGCACTTTATTATTTATACTTTATGGCCTGCATTTGTGACTGAGGTGAGGTAGTCTGCTAGCTGGGAAAATGCCTTCTGTCTGTTGGATTGAAAGTTTTTCTGATTTTGGTAGAAGCTGAGGATCCATGATTGAAGGGGGCTCCTTGAGTGCTAAAAATGATGGCGCTTAACACTGCTGGAAATTGAAATGCCTACAGCAAGTGGTGGAGATTTGATTGCTGTGTCGAGGGCCTGCCACACCACGCCCTACCACATCCCACCCTCTGTCCCTCGTTACATTTGATAACTTGTAACGTGGCCCCAGCACAAACGTTTTGCCCAACCCTACTCTAGGAGAAAGTTGGGAAAAGCTGTTTTACATCAACCAGCCAGGAAACTCAGGATTGTATCTCTTGTGTGAGGAGTCTGTCCAGATGTGGGATTAGGCAATCTCTCAGGGAATGGTCCTCAAAGTAACATAATTGGCAGACATGGAGAATGTCCTGACGGGTTGGGACGGGTCCTAGAGCCCCCTGAATGATCTCGGGGGGGGGATAACGAACCAGATATTCTATGAGTGGGGTACCCCTGCAGTAGATTTGTTTGTGACCCTTCCAGGAAAAGGGCACAAGACAAGCTAGCCTCAAAAGGCTTTGCCCTCGACTGGAGCAAGGGCCTGCTATATACGTATCCTCTAATACCACTCTGTTGAAGCTATGATTCTCATAGCACCCTTTTGGCCAGGAAAGCTTTGGTTCCCATACCTGAGGGAAATGTCCATTAGGACTCTGATGAGGCTGGGAAATTTCCCAAATCTCATTACTCTCTGTTGTGCTATCCCAATGTTAGTCCTAGCTCTCTCTCTGCCTGGATGATTATTTAAAATATTTCTTACCTGCTCCATCCAAATTTTGGGGCGGGTTCCAAATATGCATCATAAAATACATCAAATGTCAAAACATAATCAGATTTTTAAAAAGCTGCTGGAAAGCACTCTAAATAATATACAAATCTTCAGGAAAAGAATTAGGCAGGAACTCTAGGATGTTGAAAGGGTGGCTCTGCAATCTTAGATCTGTCAGAGGACGTGTCTAATATTCTTTTAGCTTCAAGAAAGGCTTCCATTAGAAGTCCTATGAACCAAAATGGAGGAGATTTGCCTTGTGGTGTGAGCAAAAGACTCTAAATCCTTTTTTCTGCTCCACACAAAAACTGATTATCTTCTGGATTTGTCTGAGTCAGGTCTTAAGACCAACTCAGGGTCCACCTCCATACAACTGGCTGATTTATTGGGGGTCTACTTCATTTGAAGTCTCTCATCTGGCCTCCCAATGTGTCCTGGGACTTCAACATGGTTCTGACCCAGCTGATGAAAGCTCCTTTTTGGTTACTGAACTCCTGTGACCTGAAGTATCTGGCCTGGAATGTCGTGCTTTTGGTGGCAGTCGCTTCAGCACTTGGAGTCAATGAGCTCCAGGCTCTAGTAAGTTATCCACTTTATACTAAGTTTTAACATGATATGGTGGTTCTGCGCACCCATTCTAAGATCCTGCCTAATGTAGTATTGGAATTCCTTAATAACTAGTCGATCGTCCTTCCAACATTTTTTCCCAGATGACATATCCACCAAGATGAACAAGCACTACACAATTTGAACTGCAGGAGAGCTTTAGACTTCTACTTGGAGTGGACTGAAACCCAATGAAAAATCCACCCAACTTTTTGTTTCTTTTGACGCCAACAAATTGGGGATTGCTGTTACCAAACACACTTTATGTAATTGGCTAGCAGATTGCGTATCCTGTTATGCCCAGGCAGGAATGAATCTAGTGGGCTGTCAAGGTTCACTCTGTCTGAGCCATGGAAACATTGGTGGCTCACCTACGATCGGTTTCTATGGAGATCTGCAAGGCCTGTGATACGGCGTTCTCTCCATACATTCACATCTCACTATTGGTTGGACATGGATTGCCAAAATGACAGTAGGTTTGGCCAGTCTGTCCTGCAGAATATGTTTGAGGTGTAAAACTCGACCCCACTTTCTCTTTAGGTCTGTTGTTTTTGTTCAAGTATACCCCTCATAGGAAGATAAAGAAAAAAGGCCTATTCCCAACAAAAAATAATTGTTGTTGTGCCTGTTGGCACTGTTTTGATTCCCTTTTTTTTTTTTATTTGGGGCAGTAGTAGCTAGAGATTCCCCATTAATAAGGACTGTCCTTAGAGAAAGAGGAATTGCTTACCTATAATAGGTGTTATCTAAGGGACAGCAGGATGTCAGTCCTCACAAAACCCTCCCACCTCCCCTGGGAGCTGGCTTCTCCTTCCATATAAGACTAAAGGTACCCCTGTGTGGATGCATGGGGTATGGTATGCTGGGCATACCCAGTGAGGTACAAAATTCTAGAAAATTTTGGCATAAAAGTTCTGGGCTTGGCTCCATTGGATATCATCATCTAGTGAGGACTGACATTCTGCTGCCTTCAGAGAACATCTGTTAATGCAGCTTTGCTTTCCAGAATGTTCCTTAGGAGTTTTTTAGTTCAGTTCATAGGGCATATTGGGTTCTATAGTGTGGTATGTGCTCCAGTCCCTGGAACATTTAACATACTTAAAATATGCAGAGATAGTAAGGGAAAAAGTTTAGAATATTTTTCAAAGACTAATTATTACAGAACCTTGAGATAATTAGGGAGTGGTTTCATCCCATTAATTAGCAAGCTATTCTACTTATGCCTGACTTTTTTTTTATTTTATTTTTTGCAAAACATTTGGTAGCAGCATAACCAGCTGAAAAGGAAAAGCAGAGCCTGAAATCTAAATTACCCATTGAGAGAAATCATTCCATCTACTGTCAGATCATTGCTCTTGAGGGACATATGCATTAAGTGGGGAAAGTATAGAGAAAAAAAAAAAAGAGGACAACTGTCAAGTAATTTTGTTTTGTCTGCCTAATGTCAGATTTTCAATTTGAATGAGTAATGTTATGAAATTAGTCTTTCTTGGTTCCCTGCAAGTCTTATTTTTACTGTAAAAATTTGCATTTTGTGCTGTACCAAACATACCCTGTTGCATCACACTTGCTGTTTGAATCACACTATTTAAAGCTTCAAATGAGTAAAGCTGGTTGACTATCTCTAGAAGATTTCTACCTTTGAAGTTCCAAATCCCAATTGGGATCATTTAAGTTTGGGCTAGGCTGCATGATCTAGAACACCTACCTGGTACCTTTCAGTGGCTATTCTTGCACAAATGTCAGTCCACACCTAGGCTCAGTTCAGATGTTTATTTTTGTTTTTGTTATATTTGCTTAAAAAATGTTTACAATGGGCACAGGTCTTTTCAAATATTAACATAATTTATGATATGTATAATGAGCAAAGCATGTTCTAGATTTCATGAAACAGATGTTAGCCACTCAATGAATCTGATTGCCATGCATGGGAGTCGACGTGGCTGACCTCCATGCAGTGGAAACTAATAATGGTCTAGAACTGTAAAGCCCTCAGAGTTGCAGTGTGTAGGTAGCAGTTGTAGGAATGTGTGATTGAGGTGTATAAAGTTGTAGAGCTTGTATTTCAAATGCCATTCATGTCATGGCATTGCAGTAATTTAAAAATAAATATGATGTGATATAAAATCCATGTAAAGGGTTTACTTTAACACCATCATTTCATGATGGGACAGAACTCGTAACTTGTATTAAGATTGTACAAGGCTTTTATAGTACATTGTGTGTGATGAGTGTTACAGGAAAGTCTGTTTTTAAAAAGAAAATGTTTTTCCTGATTTATTTTTGCACACTTACAGTCTTGGTGTTGGTTTTAGCACTTCAAGTGGCCAACTGAACTAAAATAAAGTCATCTAATTATTTTTTTCTTTTGTTGGTGAAGTGTCGTTTGCATTGTGTCTGCAATTTTTCAGTATGCCTTCTTACTGTTCTCTTTGTGTACCCTTTCCAAGTAACACTATCAGATTATACTGCTGTTACAGGTAATAGAGAGAACCACATTCAGTCTGATCACAATTTATAAATGAGCATGATTTATAAAGTGGTTGAAATAGAAATTAAACTTTATCAAACAGTATAATATGAACAATATTCTTTAATAGGACTGACTTGGTGGAAGGTCCTTGAATCAGTCCTCAAGATGGGTCTTCTGCTCCCCAGGTCAACCTGAGCTTGAGATGCTGCAGAAGCAGGGTTCACAGCTCTTGGGGAAGTCATGAGCATTGCATTAAGGTAACACCTGTGGCTAGTTTCAGAGCCTATGATTGTAGAGTTTCAAAAGAGGCCCTGGTGTATTGCTTCTAGCTGAGGACTGTTGCTGCAATGGACCAGAGTGTTCACCAGGGAGTGGAATGAAAACGGGGGAAAAATCTCTAAATTGTTGTGAATGAAGGCTCGTGATGCCAGGATTCTGGTTCTGATGGAGCTGGAATCAAAAAGGAGGAAGAGGAGGAAACCACTACTTCCAAAAGGCATCCTTTAAAGCATGCAGTATTTAATTAAGCAATAACCAATGGAATGGTAATGCTTAACTGTTATACTACTTACTACTACTACTACCTGCTGACACTTGTATAGCGCTACTGAATGTACACAGAGCTGTCCAAAATGTTTGTATGAGACAGTCCCTTCTCAGTGGAGCTTACAATCTAATCAAGACAAACGTACAGGGCAAAAGACTTTGGGAATTTCATTTATCAAGAAAATGGTTAAAAACAAATTAAGTTGTAAGTGAAACAATCAAAGGTTAAGATTTAAAAATGACTTCCAGTTATGGAGCTTGTTCGATCAGACTTTGAGGGGAGGGGGCGGGGGAGCTCTGGAACATCTCTTAAAATAAACTAGAAAACTTAACTTTATATTGCTTGCAAAACACCCACTAACGGCAGAGAAACGTCCTTTATAAAGCTGAGAGATCAGATCAGCGCATGGTGCTGTTTTCCTGTGAGGTTATGAGCACGAAAACGATACAAGTCGGGTGAGAGAAAAAAGTCATGGATCTTAAGATGGTGGTGCCTGGAGAAAGAGACAAACTTCTAACATCTCCAAAGATATTCTTTAGTAAATCTCGAAAAGTGTCTCGGCTGCTCTGGATTAGCGGTTGATCAAGATACAAGCTGCCTTGGAGAAAATAAAAGGTGGATTAGAGGGACAAAGTGCCTAGACCACAAGGAACAGCATATATATATATATATGCAGGATGATCGGTTAATAGAAGCGGAACATCAGCTTGGTAAGCTGCAGGGGGAAAAACGCTGTATTCCTAGATCGTATTGACAGTCAAGAAAACAGGAATCGGCATAATAACGTAAAAATTGTAGGATTGCTGGAAACAAATGTGCGAAGATAAATTGCATAACTTTGTTGAGAAATGGCTCCCGGAGAATCTGGGCCTAGCCGCACTGGAAGATTATCTGCAATGTGAACAAGTTCACCGTTTCAGGCCAGTACGGGAAAAACAAAGTAAGCCCTATCCAGTAATTAACTGGTCACATAAAACTAAGCTGCTTCAACCATACCGACAGTGAAAGTTGAATATATAAGAAATAAGATACTTCTCTTTAACTATTTTTCTGCCCACATGGTGGCCCAAAGGAAAGAGATGACACCAAACATGCTCAACGTTGTTTTGCAGGGGTATCAGATCTCATCATTGTGCCCAGCTAAATTAAGGGTACATCATGACAATAAAACATTACCTTTCATTACAAAAGCTGAAGCCTCAGTGTTCCTGTCTTCACTGGATGCAGCAGAGGGATCCTTGTAGCTAAGGAGGATTTTTTTCTGTTTTTCTTTTTTTTTTTTTTTTTTTATAGCAGATGGAAGAGGGTGGGGTTTTTTGGGGGGGTTTTAGCTATCACCCCTGCAAATGTGTTTGGTTTGAGAATGTTAGGTGAAACTCTTATGCTGCCGGTTAAACAAATAATACTCATCCTAATAAAGTTCAGCAGCAATGTTCTGATTTTTGCATCAAAGCTGTAGTTATAGTGCTGCAAAATAAACAAAACCTACTATGCAGAAATCTACCAAAAGTAGTCTGCAGATTTTGGTATTACAAAGCCCTTACCCAGCTCTGAGTTGTTTACAATTTTTTAGGCCAGCCAGGATATAATTTTTAGGAGACTTTAACCTCCACCTTCCAGCCTCCTCATTCTCATCCCCTACCCAAACACTATTTGCTACCCTACTCTCCTATGGCTGGAAGCAAATCATCTCCTTTCCCATACAAAAGAAAGGCAATTGCTTAGATATGGTGTTTATTAATCCCGCAGGCTTTCATATAAACGAAGCTAATATCTCCATTACTGAAATTCCTTGGAGTGACCACTTCCTCATCTCTTTCTCACTCATACACAAATCTCTGAAGCAAATTTCCCTTAACAATAAGACCACTAACTTTTAAGGAGGCCAGTTAGATCCTGAGACCCTGGGATCCAACCTTACACCTGTTCTAAACAGAAATACCTGTAATTCACCGGAGGAATTTTTAGACTTCTGGAACTCCTCCCTAACATCTACCCTTGATAAACTTTTTTTTTAATTTTTTTTTTTAATTTTCTCTTTATTAGTTTAATCAAAATTTACAAAGGTTATTCACTTTGCATAGAAACCAAGAAAATAATTTTTCATTACATCTTCACAGTATCCACTGTATCTAAAGAAAGTAACATTTTCATAATTTGACCCCAAATATAATGTGTGAGGGACTAGAGCCAGAAATAAAAGGAGCTATTACATCAAAACGGAAACAAATAAAAGAAGAATAAACTTAGGGCCGGATATCAAGAGTTACGCGCGGGCGTAGATTTGTGTTCGCAAACCGGCGCGCACAAATCTACGCCCGATTTTATAAAAAATCGGAGCGGCCTTGGAGGGAACTTTTTTTTGCTTCTAACCCACCCCCAGCCCTACCTAAACCCCCCCCCCCCCCCCCACACCTTATCTCGTTGTTACGCCTGCCGGCTCGCCATCCCCCGGCACAGGCCGCTGTGCCGGAGGATTCGGCCCTGCCCCCGGACAGCCACCACCAAGCCCCTGGCCCACCCATTTTTGAAAGCCCCGGGACATATGCGCGAAATGGGCTCAGCTTACGCAGGGGTAGGTTTTCGGGGGTTACGCTCGTAACCCTTTGAAAACCTACCCCTAAGCTTTTATACTCCATCTAAGACAATAGTAGAAGAAGCAAGATTAGTAACAGGTAAGACTTTATCAGACAAGAAGGCTGAAAGTTGTGCTGGTAGGGAAAAAAAATATAAGATACGTTCTAATATTTAATGATACATTTACACAGGAATTTCAGAAGGAAAAAAGCTCCTATCTCTAGTACCCAGGGCCTTAATAATAGGAATTGCTTTCTTTTCTTTTGGGTTTTGTACGACTGTCGCTGCCCGACGTCTCCTCTCCGCCCACCTTACCTTTTTTGCGACTCCTCCCACGGTTGATGGACATCTGGCTGCTGTGGCGTCTGCCTGCCGTCCTTTCCAGTGTCCCCGGCTGGCTTGGGCGCTACATTCTGCCATGTTGTCCAGGTATCATAGGGCGCGCGCGCCGCGCAGCCCTGCTTCTTATTCTCTCTTTGGCTCGAACCTCAGGGGCGTCCCCCTGTGATGACGTCATGCATCCCGGATACAAAAGCCTACACTTTTTGCTAGCTAATTGAGTTAGCAAGGGATCTCCTTATGGATGGGATTCGCTCTCCGTACCTAGCTACTCTGCCTCTCCAACTTTTGGACTTTATCCTAACGGGGTACCCGGTCCTTGGGGGCCTCTCTCATTTCTTTCAGGTCACTATCAGGAACCGGTACTTGCTCCTCGAGGGCCCATGTTCCCTGACTTGCTGCCTGAACTTATCTCTTCTGCTTGGAAGAAACTGCTGCCTACATCATCAGTGAGTTACCAACTTTATTTCCTCAGAGTTGTTCCCTGGAACCAGGTACTCGCTCCTCGAAGGCCTGCCTCTATTCCAGCTTCTGTGTCACCTTCCGGCAAAAACCGCTGTGTGAGTAACTTTACCAACAAGGCTCTATACCAGAACTCTGTGTATGTTTCACTGTACTCACTATCTCAGTTTTCTCCACTACAGCACAGCCATAGAGGAATTGCTGTTACAGTATCCTGAGGAACCCTTGCCCAGCCAGGCTTCATCTCTCCTCCCTACTGCCACCTCTGGTGGCTTCTCAACTCTGTCTAATAAAAGATATAACTCTGTGTTGTGTGTCCCAAAGCTGAGCCTGACCTGTGGCCCCTCACGGGACTTCCCCCGTGGGCGTGGTCAGCTGCCACAGTGTCCAAGGGTCCACCCAAAACCTTACAAACAACAGGTTTGCCTTGCTAGGTCTGGATAAATGCAAATTTTATAGTCCATGAATGTATCCAATCGATGGCGGAAAAATTGTAATATCTATTCTCTGTCAGATTTGAGAAAGAAGGTAACAATTAGAGTTGCTGGTAAAATCTTGTCCTTTTGGGTAGTTTCCAGCATATTTGACAGATCCATCTGGGGAGTTTCAATTGGCGACAAAACTTGGAACCCCTTTTGATCCGGGAAAGCGTTTTTAAAGGGTGGTATATAATAAACTCTTAAACAAGGGAAGAGTCTGTTCTGAAATTTTTAGAACCTCTAATAGATATCTTCTCCACATGTCCTTAGGCAGCACCGTAGGGTCCTTGGGGAAATTAATAATAAGCAGATTTTTCACACGCACCTGATTTTCTAGCTGCTCCAATCTGTTGGTTAGAATCTGATTTTCTCTGATCATGGATTGTTGAACTGCTGATACACTTCTAATTTCCATCTTAATATTCTCCCAAGAACTTTTATTCAGGGCAGCATCAGTTTCCACAATTTTCAGGCGATTTTCTAACTTTACACTAAATTTACACTGGCTACCACTAAGCTTTAGAATCCTATACAAGTCCCTCACTATCATTCACAAAACCATTCATAACCAGATCCCCATCAACCTTCAATTCCCACTCAGACTCCACACCTCATCAAGACCCATCAGAGAAGCTTACAAAGGATCTCTGCACGCCCCAAATCCACCCTTCATTCAACCACTAGAGAACAGGCCTTCTCCACAGCAGGGCCAGCCATCTGGAATGCTAGTCCCCCTGATCTCAGACAAGTATCCTGCCTGTTGACTTTCAGAAAAAAAAATCAAGACCTGGCTGTTTCAACAAGCCTTCCCTTAACACAGGCCCATCTCAGCTATAATCTTATACCAATGCCTCCAGTCAAAGCACTCCATTACCGACACTGTATAAGTTGAGTTATTGTTATAGTTATCAAGTTACCTTCTGCTACTGGCTTCTCTTCTCCCCAGTTCTAGTACCCTTGTTTTAATGTAACTTTTGCCTTTTCTGCTATGTTAATGGTATTGTTATAACCCACTATTCTATGTAAACCGATATGATATGATCTGTATCATGAATGTCGGTATAAAAAAGCACTAAATAAATAAATAACTTATCCAGGGAGGAAACCACCGGGTTGAATTGCTTAGAGATATTATAATTCAAAGTCTGTATTGCCTCCCAGATAGATTCTAGGATAATAGAGACAGGCCTTACCAATTCAGGCAACATTCCAAGCACACTGATTTCTCCATGTGGCTGCCGAAGAACAGAGGAGCTAGCACAGTCCTCTGTGTCCCGGGGGGCCTCAAAAGACACCGGAACAATTCCGGGTGTAGTCACTGCTGCTAGACGTGAGTTGCTTCCTCTTCAGCAATTGAGGTGTTTGTGCTCTTCTGGTCACCGCGGGGTTCACCGGGGCTGACTGCTCCGCCGAGGAGAATTATGTCAGAAGTTTAGGGAGGGAGTCGGGTTCCGCTTTCTCCCGGCTCGCCTCCAGCAGACTGTCTCCTGGATTGAGAGATCCCCAGCGCACATGGCGTCCATCGGGCCCAAGACCTTGGCCAAAGGTGTAGAAGGTAATACAGCTCACTCCCTGGCACGACACTTCCTGTCAGAGTGAGGCATAGTCGATTTGGTATGGAACCCAGGAGGAACACCTCAAGCACGTCTCACCATCTGCCATCTTGAATCTCACCTTCTGACTCCCCATCTCTTCTTTCATTCGTGGCTAAAAGCATGGAAACAGCAGTTCTTCACCAACTATGCAACTTTATTGACTCTAACAATATCCTTGATCATTATCAATTTGCATTTAGGAAACATCATAGCACTGAATTGCTGTTACTTTCCAGCTTTGACATGGTGAGACGAAGCTTCGACCAGGGTTCAGCTTTACTCCTTTGTCTCCTTGATATCTCCTCAGCATTCGACACAGTGAATCATCCCATGTTACTTTCTAGATTGCACTTCCTTGGTATAACTGGGTCTGTTCTGTCATGGTTCTCTTCATATCTCAACAACAGGACCCAACAAATGCACATTGATTCCTCTACCTCTTCTTTGACTTCCCTTAACTCCAGTGTACCCCAAGGGTCTGCTCTCTCTGCTGCCTTATTTAACATCTATCTAAAACCATTAGAACATAAGAAAATGCCATACTGGGTCAGACCAAGGGTCCATCAAGCCCAGCATCCTGTTTCCAACAGTGGCCAATCCAGGCCATAAGAACCTGGCAAGTACCCAAAAACTAAGTCTATTCCATGTTACCATTGCTAATGGCAGTGGCTATTCTCTGAGTGAACTTAATAGCAGGTAATGGACTTCTCCTCCAAGAACTTATCCAATCCTTTTTTAAACACAGCTATACTAACTGCACTAACCACATCCTCTGGCAACAAATTCCAGAGTTTAATTGTGCGTTGAGTAAAAAAGTACTTTCTCCTATTAGTTTTAAATGTGCCCCATGCTAACTTCATGGAGTGCCCCATAGTCTTTCTATTATCCGAAAGAGTAAATAACCGATTCACATCTACCCATTCTAGACATCTTATAATTTTAAATATCTCTGTCATATCCCCCCTCAGCCGTCTCTTCTCCAAGCTGAAAAGTCCTAACCTCTTTAGTCTTTCCTCATAGGGGAGCTGTTCCATTCCCCTTATCATTTTGGTAGCCCTTCTCTGTACCTTCTCCATCGCAATTATATATTTTCTGAGATGCGGCCACCAGAATTGTACACAGTATTCAAGGTGCGGTCTCACCATGGAGCGATACAGAGGCATTATGACATTTTCCGTTTTATTCACCATTCCCTTTCTAATAATTCCCAGCATTCTGTTTGCTTTTTTGACTGCCGCAGCACACTGAACCGACGATTTCAATGTGTTATCCACTATGACGCCTAGATCTCTTTCTTGGGTTGTAGCACCTAATATGGAACCCAACATTGTGTAATTATAGCATGGGTTATTTTTCCCTATATGCATCACCTTGCACTTATCCACATTAAATTTCATCTGCCATTTGGATGCCCAATTTTCCAGTCTCACAAAGTCTTCCTGCAATTTATCACAATCTCCTTGTGATTTAACTACTCTGAACAATTTTGTGTCATCTGCAAATTTGATTATCTCACTCGTCGTATTTCTTTCCAGATCATTTATAAATATATTGAAAAGTAAGGGTCCCAATACAGATCCCTGAGGCACTCCACTGTCCACTCCCTTCCACTGAGAAAATTGTCCATTTAATCCTACTCTCTGTTTCCTGTCTTTTAGCCAGTTTGCAATCCACGAAAGGACATCGCCACCTATCCCATGAATTTTTACTTTTTCTAGAAGCCTCTCATGAAGAACTTTGTCAAATGCCTTCTGAAAATCCAAATACACTATATCTACCAGTTCACCTTTATCCACATGTTTATTATCTCCTTCAAAAAAGTGAAGCAGATTTGTGAGGCAAGAGGGCGGGATGGTCGGGGGGGTGGGGTCAGGGGCTCCTGGCACAGCGGCCGCTTGGCAAAAACAATAACCACATCAATTACAACAACAGCAAGGACAATTGCAATAAAGATCTCGAAGAAATAGAACTAACCGGAATCAATCTAGACAAGCCCAAACAGGGAAGCAGTGTTCACAACCTAGTTTTTGACCACCAACCAAACTGAAGTACTGTGCTCCCCATTCCAACAAGAATAATCCAGCATTTTTACCAACAATGGGAGAATATTACAATGGAAAAATAGGTTCTGGAAATAATAAAGCATGGATAAGCTCTGGAATTCATTGCCAGAGAATATGGTTACAGCAGTTAGTGTAACTGGGTTTAAAAAAGGTTTGGATAAGTTCTTAGAGAATAAATCCATAACCTGCTATGATGGTAATTAATAAGCAATAGTAGCTTGTGATCTATCTAATGTTTGGGTACTTGCCAGGTACTTGTGACTTGGATTGGCCACTGTCGGAAACAGGATACTGGGCTTGATGGACCCTTGGCCTGACCCAGTATGGCATATCTTATGTTCTTTTGAATTTGAAGGGGAATTATTTCCAAGAAACAATCCAACCAAAACCTGAAAGTCAAAAAAGACTGAACCAGGAAATATCCTCTCTTCTCAAATCCAACTCAATTCAAAAATTCACAAAATCCAAAAAGAGTCAAGGATTTTATTCCAAATATTTTCTAATTCCAAAGAAGAGATAAGAATTAAGGCCAATTCTAGATTTAAGAAAGCAAAACAAAAATCTACAAAAGGAAAAGTTTTGGACACATTCATTGCAAACCATTATGCCCCTTCTACAAAACGACTGGCTGACAATCAATTTGAAGGATGCTTCCAATCATATTCCAATCAGAAAGAAACACAGAAGATACTGCAGATTCTCCTTCCAAAACAACCATTACCAACACAAAGTCCTACCGTTAGGACTAGCATCAGCCTCCAAAGTATTCATGAAAGTTTCAGCAGTGCCGGCAGCTCATATAAGAAAGAAAGGATGAATGCTTTTTCCATGCTTGGACGATTTTTTAATAGCTGCAACATCAAAAAAAGAATCAAAACAACAAACCACCAGGGTCATCAACAGAGTATAAATGCTGGGATTTGTAATGAGCTTCACAAAATCTTGCCTCACTCTGAAGCAGAAAATGAAATTCATTGGAGCCATCCTAGATACAACAAACAAGTACGTCTATCTGCTTCTTCAGAGAGAACAAAATCTAAATCAGTTGATAAAGACTTTCAGAAAGAAAAGCAAATGCAAGTACGTACCTTTCTGACACTCATTGGCCACATAGCTTCTATGGTACATGTATTATCCAACACGAGACTGAAGATGGGATGAACACAGTGGCACCTGAAAACAATCTGGAGACAACAGAGCAAAGATCTATTGGCGCCGAACAACCACTATTCACGATACCGATAACTCAAAAGAACAGAAGAAATTGCTATAATGGGTCAGACCAAGGATTCATCAAGCCCAGCATCCTGTTTCCCAACAGTGGCCAATCTAGGCTTACAAATACCTGGCAAGTACCCAAACACTAAGTAGATCTCATGCTACTGATACCAGTAATAGCAGTGGCTATTCCCTAAGTCAACTTGATTAATAGCAGTTAATGGACTTCTCCTCCAAGAACTTATCCAAACATTTTTTAAACCCAGCTACACTAAGGGGCGGATTTTAAAACAATATGCGCGCCGGTACTTTTGTTCGCGCCACTGGCGCGAACAAAAGTACACCAGATTTTATAAGATACGCGCGTAGCCTATAAAATCCGGGGTCGGCGCGCGCAAGGGAGTGCACATTTGTGCAACCAGCGCGCGTCGAGCCCAGCGCGGCCTGCCTGTTCCCTCTGAGGCCGCTCCGATTTCGGAGCGGCCTTGGAGGGAACTTTTCTTCGCCCTCCCCCCACCTTCTCCCTTCCCCTACCTAACCCACCCCCCCCGGCCCTATCTAAACCCCCCCCTTAACTTTGCGCGCGTCGCCGGCAGCCCCTCTCCGTCCTCTGGTCCTGGGGGCATGGTCCGGAGGCCTCGACCACGCCCCCGGGCCGGCGCCATGCCCCTGGGCCCACCCCCAAAACGCCGCAGCACGCCCCCGAAACGCTGCTTCGTTTTGGGAACGCCCCCGGACACGCCCCCTCCCTCCCCATTTCGAAAGCCCCGGGACTTACGCGCGTCCCGGGGCTTTACGTGCGCCGGCGGCCTATGCAAAATAGGCGCGCCGGCGCGCAGGGGTTTTAAAATCCGCCCCTAACTGCACTAACCACATCCTCTGGCAACAAATTCCAGAATTTAATTGTGCATTGAGTGAAATAGAATTTTCTCCTATTAGTTTTTAATGTGCTACTTGCTAACTTCATGAAGTGGCCCCTAGTCCTTCTGTTATCCGAAAGAGCAAATAACCGATTCACATCTACTCGTTCTAGACCTCTCATGATTTTAAAGACCTCTATCATATCTCCCCTCAGCCATCTCGTCTCAAAGCTGAACAGCCCTAATCTCTTTAGCCTTTCCTCCTAGTGGAGCTGTTCCATCCCCTTTATCATTTTGGTCACCCTTCTCTGTACCTTCTCCAGTACAACTATATCTTTTTTGAGATGCAGTGACCAGAATTGTACACAGTACTCAAGGTGCATCTCACCATGGAGTGATACACAGGCATTATGACTTTCTGTTTTATTCACCATTCCCTTCCTAATAGTTCCTAACATTCTGTTTGCTTTTTTGAATGCCACAGCACACTGAGCTGACAATTTCAGTGTATTATCCACTATGATAACTAGATCTTTTTCCTGGGTTGTAACTCCTAATATGGAACCTAACATCATATACCTACAGCATGGGTTATTTTTCCCTATATGCAACACCTTGCACTTGTCCACATTAAATTTCATCTGCCATTTGAATGCCCAATCTTCCAGTCTCGCAAGGTCCCCCTGCAATGTCTCACAATCTGCTTGTGATTTAACTACCCTGAATAATTTTGTACAGTTGCAAATTTGATTCTCACTCTCTGTATTCCTTTTCAGATCATTTATAAATATATTGAAAAGCGCCGGTCCAAGTACAGATCCCTGAGGCACTCTACTGTTTACCTTTTTCCAGTGAGAAAATTGACCATTTAATCCTACATTAGGGGGTAGATTTTCAAAGGGGTACACGCGTACCCCCCAAAAACCTACCCCAAACCCCCCCTGCGCGCGCCGAGCCTATTTTGCACGTGCATATCTTATAAAATCCAGCATACTTTTGTTCACGCCTGGTGCACAAACAAAAGTACGCCCGAGCGTACATTTATAAAATCTACCCCTAGGTTTTCTGTCTTTTAACCAGTTTGTAATCCACAAAAGGACTTTGCCTCCTATCCCATGACTTTTTAGTTTTCTTAGAAGCCTCTCATGAGGGACTTTTTCGAATGCCTTCTGAAAATCCAAATATACCACATCTACCAGTTCACCTTTTGTCCACATGTTTATTCACCCCTTCAAAAAAATATAGGAGATTTGTGAGGCAAGACTTCCCTTGGGTAAATCCATGTTGACTGTGTTCCATTAAACCATATCTTTCTATATGCTCTGTGATTTTGATCTTTAGAATAGTTTCCACTATTTTTCCTGTCACTGAAGTCAGGCTCACTGGTATATAATTTCCCAGATCACCCCTGGAGCCCTTTTTAAATATTGGGGTTACATTCACCATCCTCCAGTCTTCATGTACAATGGATGATTTAATGATAGGTTATGAATTTTAACTAAGAGATCTGAAATTTAATTTTTTAGTTCCTTCAGATCCCTGGGCTGTATACTATCCGGTCCAAGTGATTTGCTACTCTTTAGTTTGCCAATCTGGCCTACTACATCTACCAAGTACACAGTGATTTGGTTCAGTTCATCTGACTCATCACCCTTGAAAACCATCTCTGGAACTGGTATCTCCCCAACATTCTCATTCATGAAAAAACAGACTCTTGAAGAAAATTCTTTAAGAGTCTGTTTTTTCATGAATGGAGGACTATTTTCAATATAAAGCAAAAAAAAGTTTATAAAAATATTTTGAAAGCATTAAAATTTAAAGAAGGTGAATGATTGAAAAGACCGGTTGGCGTCTTTGAAAAGAAGTCACACAACGTTAGGCTTGCTGACACCTTAAGCTACTATTAAAAAGGTTGCTTGAGTTCCACTTTATTTTTTGATTTTGGTTGCAGTGGTTAACTAATGACTCCCTTTTGATAATAGGTAATTGAAATCTCCCATTATTACTGCACTGCCAAATTAGTTAGCTTCTCTGATTTCTCTTACCATTTTATCATCTGACCATTTTTAGCCAGGTGGACGATAGTATACTCCTATCACTATACTCTTACCCAACACACATGGGATTTCTACCCATATAGATTCTACTGAGCAATTAGTCTCTTGTATGATCTATATCCTGTTGGACTCTATACCCTCCTGGGCATAAAGTGCCACACCCCAACCAAGTTGATCCTCCCTGTGATTGCAATATAATTTGTACCCTGATATAGCACTGTTCCATTGGTTATCTTCCTTCCCCCAGGTGTCTGAGGTGCCAATTATGTCTATCTCATCATTTACTACTATACACTCTAACTCTCCCAATCTTACATCTTAGACTTGTGGCATTGGCATACAGACATTTCAAAGTTTGTTTTTTGTTTGTATTAACAACCTGCTTTTTAGTTGATATGGATAATTTTGGAATTCTTTAGCTCAGGTGATTCTTTACTTATAGGCATATAGACTATGTTTGCTTTTATGAAACCTCTCTGTTGGTATGCCCTAACTCTCCTGTTTCATTAGTATCCTTCAAAGATACATTCCTCTGAACCAAGCACTGCTGAGTAACTGTCTGCTTTCCCCCTTGTTCTAGTTTAAAAGCTACTCTATCTCCTTTTTAAAAGTTAGTGCCAGTAGCCTGGTTCCACTCTGGTTAAGATGGAGCCTGTCCTTTTGGAAAAGTCTCCCCCCTTCCCCAGTTCCTTACAAAAACTGAATCCCTCTTCCGTGCACCATCATCTCATCCATGCACTGAGACTCTCCGGAGCTCTGCCTGCCTCTGGGGACCTGCCCGTAGAACAGGGAGCATTTCAGAGAATGCCACCCTGGATGTTCTGTATTTCAGTTTTCTACCTAAAATCCTAAATTTGGCTTCCAGAACCTCTCTCCCACATTTTCCTACATCATTGGTGCCCACATGTATGACAGTTGGCTCCTCCACAGCACTGTCTATAATCCTATCTTGGTGACGCATGAGGTCACGTCCACCAGCCACCCAGCTATCTACATTTCTAATAATCGAATCACCAATTATGATGGCCAACCTAACCCTTTCCTCATGAGCAGTAGCCCTGGGAGACTTGTCCTCTGTGCAAGTAGACAACACATCACCTGGAGACCAGGTCCTTGCCACAGGATTACTTCCTGCTACACCAGGGTAATGTTCTTCAACCAGGAGACCTTTCTGATCCAAGGCAGCACTGGGGCTGACAAACTGGATTTGGGACTTGGCTACTATGTCCCTGAAAGTCTCATTAATGTACCTCTCTGTCTGCCTCAGCTCCTCCAGGTCTGCCACTCTAGCCTCCAGAGATTGGACTTGTTCTCTGAGAGCCAGGAGCTCTTTGCACTGAGTGCACACATACAATCTCTCGCCAGCGGGTAAAAAATCATACATGTGACACTCAATGCAAAAGACTGGAAAGCCCCCCCTCTTGCTGCTGGACTGCTGCCTTCATCTTAATTTTGTTGAGTTCCTAGTTAAGTTTAAGTTACTAACGGGCCGATACAGTGCACAGAAAAGCACAGAAAAGCAGTAAAAACTGCTTTTCTGTGCACCCTCCGACTTAATATCATGGTGATATTAAATCAGAGGTCCCGAAGGGTAAAAAAAAATAAATTTGAAGTCGGCCCGCGGCTTTCGGGTCAAAAACCGGACGCTCAACTTTGCCGGCATCCGGTTTCCGAGCCCATGGCTGTCAGCGGGCTCGAGAACAGACGCCGGCAAAATTGAGCGTCGGCTGTCAAACCCGCTGACAGCCACCGCTCCGGTCCAAAAGGAGACGCTAGGGACACGTTTTTACTGTATCAGCCCGTAAGGGAGTTGGAATTAGAGTACTTTAAATTTACAGATGCATTAATTAATCTGCTAGTGTCCTACAAGGGGATGATTAAACTCTCAATAAGGGCTGGTACAATAGTATGATTTAGAAATGAGCCTGATTGATTTTTAATGAGAAAGTGTCTCTTGCCTAAAAATCAAGGGTTGAGCTGGGGGTGGGAAAGACAGACACTAGAATTAACTCCCTCTAGCTTGCTTATTATCTCACACACACAAACTCTAAAGAATATATCCAACTATTTCACCTCTCTCCAAACTTTAAGTCCTAAGACTTCCCAAAGCTATACTTAGCAATCCTCTTCAACCACCATTAAGCTGATCTTCACTCAAAAGGATTGAAAGGTTTGAGATTTGCCCGCCTAATGGCGCGTGCTTCCAGTCCTCTTCTACTGCAAAGGGCGTGGGGCCTCTGGAAGCTGGGGCTGTGGAGATCAAAGCCTTGGGTCATTTGCTGTGACCTCTGGAGTCCTCTCCCGGGGATGCTGGGAGCAGTATGCAGATGAGCCTTCCAATCCTCTTCTGCTCCTATACTCCTTGAAATGGTGGTCTCACACATCCAATTTACTCTCTGGGAAAAAGATGCACCCTTACAGATGTTTCAATGTTAGGGAGCACCCTTACAGATGTTTCAATGTTAGGGAGCACATCTTGGCAGCAAAACCACCCAAGGCCAATGGTCAATCCAAGAAACGAGCTCTCATATAAATTCTCTGGAGATGCTAGTAGTTTCCAAAGCTCTTAGTTTACAAAGCTCTCAGTCTTTGAAGCATACATATGAGGGAAAATCTTACAGATACAATCAAGTTACCATGTTTTATATCAACTAGCAGAGAGGAACAGGTTCCTACAGTCTCTGCAAGCAAACAACTCGGATCTTGGACTGAGCTTTGCACTGTGGAATACATTTAACAGGAATATATCTACCAGGGAAAGAGAATTGCCTTGTAGATCGACAAAGCATCAGTTACATCCCCTCGAATGGTCTGTAGACAATCAGATATTGGACAGGATTTTCAGAAACTGGAGAAAGCCTGGGATAGAACTTTTCACAGCCCCATTTAGCCACAAATTACCGAGCTATTGCTCCAAGATACACTCATAAAATTCCATTGCGAGAGGGAATCATTTCGCAAGACAAATCAACTTTTCCTGTCTTACAGGGAAAATAGGCTAAAATGTAAACAGTCAATCACTAGATGGTTATCCCGATGTTTTCAGTTTTGTTATACTTCAGAAAATCTAACACTTCCAGATCCAGAAAGACTTCATCAAATAAGAGCAGTGGCTACTTCCATGGCATTCCAAAATAATATACCTATTTCGAATATTCTACAAGCAGCAACATGGTCCACCAAACATACATTCATGAAACATTACTTTCTGGAAAAATGTCTTGTTACGGGCACAGTCTTTGGAAAAGCAGTGGATAAAGATTAAAAAAAAAAAAAGAATATGTACACAGCCATTAGCTTTCCAGAAGCATATTAAGGTTGCACAAAAAAAAAAAAAAAAAAGAGAGAATATAGACTGGCAACCCTGGCTAAGGAGTCCCACTTGTGTGACTGATTTTGCATGCTTGTCCATGGAGAAAGCAAAATTGCTTATTTGAAACAGGTGTTCTCCATGGTCAGCAACGCAAACAGCCACACAAACCCCTCCCACTTCCCTGGAAAGCAGCTGTAGCATCTATTGGACAAAACTGAGAGACTCTGTGTGAGAGACGGTTGAGCAGGAACACTCACACAAGCTCAATATAAAGACTTCTGAGCATACAGAGAGCCTGCCCGATCCTGGCGCTGTAGGATGAAGTCACGCACTTGTGTGGTTGTTTGCGTTGCTGTCTATGAAGAACACCTGTTTCAGGTAAGCAACTTTGCTTTGTATGCTGCTGCCCTCCAAGGGTTCTGAGCTCCCTTCCTTCCTGCACAGGCCTCTGTTGCCAACCCCCACCCCCAAACTCCAGGAGTAGCTGGATTGACTCTGCCTCTGTTCCAAGAGTCTGTGTCGGGCTCTGCAGTTGCTCTTTTGAGACAAATACTTGTCAGAGCCCCCATTCTCCTGTGATTTTACAGCCGTGGTAAGGAACGCACACTTCGGCCCTTGCCATGGATTTAGTCAAGCCTGGCTAAATTGCCGCAGTAAACCAGGGATCTAAAAAAAAAAAAATATGCATTGGTGGCAGTTGGTTGGTGCATGCAGCATTGCCTTTCTCCCACCCTCTTGCCTCGGAAGAGAAACAGTGTGAAAGGTACAACTTTCCCTTCTGAGCCCCCTGGGTCCCCTCACTCACCCGCTGGTTAAATTAAACTGGAGGAGGAGGAGACGGTAGCTTTGCAACCTCGCCTCCTCCCCTTCTGGGCCCAGTTGTCGTGCTTTGAACCATATGGTTCAAAGTGTGACGCTCGGGTCTGGCAGGAGGGGAGAAGGAGGCGCCAGAGACAGTGCAAAGTTGTAGTTGTTTCCTTCTGTTTAACTTAAATCAGTGGGCGAATGAGGGGGCAGGGGACGGTGTAGAGAGAGTGACATGAAGATGTGGAGGGAGGGGAGGGAGTGAACCTACTGGGGATTGAGAAGGAAGAAGGGACAGAGTGAAGTGAGGATGGGAGAAGGGCAGAAGGGATCAGGGGTGGATTGCCCTATCTGGGATTGGGCTTCCGCCGGTGGGCCTGTCACTCCCATAACGTGATTTTTTTTTTTTAAACTTCCAGGCCAAAGAGAAGAAGAGGGGCTGCTGCTGCCCAAAGAGAAACTTGCGGCACCACAGCAGACAGCTGTGTGAGGAAGAGAAGCCTGCAAGGTGCAGAAGAGCCCATCCTGATGCAGCCGGAAGAAAGCTGTACGGACCAGGAGAGAGGCCTGCAAGGCAGTGGCAAAGCCTATCCAGCCGGGGCTGGAAGACAGCAGTGCGGGGCTGGGAGAGACTCCTGCAAGGCTGCGTGAGAGAGTGAGTGAGCATGTGTGTGAGTGAAAGACAAAGAGTCAATGAGCATATGTGTGAGCAAGAAGACTATTTGAACCAGTGAGCATGGGTATGAGCAAGAGCAAGTCAGTGAACATGTGTGTGAGCAGAGTTTGTGAGCCAGTCAACATGTATGGGAGTTTGTGTAAGAATGAACATGTATGCTAGATAGTGTGTGTGTGTGTGTGTATATATATATATATATGTATGAGAGAGAGGAGAAAGTTTGTGCACATCTCCTATCCCTGATTAATCCATGACAATCTCAGAGTGACTGGAGTCTAAAGTTCCCAAGTGTGGAGAGCAAGGGACTTTTTTTTAGTTTTAGTTTTAATTATTGGGTGTTATTTGATGTCTGCTGTTTTGAAATATTTTATTTATGTTTGGAAAATTAAAAAAAGCCAATGATATATGTTTTTAATAATTGGATGTTCTCTTCATCAGCTGCTTTAAAATATTTATTCTTTTTATGAGTACATTTTCACTATTTTGATTGATGTTTTATATATCTTGATTTTATTGTTTGTTTAATGATGTTTCTTTTTTTCCATTGTGCACTGCATACACAGTCTGTCTTGTTACGGTTTCCAAGTTAGTTTTTGTCTGCATGTTTCTAGTTATACTTTCTCTTTATTCTGTATTTGGTGAGGGTCTGTCTGTGTTCTGCATGTGTGACTGAGGTGAGGTATTCGGCTAACATGTAGTTTCTGTGTCAGGCTCTTAAGCTTGGCTTGTTCTGTTTTCCTAATATTAGGTGTATTGGTGTTTTAGGGCCTGGTGTAATATTTGCAGTGTTGTTTTT
This sequence comes from Rhinatrema bivittatum, assembly GCF_901001135.1. Classification (NCBI taxonomy): domain Eukaryota; kingdom Metazoa; phylum Chordata; class Amphibia; order Gymnophiona; family Rhinatrematidae; genus Rhinatrema; species Rhinatrema bivittatum. The sequence continues at coordinate 229,409,076 of NC_042618.1, forward strand.
CCATAGATAGGGTTGTTACTGTTTGAGTGCTGACAGTTAGTGCTGTTTTGTATGGGAAGTTTACTATACTGTAATTCAATTTACTTAAAGCTTTCTGATGGCAGACGTGCTTTACAATAGTCCCAATTACATATGGCTACAGGTGTCTTTTGTTTTTTGGGGTTTGTTTTTTTTTTGCAGTTTCTGGTTGGTACCACAGTGGTGCATGTAACATACACATATTATAAGTGATATTTATACCTTATAACACTGAACATTCTTTTTCATATGAAATCTGTTAATTATAAGTACATGTTTTAAAATTATTTGTGGGAAGGGCGGGGCTAGGAGTGTGTGCAAGGTTGTGAGGTTCACCTATGATACCTAATACCCTCGCACCAGCCCTGGCATCACTAACTCCACAAGAGAAAACAGGATTCCATATGGAGCTGTGCTATTTTGAGTTAGTGGCCCTCCCCAGTCTCGGCCAGGGCATAATTTTCTCTTTTTATAAGCCCAGGGAAACAGTATGGATCACTTCTGGTGCTCCCTCCCCTGGAGTCTGTAGGCAGAGCACAGCCTGGGAACCATAAAAACAACAGACTATGTAGCCAGCAGTCAGTGGGAATGCACTAGAGTGGTGGGAGGGTTGTGGAGAAATGGAGACAAACTACAGGCACAGGAAGGAAGGGGATAAGCCAGGAGGAAATGCCTATGCAGTGTTGGGGAGGCTTCTGTCTGAGGTGACTGTACTGAGCTCTGAGAGAAGCAGCTGGCTGTGGAACCAGAGAGTCTCCTAGAGAATGGATATTGGGAAAGGGAGGGGGCTGCTGCAGAATGGGGAAAGGGCTGGCAGCAAGCAAGAACATTACACCATGATGCAGCAGTGTTGGACTGGGAGTGCTCACTGTGTAAGCAGTACAAAAGTAGCATGTCAGAGAGAGTGCATGTGTGTCTGTGTCAGAGAAAGTGTGAGAGCCACACACCCATACACACTTTCTCTGTAAGAGTGTGGATGTGTGGATGTGTGGATATCTTTCTCTCTGACTCAGACACACACTCTCTGTGTGTGGGTGTGTTTTTGTGTCTGTGTCTTTGTGGGTGTCAGTGTGTGTATGTGCCAATAAAGTTTCTGCAATCTAAAAATCTGTTTGTGATTGAGCGTGTGTGTGTGTGTCTCTGACACTGGCTGGCAGTGTCATTACTTGCAACTGGTTCAAGAATCAGACCGAGAATCCAGGATATATCTCTATAAGAGATATAAGCAAATGTTTAGGGGCCCAACCAATTTGCATGGATGGAACAGGGGCTGCAGCTCTGCTCACCCCAATCTAGATTGTCCTCAACGTCTTAGTTTTTTAGGAAAGATGAAGTTTATTTTGGAGGTATTTGGCTTAATGCTACTAGGTTCCAGGGTTGACTTGGTGTACTTTTGGGAGCTGTTGACACATGTGCTGCAGGGAAAGTGCATTAGGGCGTCAGATACCCCATGGACCAGTTTTGAAAAAAATCCCTGGGGCCAATATTTTCCTGCAATCCTCCCCTAGGAGGGATAGAGTGAACTGTCAATGGGGGCAGGGAAAGGAGGGGTGAACTGGGGATTGTAGGGGGAGGGAGGTACAGAGTAAACCAGGGATGGGGTAACGGAGTGAAACGAGTGTGTGGAGCGGGAGCCAGAGTGAACTAGGAAGGAGGGCAAAAGAGAGAATGAACTGGGATGATGGAGCAAGGGAGGGGCAGGCGTGAACCAGGGTCAGTGAGGTGTTTTGGTGGGGGAGAACCAAGTTTTGTGATGGGGATCGGGTGGGGGAAGGAAGTGACATGGAGAGTAAGGAATCAAAGGGGCTTTGGGAGGGAGGGGCACAGCTCTGGCAACTTTCCTTTTCCACCATCCATTCGTCTTCCACCCCATCCCCCAATACTCCCTTGCTTCCCATCCCTGATCCTTCCTCCTCCATCCCACTGCTGACCCTTCCTTCCTGAATCTCTATTCTCCTTATCTCTCTACCCATTGCCTAAGATTCCGTTTCCCTCCTGTGCCCTCTCCTCGCTTCCTTTTCCTAGATCCCTTACTCTTTCCTCCCAGCCCAAATCACTAAAATCCTGAACATGTTAACATGATTTTAAAATTAGCAAAATATGGTTTACATGAAGAATGTAAGTAAGAATGACAGGTGGGGCAATTTGTATACCCCCCCAGATATTCCGTTTTCCAGCAATTGAGATCACTGCTGTTATTTGTCTTTCAGATATTAAAAAATCTCTTCACAGTAAACAGCTGAGTTTGAACTTTGCTCCTGTCGTTCTTACCTAATTACTAAGGTGGGGAGGGGAAAGCCATAATAAGATGCCTTCTTGGCAAAATAAGTCAAACTTTCCAAATGAAAAAATCCTCGAGACCACTTTCCGCCTTAAAAGGAAATTGTGTTGATTTGAGACTAGGTTGGGTCAGGCAATCCTGCCATGAGCTTTGCTCATGTTAACCCCCAACACTTTTGTTTCAATATTTGTATTTCCTTCATAATAAAAATGCATGACAACACTTTCCTGTGTTACATGGACAGGGAAGAAGGGGGATTATGTATATTCTAGTGCAGCTGAAAACCAATCCTTTGAAAGGATTCATTTTATAACAAAGTGAAGGGAAATAAGGAGCCGCTAGGTAGCCCTAAATCTCACATTTTGTTTTTTTTTGCGCCAAGTAATGTGGGTAGTGATGGTTGCCTGCAGCAGCATAGCTGACACAGACGGAAGAGTCCCTGGCTAGCCTCGGCAGGTGAACACTTGCTGATGAAGTCTAAAAGTATGCCAGCTATATAACAAGGAAACTACCTAGCTAAAAGATCCTAAAAAGTACCCTAAATGTACAGTACTTTCCCCAGAAGGCATGACTCCAAGAGACAAAACCAAATAATGCAGAGGGAGCAGGCAGCGCCCCTCTAACGCGAAGTAACCCTCCATCGCCGAGTGAACAAAACGTAAGCGCATTTCACCCCTCTGGTGTGTGCTGTTGTGGCTTGTAGCACTTAGGGCGCTTTTTTTCCCCCTCAAATTATTCTTTCCCGGTTCTTTCCCTGACGATGTTGCTTGTGTCTACTGTGCAAACTGTATCCCAGCCGCCCACATCTAAGACAGACCACATCCCTTCTTTTCACCAGGCTTCGTTCCAGCCTAAAGCTGACTTTCTTTTTTTTAACTTGGGAACGCCACATGCGCCGCTTCTTTAAAAAAAAAAAAAATAGAGGCAGGGCCTTGGGCGGGCTCGGAAGCTGAAAGGGGAAGAGGAAGTGAAACTGGATTGTTCTGCTCTGGTTTGAGACTTTTTGGTTGGTAGAAGCCGCTTCTCGAGCCTAATTGTAAGTAACTTTTCCTATTCTTTGAGACCCGATCTCTCTCTCCGCCTGAATACAGAGCGTGTCCCGGCCCTGTTTACCGTTCTCTAACGTATGTTAATAAAGCTTGATTTGTTACCTGTGACATCACAGACCGTCCCCGGTTTCGAATCCCGAAAAATCTCACCATTGTATTTTATGATGCAATAAAGTTTTATATTCTGGAAATAGAAGCTTTTTGTTTCGTCGGTGGGTAAACGCATATGGTGGTTATTACCGATTAAACTTCACAGATCAGTCGTCTCGCTATCATTCTCTCTTTCCAGTTTGCCTTGTTTGCATATTGACGCTGGTAATCAGGAGCGCCGAGCTGTATGCAGTTTTACCTAGGAGCAACTACAGACTACACCCGGTGTAGTAACGAATTTTGTGCACTCTTGTGCTGCTCCATTTAAATCTCATTCTCATGTTGATGAAGGCTTTAGTTCAAGCCTTCCCAGACTTGTAGTCTATGCAATCCCATTTTAGCACTTGAAAATTCAAATGATCCCAGAAGACAAAAGCACACAAACAAACCCCTCTCTCAGCTTCTACCTTCTCCAGTCCTTTTGCATCCCCCCATCTTCTCCCACCTTTCTTCCCTTTTTTTAAATAATTTGTAATTGATCCTATGGCATTCCCTCTCTCACCCTTTATATCCCCCCCCCCCCCCCCCCGGGACCTTCTGTCATTCCTGGTCTCTTATGCTCCACAACCAGGCCTTGATCGCTCTTTTTAAACAACTCTTCCAAACATACCACTGACTCCAGGATCAATAGAAACATCTTTCTTTGGGCCCTGGACCAAAGATGGGTGAAGGCAGGTTGCTAGAGCAACGTTTTTCTCCTGGGTAAGCTCACTTATGGATGAGGAAAGAGGAGCAGTGGCTATATCCAGTGGCCTGTGCATGCTCAGCCCATTCCTTCCCTCATTGCTGGTCCCAAACCTGATGAAGATCTGCAAGTGGCAACAGCATTAGTAATGAAAATCAGCACCTGGGCTCTGCTCTCTACACCTCACAGCAACGGAGAGTCCCGTGATTACTTTTAAAGGTGCAATAGTTCTTTTCTGAGCACACATGCCTCTCCTTCCTAGCTACCACATGAGCCCCAGAGTGTTAGAATTAATGGGTAGCATTGCAAAGCACAGATATCCAGGCCCTGTTTTATGCAGCATACATATTACATACAGCATCTCCTTCACTTCCCTCTATGGAAGTATCGTCCTATGAGACCTTCAAGTTTCTGTCTTATTTCCAGACTGACTGAGATTGAGAGATCATACACTGAACACCAGGTGTGACTCACTCTGAAAGATGGGAGTAGTAACAGTGAAGGAGCTGTAGCAGCCTAGATAACAGCCAACTTCCCACATTGCGCCACACTTTTATCTGTTTCTGCTTTCCTCTCCACAAAGAGGAAGCTGGAGTCTAGTAGTGGAGTTGTCTGTCCACAGCAAAAAAAAAAAAAAATGAAAGAATGGGATGGAGAGCAGAGTTTCTGTCATAAGAAGCAGGAATCTGTAGGTAGAGGAAGCCAAAAATATTTGCAGGGTGAGTAGGGGCAGATGGGTTACGTGCCCATGTACTGAAAGCAGAGGCCTCAGTTTCCTGTATCAGATGTTTCAAAATTCTGTAGCAAATTTACATAATATTGCATATTTTTTTCTATTTAAATAATGTAACATTTTTACTTTCTAAAACTAGTTTTCTGACATTTCTGTGTCCAGTTAAGTAGTTTGGCTCTTTTAGAGGAAAAGGGGTCATGGTGATTGGGGTTGGGGAAGGGATCTGGGAATAGAAAGAGAGAGCTCAGAAGAGGAAAATGAAGAAGGAATCTTAGGCAGGAGGGGTAGAGAGAGAAAAATGGGGCTTCAGGGAAGATAAAGGGGAGGGAAGAGGGATCAGGAATTGAGGGGGGAGGGAGGATCAGGGATGTGGAGGTTAGGGAAGAAAGGGGAGTATTGAGGATGGAGGGGATGAAGAGGGAGGACTGAATAGGGGAGTAGAGAAGGAAGAGAGCCTCCTCCCTCTTTCCCTTATTATCCTTCCAAAGCCCTTTGATCCCATCACACCCCAATACGTCCTCCAATCCTCACATCCTACATCCCTTCTAGTCTCCTCACTATTTGCTTACACAGGGATCCCCTTATTCTTGCTCCATTCCCACTCCAGTCACATTCTCTTTCCCCCCCATTTCCTTCCTCATTCACAATGGCATTTTTTCCTATCCCACAATTCCTTGGTCATGTTCTTCTCACTTGCTTGTCTCTCATTTTTGATTCCTAAGAACATATTTACTTTCTCCCCTCATTCTTTCCCCTTCCCCTGTGATTTCCTCATGCTCCCTGGTTCCCTCCCCTGCCACATTCCTCTCTCGCCCTGGTACATGTCTTCTCTCCACCGTCCCCTCACAAACCTTGGTTCACCCCCACCCCACAATCCCCTCAATAATCCTGGTTCACTCCCTTCCTCTCACCCTCCAATCTGGAAACAGGAGAAGGATGATGGCGTTGCAGTGCCTTGGGGGGGGGGGGGTATCCCTCCCACCATTTCCGTGCTGGGGCCTGAGCATGGAGCTTTGAACCACATATATGACGTTTAACACCCAGCAGGGATGCACCCAAGGTGCTGCAAGGCTGCCACCCTAATCCTCCTGTTTTCTGACAGGAAGGTGAGTAGAGGGTTCAGGGGAGGAGGGAGAAACAGGGGCAGAAGGGAAAACATTGCACAGACCTATTGCCACCAATACTTGTCTTCCAGGTAGGAGTGCATTCCTGGTCCCCTGTTGCAATTATTTTATTTATTTATCGAGTTTTATATACCGTCATTCGGTTTTGCCATCATAACGGTTTACAAAAAATACGATAAGGTTTTTCAAAAGGTTCAAATGATTGTTAACATAGAGGCATCATATACAAGTTATTTGCTGTTCAGTTTTTTACGTTTCAATTCTTTGTTATAATCTATACTTGTGTTTTGAGTTTCAGTTTTCTTAAGGTTAGAGCGGAGGGGGTTGGCTTTGTTTTGTTCATTGGGTGAGATGGTATGCTTTGGTGAACATCCATGTTTTTAGATCTTTTTTTGAAGGTTTTATAGGTGTTCTGAGTTCGGTTGGGAGTTCGGTTCCAGAGTTTCGGGCTTCCTAGAGAGATTGCTGTCTTTTGGGTTGAGGTGGGTTGTTTGGAACGAGTAGGTGGTGTCTTTTTAGAAGTCCCTTATTTGCTGATCTGAGGCTTCTGTTTGGTGTATGTAGTTTTATGGAGGAACTTAGCCAGTTTTCTTGTTTTTTATCTATGATTTTATGAAGTATGGATAGTATTTTGTATTCAATCCTGAATTTTATTGGTAGCCAGTGTAGTGAGGTAAGTGTTGGAGTGATGTGATGTCCTGTTTTTTAGATCCAGTGAGGATTCTTGCGGCTGCGTTTTGTAGGATTTGGCGTGGACAGATAGTGTTTAGAGGTAAGTTGAAAAGGAGTGAGTTACAGTAGTCCCAGGTTAGAGAAAATGAGTAGTTGGTAGAAAGGAAAGGTTTTAATTGACGGAGTGTGTGTTGTTTATGATATCCGTCTTTGATTTTTGTTGAGATGTGGTTTTTGAAAGAAGGTTCCCTATCAATTATTACTCCAAGATTGCGGGCATGATTGACCGGAGATATAATCGTATTTTGGGTCATTAGGTTGAGAGCAAGGGACACATTTTGTAGTCCTTACCATGGCCATGAAAGACTGGGGGGGGGTAGAGAGACCTTGGCTGAGAGTGAACAAAGTAAAGTAGAAAGCATTAGAAGGAGAGGGAAAGGGACCCCAAGGTAAGACTTCTCTTTGTATGTGCAGAGAGAGTGCTTTATACACCAATTTGGATTGTGTTTTCCATGCGTGCTTTATGCACGCTTGGTGCACACAAAATATGCCCTTAAATATTTTGTGTGCTAAGCATGTTTTTATGCACACATTTTCAGGTTAGTGTGCTTTAACTCCAGATACATTATGCTAATGGTATGCCAATATGTCAGGAGTTAAAACTGCACTGTGTGTAAATGGAACTGAACACAGTTTATTACATTGGCACTTCTGTGTGCTGCGTTCCAAAGACCATATTTGTGCTCATTATTTTGAAGATGTAATGGTTGACTGTGCTTCCTTAGGGTCTATTTTGCATATCTTCCACCCCCCCCCCCCCCAAACCTGTCCTTTTAACAGTCTTAATTAAACATGAAATATAATTGTCTTCTCACAGGACCGCAAGCATAGTCGTTTTCTACATATTTCCTGTAGGTTTGCATGTGTGGATGCACTTCAGAATGTTGTCTAGCCTCTGGGTAAAAGTGTGCATTCAGTGTAACAGTGCACCCTCCTTTCTAGCCATGGCTGAGAAAAGGGGTTTTCCCTGTGTCATGGCGAGAAGTAAATTTATGCATGCCTTTTTGTCTCTTCATTTTTGATGAGTGCTTAAACTGTTTCACAAAATACTTGTACAATGCAGTAGTTATGTACACAATAGCGCAAACCACTCATCTGAACGAGAGAGAATTTCAAAGTGCCATAAAGTGGTGATTCATTTTCAGTGCTAAAGGATCTCCTACCTGATCCATGTTAGTTCATGGGATTATTACGTTCAAGAGAGAATTGAACTCTGTGCCCAAATTCCTGTGTGCTGATTTTCCCATTAAAAAAAAAAAAAGGGAGAAAACCTTACTACATTTGCCCTTTAGTGCTTAGGGACAGAAGTGACACCTGGCCTCTGTAACGGTTGCTACATGTCTGCTGTATGTTCCCCACTGTGAAGGTAACCTTCCTTTTTTCTCTCAGATACAAAAAATGTCAAAATACTGAATCCAGAGCGGTCCGAGAGATACAATAAAGAAATGTAAGGCTTTTCTCAGAGACAGACCAGAAACTTTGATTTTCAACCCTCTTATTGCTCCCCCCACCCCCCGTAGTTACCAATTCAAGAATTTCCAGCTCTAGATACTGCCAATGCCCCCACTTCCCCTACGTAGGAAACCCATGGTAGTATCTCAGCGACCCAACCCTCATATGTCACCAATTTTGTCACTCGGGGGAAAGCCGCAGAGGCAGTGGATGGGGCTGATGTCGCCAAGAATCTCGCCAGCCCTGTTCAATCTACTGGAGCTGTGACATTCTGCTTCCCTCAGTGGGATGTATCACCGTAACACCAGTGGGGCGATGGGACCTGGATCTGCTGCAACATTTTGTGATCCTTGGGCTACCCATCCCCATGTCTTAACAGTCTGTACCTTCCATCCTCCCTCTCTTTCACGCCTCAGCCATCCTGGAACCCAAGATCTAAAACCACTCCACACCCTGATCAGTCCCTGCGCTCTGCATCCTGATTACTATAAATAAAACACTAACGATTATAAGGAAAGTAGCTATGTGTTTACACTTTTCATTCACTTTTCGTTATTTGGTAAACTTTTTTTATTCATCTTTCTTCATTTAGAAGCCTGTTTATTAAGCCGCTTTGAAACCCCACGTTACTTCCCCACCAGAGCCATAGTCCTAAATGACGCAGGCTGACTCAAAGGTCTGGGGGGGGGGGTTCTTTTTGGCATTTTCTGTGTGGGGGGCATCGTTCAGGGCCAGCGCATCTTTAGAAATGCGAGGGAAGAAGGGGTGGACCCCGAGAGCAACTGATGCTCAGGGGAAGTTGCAGTTGACTTTCCAAAGATTGATGCAGATTGCGAGGTTTATTGCGATCTGCGTTACTCCGTGTTTAATATTAATGACCTGGTTTGCATGTGATGCAGCTCATTAATATTTGACTTGCATTGGGCCAGATTTATTTTGCAATGTCAGCAACGCTCACATGAATATTGCAGACGATGTGGTTTCAACGCATGTTAAACACAAAATTCAGCCCCTTTATTTTTTTTTTTGTCTTCTGTTTATTGCTCTGTTTTTCTTCATAAATCTGTTTTTTAATCTTGCTTTATTTTTTGCTCCAGGGTTTGCTCCCTTTCTCTCCAAATCATTTCTGTGCACCTTCTCTTTCTTCTGTCATTGTGTGTCTCTTGTTCCCCTCTCATTTATTTTAACCTTTATCAGTCTCCATTCTTCTGTTATCTCTCACCCACTTAGCTCCCTATGCCTTGTCTTCTTTCCTCCCTTTCTTGCTGTTCCTGTTCTTCCCTCTCCTCTCCTCTCTTACAGAAACATGATGGCAAAAAAAGACCATATGGCCCAGCCATCCATTAAATTTAGTATTATAATTTACATTCCTTCTTAAAGATCCCCTGTATTTATCCCATGCTTTCTTGAATTCACATACTGTTTTAGTCTCCATTACATCCACTGGGAGGCTGTTCCATGCATCCACCACCCTCTCTGTAAAGAAATATTTCTCAAGATTACTCGAGAGTCTACTCCTGTTCAGCCTCATCTCCTGTGCTTGGAAACCTTGGAGATATTTAAATGTTTCTACCATATCTCCCCATCTCATCTTTCCTCTAGAGCAGTGGTTCTCAACCTTTTTTCTGTCGGGACACACCTGACAGATGGTTCTCACATGCGTGACACACTGACCCATGATCGTCACGGGGCTAGATGTAAAAGTACAGTTTGTATCCACAGGAACCCCCCTGACCCACAATAATGGATGTAAAGCAGAATTACGACATTCCCCATACAACTCACCCTACAAAAAAGATGTTCTGGTGTCATCTCAGTAACAGCAACTCAAACTCCTTCTACTTCCAGGCTCAATAGCCCTACTTATGAAAAGACAGCAGTTTACCACCAATGCATGTCCTCTTGAGAAAACACAACAAATAAGACGGATACAAACGCTTACATGCTGGTAAAATATCTCATCTCGGTAACAGACATAGAATCGCCCTAACATACTCCCAGGATCTGTAGTAATGCACATAAACTAATCCGCACTGGATTAGTTTATGTGCACCTGTATTATGGAATACACTCAAACAGGAGCAACCCTATCTATGAAAAGGCAACACTACAAATATTAAATCAGGCCCTAAAAACCAATACACCTCTTATTAGGAAAACAGAACTAGCAAGCAGCTATAGATCCCCACACAGAAATAATTGTAAAACTATACTAATAAGCAGAATAAATGTTTCAAAACAGTTATGAACAGAATAACATCCAACAATTAAACTCATAAAAACTATTAAACATTCTCCAAACACCAATAAAATATTTAAAAAAAGCAGACACCACATAATATTAAATAATTTAAAATGGCAGTCAATCAAGAAAAATAAACTTAAAAAGCCACCTTTACTTACCCCCTCCAGCAGCTCTCCTACTCCCCTTCCATGCAGGCCGTGGCACACACCAGAAGCAGCAGTAGAAGCTAAGCTCTATACTTATGGTCCTCTTCCTTAGTGCCCATGTCTCTCACACACACACCATACCAGTCATGCCCCCATGACCAGTTCCTGTGTCTCACACACCAATCATCTCCCAGTCTTTGACACACACACCATTCACCTTCCTGAACAGTTTCTCTCATGCCATACACACACACAGGCTTCCCACTCCTGTGTTCTACTTACATATATGGGCTTCTCACTCTCATAATCACTTTCTCTGTCTCACACTCACCAGTCTCTCACTCCCATGCTTGTTCTCTCCACATGCACAGGCTTCTCATTCCCATAATCACTCTCTCTCTCTCTCTCTCTCTCTCTCTCTCTCACACACCAGTCACCTGACCTCTCTCATGCATACACACACACAGGCTTCCCACTCCCATGCTGTGTGTCTCACACACCCAGGTTTCTCACTCTCATGCTCAGGCTTTTCATTCCCATAATCACTTTTTCTCTCTGTTACACACACACATCGCTCTCCACGTGCACAGGCTTCTCATTCCCCGAATCACATTCTTTCTCACACAGTCACCTTACCAACCAGTCTCTCTCTCTCTCTCTCTCTCATACATGCGCGCGCACACACACACACACACACACACAGGCTTCCCACGCCCATGCTCTCTCTCACATAATCAGGCTTGTCAATCCCATGCTTTCTTTCACACCCCCCCCCCAACACACACACACAACACCAGGTCTGACCCAGTATGGCATTTTCTTATGTTCTTCTTATGCCCATGCTTTCTCACATACCCAGATTTCTCACTTCCATGCTTTTTTTCTCTCTCTCACACACACATCAGTCACCTCCCTGACTAATGTCTCACACTCTCACATACACATCAGTCATCTCCCTGAGCAGTCACTTTCATTGTCTCTCACATATATACACACACATCAGCTCTCTGACCAGTTTCTCTCAATCTCACACAGGCAGGCTGGCTGCTTCTCTCTCTTTCTCTCACTCACTTTCTCCCTTCCCCCCCCCCCCCCCCCCCCCCGAGCACAAATGGTAGCTGCAGCAGCCTCCTCCTTCAGCCCCCGCAGGCCAAGAAAGAAGAATCCCATTGGCCGTGGGAGGCTCATGCTGCTGTCTCCTTTCCCAATTACCGGCTGCTTCGATTGTTTGGGGGCCGCTGCTGCTGCCGCCGCTGCTATTTTTCCACGCGGCACGGTTCTTTCTCCGCACCGCGTATCACTTCCTGTTCCGGGTCACGGGGGGGGGCGCAGGAAGAAGAAAAGGCCAGCCGCAGGTGCCACTGCTTCTTCTCCCACTGCTGCCGTTCCCTCTGGGCTTGAACGTACTGATAGCCCGGTGGCAACGGCAGCAGGGAAGGAAGAGCAGCGGGAGAGACCGGGAGCATGCGACACACCTGCCGGTGCTTGGCGACACACTGGTGTGTCGCGACACACCGGTTGAGAAGCGCTGCTCTAGAGTATACATGTTTAGATCTTTGTCTATCCCCATATGCTTTAAAACGAAGACCACCCTCTGGACTGATTCCATCCTGTTTATATCCTTTTGACGGTGCGATCTCCAGAATTGTACACAATATTCCAAGTGAGGACTCACCAGGGACCTATACAGGGGCAATATCACCTCCCTCTTTCTGCTGACCATTCTTCTCCATATACAGTCAAGCATCTTTCTGGCTTTATTCACCTGTTTGGCCACCTTAAGATCATCAGATACAATTGCTCTCAGATCCTGCTCTTCCTTTCTGCTTAGAAGAATTTCACCTCCAATACTGTAGCTTCCCCTGGGTTTCTGCATCCTGAATGCATTACTCTGCATTTTCTGCATTGTTTTTGCATTAAATCTTAGCTGCCAGATCTTAGACCATTCCTTGAGCTTTGCTAGATCCCTCCTCATGTTTTCCACACCTTCCTGCCTCTCTACGCTGTGTTAGATTTTGGGTTCATTGGCAAAAAGACAAACCTTTCCTGACAATACTTCCATTATGTTGCTCACAAAAATGTTGAAAAGAACTGGTCCAAGGATCGATCCCCGAGGCCCTCAGAGAAAACTCCATTTACCACTACTTTCTTTTTGTCTTCTACTCAGCCAGTTTGAGTCAATTGCTCTAGGAGCCATACCATAAGAACATAAGAACATAAGAACATAAGAAAATGCCATACTGGGTCAGACCAAGGGTCCATCAAGCCCAGCATCCTGTTTCCAACAGTGGCCAATCCAGGCCATAAGAACCTGGCAAGTACCCAAAAACTAAGTCTATTCCATGTAACCATTGCTAATGGCAGTGGCTATTCTCTAAGTGAACCTAATAGCAGGTAATGGACTTCTCCTCCAAGAACTTATCCAATCCTTTTTTAAACACAGCTATACTACCTGCACGAACCACATTCTCTGGCAACAAATTCCAGAGTTTAATTGTGCGTTGAGTAAAAAAGAACTTTCTCCGATTAGTTTTAAATGTGCCCCATGCTAACTTCATGGAGTGTCCCCTAGTCCTTCTACTATCTGAAAGAGTAAATAACCGATTCACATCTACCCGTTCTAGACCTCTCATGATTTTAAACACCTCTATCATATCCCCCCTCAGTCGTCTCTTCTCCAAGCTGAAAAGTCCTAATCTCTTTAGTCTTTCCTCATAGGGGAGTTGTTCCATTCCCCTTATCATTTTGGTAGCCCTTCTCTGTACCTTCTCCATCGCAATTATATCTTTTTTGAGATGCGGCGACCAGAATTGTACACAGTATTCAAGGTGCGGTCTCACCATGGAGCGATACAGAGGCATTATGACATTTTCCGTTTTATTCATCATTCCTTTTCTAATAATTCCCAACATTCTGTTTGCTTTTTTGACTGCCGCAGCACATTGAAATCGACGATTTCAATGTGTTATCCACTATGACACCTAGATCTCTTTCTTGGGTTGTAGCACCTAATATGGAACCCAACATCGTGTAATTATAGCATGGGTTATTTTTCCCTATATGCATCACCTTGCACTTTTCCACATTAAATTTCATCTGCCATTTGGATGCCCAATTTTCCAGTCTCACAAGGTCTTCCTGCAATTTATCACAATCTGCTTGTGATTTAACTACTCTGCACAATTTTGTGTCATCTGCAAATTTGATTATCTCACTCGTCGTATTTCTTTCCAGATCATTTATAAATATATTGAACAGTAAGGGTCCCAATACAGATCCCTGAGGCACTCCACTGTCCACTCCCTTCCACTGAGAAAATTGCCCATTTAATCCTACTCTCTGTTTCCTGTCTTTTAGCCAGTTTGCAATCCACGAAAGGACATCGCCACCTATCCCATGACTTTTTACTTTTCCTAGAAGCCTCTCATGAGGAACTTTGTCAAACGCCTTCTGAAAATCCAAGTATACTATATCTACCGGTTCACCTTTATCCACATGTTTATTAACTCCTTCAAAAAAGTGAAGCAGATTTGTGAGGCAAGACTTGCCCTGGGTAAAGCCATGCTAACTTTGTTCCATTAAACCATGTCTTTCTATATGTTCTGTGATTTTGATGTTTAGAACACTTTCCACTATTTTTCCTGGCACTGAAGTCAGGCTAACCGGTCTGTAGTTTCCCGGATCGCCCCTGGAGCCCTTTTTAAATATTGGGGTTACATTTGCTATCCTCCAGTCTTCAGGTACAATGGATGATTTTAATGATAAGTTACAAATTTTTACTAATAGGTCTGAAATTTCATTTTTTAGTTCCTTCAGAACTCTGGGGTGTATACCATCCGGTCCAGGTGATTTACTACTCTTTAGTTTGTCAATCAGGCCTACCACATCTTCTAGGTTCACCGTGATTTGATTCAGTCCATCTGAATCATTACCCATGAAAACCTTCTCCATTACGGGTACCTCCCCAACATCCTCTTCAGTAAACACCGAAGCAAAGAAATCATTTAATCTTTCCGCGATGGCCTTATCTTCTCTAAGTGCCCCTTTAACCCCTCGATCATCTAAAGGTCCAACTGACTCCCTCACAGGCTTTCTGCTTCGGATATATTTAAAAAAGTTTTTACTGTGAGTTTTTGCCTCTACAGCCAACTTCTTTTCAAATTCTCTCTTAGCCTGTCTTATCAATGTCTTACATTTAACTTGCCAATGTTTATGCTTTATCCTATTTTCTTCTGTTGGATCCTTCTTCCAATTTTTGAATGAAGATCTTTTGGCTAAAGGGCGCACATTTTATTTATAAGTCTTCTGTGCAGAACCGTGTCAAAGGCTTTGCTGAAATCCAAGTACACTACATCTAGCACTCTCCCTTGATCAACTCTGTGGTCACCCAATCAAATTGATCAGATTTGTTTCACAAGATTTACCATCCTGCAATCCATTGGATTCCAAAAATTGCCCTATCCTCTGTTTTAGCAGCGATTCCAGTAGTTTGCTTACCACAGAGGCCAAACTAACTGGCCAGTAGTTCCTAGCCGCCTCCTTACTTTGTATGAATAGGAATCACAACCACCCTTTTCCAGTCCTAGGGGACTACTCCAGACTCTAAAGAAACATTGACAAAGTCCGCCAGTGGAGATGCCAGGATATCTCTTAAGTTCCCTTAGTATCCTCTGTTGTGCCCCATCGCCTTATCTACTTTGTTTAGTTAGCTCCTCACAACACACTGTTCTGAAAATCCATTGATGTTTACCTCAATTCCAATCTTATTTGTGTTTTTGTTTTGTGGGGTCCTGCTCCAGGCCCTTCCACAGTGAACACCAAACAGAAATATTTGTTAAGCAATTTTGCTTTTTCCTCATCAGCCTCTACATATTACTTCCCTTCAACTTTGAGTCACACTTTTTTTTTTTTTTTTTAATTTCGTCACCCCGTTTTACCATCATTTTCTATTTTTTCTTATATTTGAATTTTTGCTTTCCTGATTATTTTCTTGGCATCTCTTAATTTTTTCCTGTTTCTGCAATCTTTTTTTTTTCTAATTTATGAATGCTAACCTTTTCTCCCTTACCTTTTTCAGCTGCTACTTTAGAAAACTATAACAGCCTCTTTTTCCTCTTCCCTTTACTTTCCTAATAAAAAGACTAGTTGCCCCGATATCTCATTCTAGTTTTGCTCACCTACTTCCCATAGATTTTCCCATCCAGCTAATAATTCCTTGAGTTACTCCCCCCATTTTGAGAAAATTGGGACCCTTGCCTTTGAATGAACCTTCATCTCTTGGGTCCTAATATTGAACCACATCAGTTAGTGGTCATTGGCTCCCAGGTGATCATCCACTACAGCATCAGAATACTGTCCCCTTTGGTAAGCAACAGATCTAGTATTACGCCGTACCCCCCCCCCCCCCCCCCCTTTGTGCATTCCATTACCAGTTGACAGAACATTTCTCTTTGCAGAGAATCCAGGATCTCCCTGCTTCTAGAAGATCAGGCCCCGGCACCACCGGGTATGCAAACCGTGCAATTGCACAGGGCGGCACACCCAGTTGGGACATCAGGAGCAAGGAGAGGCCAGTGCTGCAGCCGGTGGACCCAATCCCACCGGCGGCGGAAGGAGGCCTGTGTTGCTGCTGGTGGAGCCGATTCCACCTGCGGCAGAAGCAGGAGGCCACAGCAGAGGAAGCCCATCCTTCAGCTTCTCCTCCGATGCTGGCCCTGTGGTATTGAACACTTGTGGTGCTAGAACTTCCTGTATTCTCGTGAGATGAAAATACAAGAAGTGCTAGCACTTGCAAGTGTAGAATTACCACAGTGCTAGCACAGGAAGAAGAGCTGCAGAACAGCTTTTCTCCAGAAAGGAACAGGCTGGCAGCAGCAGCAATGGAGGCATGCCCCTGGACCCTGACTGCCTGGTCGGTGTGGGTGTGTGTGGGAGGCTGCCTGGGACGGGTGGTGGGGGGTGTGTGTGGGGGGAGGGAGGATGCCTGAGATGGATGGGGGTGTGTGTATGGGAAGCTGCTTGGGATGGGTCAGTGCGCTTGTGTGGCCCGAAAAAATGGGATGGAGTCTGTTCCGTGACTGGGGGCAGGGGTTGGTGTCTGCACGACTGGGGGAAGGGGCGCAAGGCAGAAGGTGCCTAGAGCGCCTAATCCCCTCATACGGGCCCTGTTATCCACTCTTCCAGAGCCATGTTCTCACTTTTGATTAGGGTTGCCAACTGCCCGGTTTTGAACCAGACAGTCCAGTTTTTTCTGTTCACTTGTACAGTGCAGGGTCGGAAATTCAGACCGGAGACTAAAAATCTGTCCCCTGTGGCAGGCAGCTTTTTTTCCCTACAGCTCTGCATCATTTCCTGTTTACAGGTAGAGGAGGGGACTAAGGCAGGAAGGGCAGGGCTGCAGCTCCACTCATGCTGTTCAGTCTCCTCTCCCTGTCCTGTTATTGGTAGCTGCAGGGAGTGGGGGTGGGACCTTACCTAAGCGCACGCTCCCCGAGCAGAGCACGCAGTCGCTATGCAGAGGAACAACATCCCACTTTCTACAGCTGACTGGGCGGTCGACTGCGTCCTCTGCCTGCCTCCACTTCCCCCCCCGCCTACGCCCTTCACCTCTGTGTGTAGGTGCCTGGTTTTCTCATGAGTCCCCACGGGATGTGGGCAGTATGGTTTTGGATACTTTTTTTTTTTTTTTTTTTGACCAGAGCAGGGTGCCTTTCTGATAAAATAGGCATACTCTCCCCTTCGCCTACCTCCTCTCTGGACTGTGATTGGAAGCTGTGGGGGAAGGGGATGGGAATACAGCTCAATCTCTCCCTCCTCTTGGCTGCTCTAGCAGCACTTCCTGGGTAGCTCAGTAATGCACAGGCTGGATAAGAGAGACAGAGGTGCCGAATGGGGGGGAAGGGCACAGTGAATGAAGGAGGGAGAGAAACAGGGGCTGGAGGTATAGACATAAGAACATGTCATACTGGGTCAGACCAAGGGTCCATCAAGCCCAGCATCCTGTTTCCAACAGTGGCCAATCCAGGCCATAAGAACCTGGCAAGTACCCAAAAACTAAGTCTATTCCATGTTACCGTTGCTAGTAATAGCAGTGACTATTTTCTAAGTCAACTTAATTAATAGCAGGTAATGGACTTCTCCTCCAAGAATTTATCCAATCCTTTTTTAAACCCAGCTACACTAACTGCACTAACAACATCCCCTGGCAACAAATTCCAGAGTTTAATTGTGCTTGAGTGAAAAAGAACTTTCTCCGATTAGTTTTAAATGTGCCACATGCTAACTTCATGGAGTGCCTCCTAGTCCTACTATCCAAAAGAGTAAATAACCGATACACATTTACCCGTTCTAGACCTCTCATGATTTTAAACACCTCTATCATATCCCCTCTCAGCCGTCTCTTCTCCAAGCTGAAAAGTCCTAACCTCTTTAGTCTTTCCTCATAGGGGAGCTGTTCCATTTCCCTTATCATTTTGGTAGCCCTCCTCTGTAGCTTCTCCATCGCAACTATATCTTTTTTGAGATGCGGTGCCAGAATTGTACAAGGTATTCAAGGTGCGGTGTCACCATGGAGCAATACAGAAGCATTATGACATTTTCCGTTTTATTCACCATTCCCTTCTTAATAATTCTTAAAATTCTGTTTGCTTTTTTGACTGCCGCAGCTCACTGAGCCGACAATTTCAATGCATTATCCACTATGACACCTAGATCTCTTTCCTGGGTGGTAGCTCCTAATATGGAACCTAACATCATGTAAGTACAACAAGGGTTATTTTTCCCTGTATGCATCACCTTGCACTTATCCACATTAAATTTCATCTGCCATTTGGATGCCCAATCTTCCAGTCTTGCAAGGTCCTCCTGCAATTTATCACAATCCGCTTTTGATTTAACTACTCTGAATAATTTTGTATCATCTGCGAATCTGATTACCTCACTCGTCTTATTCCTTTCCAGATCATTTATAAATATATTGAAAAGCACGGGTCCCAGTACAGATCCCTGAGGCACTCCACTGCCCACCCCCTCCACTGAGAAAATTGTCCATTTAATCCTACTCTCTATTTCCTGTCTTTTAACCAGTTTGTAATCCACAAAAGGACATTGCCACCTAGCCCATGATTTTTTACTTTTCCTAGAAGCCTCTCATGAAGAACTTTGTCAAATGCCTTCTGAAAATTTAAATACACTACATCTACTGGTTCACCTTTATCCACATGTTTATTAACTCCTTCAAAAAAGTGAAGCAGATTTGTGAGGCAAGACTTGCCCTGGGTAAAGCCATGCTGACTTTGTTCCATTAAACCATGTCTTTCTATATGTTCTGTGATTTTGATGTTTAGAACACTTTCCACTATTTTTCCAGGCACTGAAGTCAGGCTCAGTGGTCTGTAGTTTCCCGGATTACCCCTGGAGCCCTTTTCAAATATTGGGGTTACATTAGCCACCCTCCAGTCTTCAGGTACAATGGATGATTTTAATGATAGGTTACAAATTTTTACTAATAGATCTGAAATTTCATTTTTGAGTTCCTTCAGAACCCTAAGGTGTATACCATCCGATCCAGGTGGTTTACTACTCTTTAATTTGTCAATCAGACCTACCACATCTTCTAGGTTTACCATGATTTGGTTCAGTCCATCTGAATCATTACCCATGAAAACCTTGAACGGGTATCTCCCCAACATCCTCTTCAGTAATCACCGAAGCAAAGAAATCATTTAAACTTTCCACGATGGTTTTATCTTCTCTAAGTAACCCCTCGATCATTTAACGGTCCAACTGACTCTCTCACAGGCTTTCTGCTTCAAATATATTTTACTGTGAGTTTTTGCCTCTACGGCCAACTTCTTTTTCAAGTTCTCTCTTAGCCTGTCTTACATTTAACTTGCCAACGCTTATGCTTTATCCTATTTTCTTCTGTTGGATCCTTCTTCCACTTTTTGAATGCAGATCTTTTGGTTAAAATAGCCTCTTTCAGCTCACCTTACCATGCCAGAAATCGTTTTGTCTTCCTTCCACCTTTCTTAATGTGTGGAATACATCTGGACTGTGCTTCTAGGATGGTATTTTTTTTAACACTGTCCACGCCTCTTGCACACTTTTTACCTTTGTAGCTGCTCCTTTCAGTTTTTTTTCTAACTATTTATCTCATTTTTATCAAAGTTTCCCTTTTGAAAATTCAGCACTAGAGCCATGGATTTGCTTACTGTTTCCCTTCCAGTCATTAATTCAAATTTGATCATATTGTGATCACTATTGCCAAGTGGCCCCACCATGTTACCTCTCTCACCAAATCCTGTGCTCCACTGAGCATTAGATCTAAAATTGCTCCTTCTTTCGTTGGTTCCTGAACCAATTGCTCCATAAAACTTTCATTTGGCACAGGGGATGGAGAAGGGAGAGAGTCAATCGAGCACAGGAAAGGTTGGAGGACGAGAGAGTGGAGCACGGGCTAAGGATGAAAAGACAGGAGGGCACAGAAGATGAAGGGAAGAGAGGGGACACAAGGCCTGGAGAAGACAGGAAAAGAGCCACGGGAGAGCACAGGAGACAGCAGGGAGAGAGATAAGGGGCAGTGGGAGGGAAAAGAATCGGTTGAGGTACACCGAATGAGGGAAAAGAGTGGAGACAGGAGCAGGGGCCACATATATGCAAATTTTTGCTAATATTGGAAAGGAATGGGGTATCCCCCTCCTCCAGTCCTCAGGTGTCCAGTCATGGTGTATGAAAAAGATGGTAACCCTACTTTTGATATGATCTGTGTGGTACCTAGCACTATCCTTCATGCCAACATGGATGAACATCATCGGATAGTGATCAGTAGGCTTGAAGATTTTCGGTAATCTCTCCGAAATGTCTTGAATTTTGCCACCCAGCAGACAGCACATTTCCTGGGACATGTCTTGGCGGTAGATGGATGCCTCCCTGCCCCTCAAAAGTGAGTCACCCAACTACTACTCTCTGCCTCCTAGATGCAGTGGCTGCTGTGCCTGCAGCTTTGGGATTTGCATGTCCTGGTTCCTCCTCATTAGGGGATATCTCCTCCACTTCCAGGGCTGCATACCAGTTCTTCTGTTAGGGAAAGCAGAGCTGTGCTGTAGGTTCTAGTAGCTGAAGTAATCTGGGTCCAGCTGTCATCTTATAGACCAGTTTCAACCTCCACTCTGCTTCAGTTCTCCATCTTAGATACCTTGATGACTTTCTCAGTTGTAGTCTTTTTTTTTTTTTTTTTCTTAAAAAAAAATCCTCTATGCATGCAGTAGGGCAGTGGTTCTCAACAGGTTTGTCTGAACACACTGGTGTGTAGCGAGAGCATGGGAGGTGTGTCGCAGGGCCAGCAGATGGCTGCCTCCTTATCAGCCCTGGTGGGAGTTGGTTGACTTCTCTTACAATGGGCCTGATGGGAGGCTTCTCTCGCTTCCTTTTCTTCTTTCTGGCCCAGTGGGAGGCTGTTTCCTCCTTCACCCAGATCAAAGCGAGACATTGCCAGCTCTGGCTGTTCTGTGTCTGGGATTGATGCTGATGATGATCATCTCTTCACCCTATGGAGGGTGGGGGAATGGAGGTTGGTGATGCTGGGAAGTTGAAGGTGTAAAGGAGAGGGAGTGTGGGGGCTGCTGAGCAGGAAGGGGTGGGAAACAGGGGGTTGGGGTAGCTGGGCAGGCAGGGAGATGGGAGGGGGAGAGAGGGAGCACAGGGAAGAGGATGTGGAGGGTCAGGAATGCTGGGCCAAGGATATGTGTGAGCGGATGATTGAAAGGGAGTCATTGGGGGAAAAGTGAAGGATGATGGAGGGGGAGTGATGGAGTGCAAGAGCCATAATATGTCAGTTTTGGGAATGTGCATTTCTTCTATCGTTGTACTTTGCTTAGTGTAGGAGGATATGTATTTCTAGCTCTCTGGTTTTGCATTGCATGCAGAGTGGTTTTTTGAAGTTTCCATTCCAGTTTTTGTCTCCACATTTGTAATTTGTGGTCTCTTATTCTGTATTTGATGAAGGTCGGATCTGTATGTGTGACTGGGGTGAGGTATTTTACTAGTAGATTGATACAAATCTCTATCTTATTTGTTGCGTTTTCTCATTCTCAATAGGACATGCATTGGTGCTGCGCTGCTGCCTTTTCATAGGAAGGGCTATTGCTGTTTGTTTGAGTTTTTGGAATTAATGTCGCAGTGATGTGAAAGGTTTACTACATGTGCTGAGTTTTGGGTTTGGTTTTTTTCAGGTTTTGTATTCTACAATGCACCTGGTAGAGTAAGGAAATTTCCGTTTCTGTTACTGAGAACACTAGAATCAGAATATTTTTTTTTATATAGCGAGGTGTATTTGAAATATCCTAGTTCTGCTTTGCATCCATTGTTTGGGGAGGGGGAGTGGCAGGGGTGGGCTCCTGTAGATGCAGAGTATGGGGAGATTTTAAAAGGTTGCACTTGGGCATACATGTGTGCGTGCTACCCGGCACGCGCACATGTACACCTGATTTTTATAACTTGCACGTGCAAGTTATAAGATCCGGGGTCGGCGTGTACAAGGGGTGCACATTGCGCGCACCAAGCCGCGCAGCCTTTCCCCATTGCCTTCCCACCCCTTACTCTAACCCCCCCCCCCCCCAAATTTTTGTTGTACCTTTTGTGCCTGCCTCTGGACAGGCGCAAGTTACGCGCGCCGGCCAATTGCCGGCACGCGCTCTCTGACACTGTGTGGCAAATGTCCACTGTGCCAGGAGCTGCTCACCCCCAGGACTTTTAAAATCCGGCCCTATATGTTTATGTTTAGCCCCACGATGGTCAAGTGTTGTGTGTCACGCCTGTAAGCATTATCTGCCAGGGCTGTCCCAATAGAGAAAAGGTTGAGCACCACTGCAGTAGGGTAAAACCGAGTCTGGCCATGAAGGAGAAGGTGGATGGGGGAGGGCCCCTGGAAATAAGAGAATAAAGAAAAGGAAAAGAAGTAAAAAGAACAACTAAAAAATTAAAAAAATAAAACTCAAACTGTTTTTCATGTTAATGACGAATCCATTAAGTGTAATTAGGATCAGTCTAATGCTTTTAAATTTAAAAAAAAAAAAAAAAGGAAAAATGGGCCAGCCTAATGGCTCAGGTGGCAAGAACAGTGCATTGCCATGCAGAGGGTGCCCAGGTTGGCTGGCATCACTCCCATTTGGCAAGGATCGTTGCTTAAGGGGTGACGTTTGCAATCATGAGCCCTGACGCCAGTCAACAGAATTCTTTGCTGGCCCAGGACTGTCACTACAATGACCAGGCCGGGTGGGTTAAGGTGGGGAGGATATAATGTAAGGGAGAAATTCCTGGGTAATTGCTGCTGAAGGCTCATGGGGCCAGATCCCAGCCCTGCTTCCAATTTAGCTGGAAATGCAAGGGAGCAGGAGGAAAGTGTTGGATTGAGAGAAATATTCCCTGGATTGGAACATTTTTGGCTGGAGTGATCAATGTGTTTCTCACACTGGCTATAGATAGATATGTAACTGAGTGAATCTAGGTGATATCTCATCATTGTGGTTTATAACCAAGTGGACTCTGCACAGAGGAAAACTGAAATAAGAGAAAAAAATTTAAAGTATGAAAGCTGTATAGAAGAGAAATAATTTATTTTAAATATTTTACATCACCAGTAGCTGCTTTCTCAAACATCTCATAAGAACATAGGAAATTGCCATACTGGGTCAGACCAAGGGTCCATCAAGCCCAGCATCCTGTTTCCAACAGTGGCCAATCCAGACTACACATACCCGGCAGATGCATTTAAAACGTAAGACAGATACCTAACTGAGCAGGGATGGAGGGGGGAGGGAGGTTTGTGCTGTTGTATTGCAAGGAAATATATGAATATTGATTTGTTACTTGCCTACTTTGCTGTATTGTTAAGAGCAGAAAGTTCTAATAAAGTTAATAAAAAAAAAATGTAGAGTTTAATATTACGTTGGGTGCCATGCACCCCACTATAGAGCTGCAGTCCTCTAGGCAGTCTACATTCAACCAGAAAACATTTGCTCTACATTCAGCTGCATGCAAGTTTCCATTGAAATCTGCTTTTTAGCAGTCTGTGCTGAGTAGGTAGCTGATTTTTGAGCGGGAGAGACTAAAACTGTGTGGCATAGGCACCTCTGTGCCTGCCTAGCAGAGGAAAAGCTTCATAGTCCAGTCACCAATAAATGAAATCCCCCCACTATTAAATAGTGCAGGAAGGTCATAAGGTGACAGCACGGAGTCTCATGGGGGAATAACCCCAAAAAGATTTGTTGTTTTTTACTACTGGCCAGGAGCACCATCACAGCTGACAGCACCTCCCTCCATTTAACCCTGCTGCGTATTGGGAAGATTAGATAGAAAGTTTTCGTTTTTATATATAACGTATTGAGATGTATTTTTATTTGCATCTATAAACATGGGAAATACTTTTAACTCTCTCTCTCTCTCTCTTTCACTGCCAGACCTAAATAGAAGCTCCTAGTTTGAAATTATGCTGCAAATCAGATGCTGGCTAGATTAAAAACTAGCAGGCAATGCAAAAGAAGCTTTTGACTGGTTATTATGAAATGGAGTTTAAGCCAGGTGACCTCATCTGGTTAGTCACAGACATGTAATTGTGACAGCATAATGCTGTCAGAATGCAACTACAGAGGAAAGAAAAACATGTTTACAAAAACTGGTTTCATAATAGCACTGATAATAAAACTATATAAGGGTTTTGTTTTTTCAGTCACACACTCTCCCAGTGGCTGAAATCTAGCCTCATGATACACTTCAGATGTGTAATGTTAGAGCAGATGTAGTCACCCTACCATGCCTACCTAAGAAGACCAAAGGTCCATCAAACCCAGTATCCTATTTCCAACAGTGGCCAATCCAGGTCACAAGTCTCTGCAGGATCCCAAGGGGTAGACAGATTGCAAGCTGCTTATCCCAAGAATAAGCAGTGGATTTCTGTAACTCGACCTTAATAATGGACTTTTCCTCCAAGAACTTGTTCAAACTTTTTTTTTTTAAATGAAGCTATACTAATAGCTTTCACTACATCCTCTAGCAATGAATTCCGGAGCTTAATTATGCGTTGAGTAAAAAAAAATATTTTCTATTAGTTTTGAATGTATTGCCCAGTAACTTCGTGTGTCCCCTAGTCAGTTTTTTGTTTTTTTTTTTGTACTTTTAGAAAGAATAAATGTTTACTCATTGCATAGAACTCTGTTATATCTCCCCTCAGCTGTCTCGACTCCAAGCTGGAGTTCCAATCTCTTTAGTCTGTCTTCATAGAGGACTCGTTCTATCCCCTTTATCATTTTGGTTGCCCTTTTCTAATTCTGCTAGATTTTTTCTTGAGATGTGGTGATCAGAACTGAACACAACACTCAAGATGAGGTCAGACTATGGAGCAATATAGAGGCATTATGATATTCTCTGTTTTATAGTCCATTCCTTTCCTAGTAATCCCTAGCATTCTATTTGCTTTCTTGGATGCTGCTGCACACTGAGCAGAAGATTTCAATGTATTTTCAACAATGAAACCTAGACTTTTTCCTGAATGGTGACTCCTAATGTGGAACCCTTATTAGGTGCTACTACCCAAGAAAGAGATCTAGGCGTCATATTAGGTGCTACTACCCAAGAAAGAGATCTAGGCGTCATATTAGGTGCTACTACCCAAGAAAGAGATCTAGGCGTCATATTAGGTGCTACTACCCAAGAAAGAGATCTAGGCGTCATAGTGGATAACATTGAAATCGTTGGTTCAGTGTGCTGCGACAGTCAAAAAAGCAAACAATGTTGGGAATGGTGAATAAAACGGAAAATGTCATAATGCCTCTGTATCGCTCCTTGGTGAGACGCACGTTGAATACTGTGTACAATTCTGGTCGCTGCATCTCAAAAAAATATAATTGCGATGGAGAAGGTACAGAGATGGGCTACCAAAATGATAAGGGGAGTGGAACAGCTCCGCTATGAGGAAAGACTAAAGAGGTTAGAACTTTTCAGCCTGGAGAAGAAATGGCTGAGGGGGGGGAATATGATAGAGGTGTTTAAAATCATGAGATGTCTAGAACGGGTAGATGTGAATCTGTTATTTACTCTTTCGGATAATAGACTAGAGGGCACTCCATGAAGTTAGCATGTGGCACATTTAAAACTAATCGGAGAAAGTTCTTTTTCACTCAACACACAATTAAACTCTGGAA
Organism: Rhinatrema bivittatum; assembly: GCF_901001135.1. Lineage (NCBI taxonomy): Eukaryota > Metazoa > Chordata > Amphibia > Gymnophiona > Rhinatrematidae > Rhinatrema > Rhinatrema bivittatum. The sequence continues at coordinate 229,434,888 of NC_042618.1, forward strand.
TTTGTTGCCAGAGGATGTGCTGAGTGCAATTAGTATAGCTGTGTTTAAAAAAAGGTTTGAATAAGTTCTTGGAGGAGAAATCAATTACCTGCTATTAATTAAGCTGACTTAGAAAATAGCCTCTGCTATTACTAGCAACAGTAACATGGGATAGACTTAGTATTTGTGTACTTGCCAGGTTCTCATGGCCTGGATTGGCCACTTTTGGAAACAGGATGCTGGGCTTGATGGACCCTTGGTCTGACCCAGTATGGCATGTGCTTACCTTGATTGTGTAGCCATAATTTTGGGTTACTCTTCCCTAAGTGCATCACTTTGCACTTATCCACATTAAATTTCATTTGCATGCCCAGTCTCCCAGTTTTTTGCAAGGTCCTTTATCAATTTCTTAGAATCCTCTTGTGATTTAAAACTTTGAATATTTGATTGGCAAATTTGTTCACCTCACTTGTTCCCATCTCCAGGTCATTTATAAATATTTTAAAAAGCATCAGTCCCAGAACAGATCCCTGGGGCACTCCACTATTCACCTTTATCCATTGAGAAAATTTACCATTTAGCGCCTACTCTGTTTGTTTTCTATCTTTTAACCAGTTGGTAATCCACAATAAGACACTGCCACCTATCTCATTTTAATTTCTTAAGAAGTCTCTCATGAAGGAATATGTCACAGGCTTTCTGGAGATCCAGATACACTATATTAAATAGCTCACCTTTATCCATAGGTTTATTTACACCCTCAAAAAAAGTAGCAAATTGTGAAACAAGACTTTGCTTGGCTAAGTCCATGTTGGCTTTGACCCATTAAACTATGCCAGCTATATGTTCAGCAATTTTGTTCTTTATGATTGTGCAAGCAAAATGGTAGAAACTGACTGCAGACTCACTGGTCTGTAGTTTCTTGGATTATCCCTTGATTTTTTTTTTTTTTTTTTTAAATTGACATTGTCTATGGTACCTGAAAACTAGACTGGACAGTTGCCAATGCAATCTGATAGTTTACAGATTTTCAATAGAATGTCCGCAATTTCATTTCTCAGTTCTTTCAGCACTCCTTGGATGTATATCATCTGGTCCAGGTGATTTGCTGCTCTTTAGTTTGTCAATTTGATCTAGTACATCTTCTAATTTCACTGAGGTTTGTTTGAGAGTTCCTTTGAATCATCACCTTTGAATATCATTTCTGGCATGGGTATTTCTCTTACATCTTCCTCAATGAATACCAAGGCAAAGAATTCATTTAGTCTCTCTGCTATGGCTTTGTCATCTTTAGCTGCCCCTTAATCATCTAATGGTCCAACTGACTCTCTCACAGGCTTTTTACCTTGAATGTACCTGAAAAAGGTTTTATGAGTTATAGCTTCCAAGGCAAGCTTTTTTTTTTTTTCTTTCAAAATTCTCTTTGCCTTCTGTATCAATGCTTCACAGTGCTTATGCTGTTTCCTGTTTCTTCATTGGGATTCCTTTTCCATTTCTTGAAAGATATTCTTTTAGATTTTATAGCCTCTCTCACCTCACCTTTTAACAAGGCCGGTAGTCATTTACCCTTCCATCCACCTTTTCTAATGCATGGAATACATCTGGTCTGGGCTTCCAAGATGGTATTTTTAAACATCCATGCCTGAGCTAAACTCTTAACCTTTGCAGTTGCTTCTTTCAGGTTTTTCCTAACCATTTTTCCCATTTTATCAGTTGCCTTTTTGAAAGTTAAGTGGTGTTGTAGTAGATTTCTTTAGTGTACTTCCTCCATTTATTAAGTGAAATTTGATAATGTTGTGATTGCCAAGTGGCTCCATCACTGTTACCTCTCGCACCACATCCTGTGTTCCACTAAGGACTAGGTCTAAAATAGTTTCCCCTCTTGTTGGTTCTTGTACCAGCTGCTCCATGAAGCAGTCATTTATTTAATCTAGGAACTTTACTTCTCTAGAATGTCCTGATGTAGCAATTACCCGGTCAATTCTGGAGTAATTGAAGTCACCCATTATTATTACAGTGCTGCTTTTGTTGGCTTTCCTAACTTCTTTTAGCATTTCATTGTCTGTGTGTTCATTTTGGCCAGGTGAGCAGAAATACACCCCCACTATTATTTTGTTCCCATTTTCACTTGGAATTTCTATTCATAAAACTTCAACATTGCATTTTGTTTCCTGCAGAACTTTATCCTTTTTTTGATTCAGCATGCTCTCTGATATTTGTAGTGCTACCCCTTCACCAATGTGACACATCCTATCATTTTGATATAATTTGAACCCTGGTATCACAGTGTCCCATTGGTTATCCTCCTTCCAGGTCTCTGTGATGCCAGTTTATATCTACTTCTTCATCCAGTGCTATACACTCTTTAACTCTCCCATCTTATTTTTTTTAGACTTCTACCTGCTGAATATCACATCAGTATTGTTTTAAATGACTAGACATGAGGAGAGAGAAAGGGAATTGGTACTGGCCTTGTTTAAACTATTTGTTATAATGAAGTTCCTGAAACATCTGTTTGTCTTGACCAGGGCAAACTACTGGGCCATATGGCCTTTCTCTGCTGTTATGTTTCTGTTATAAACTCCACAGAAACGTCTGTCCCTGCTCAGCGTCTGTACAGCACTACAGACTTCTTGAAGTGCCATATAAATGTTTAATAGTAGTAGTAGACCAGATGGCCCGTCAGATTTTTATCTGCCAACATATTCTGCTCCTGTTTGCTAAGTGCATAGATGGAGAGAACAATTTTTATTTTCAAGTTCTGAAAAGAACTATCTTTGCGAAGGGTGTTCCATCTTTAGAAAAACATTTCCAAATCTATCTTCAAAATTCCAGATGCCTTATTTTCCAGTGAGGTGAAAATATTCCCTTGACTGCGCAATAAACTTTAGACCCAAAGGGATTGTGAGCTAGCTTTTTCAGCCTGGGGTTAATTTTACTTTTTACAAACTTCTGGATTATTTTTTGAAAGGCATAAATAATTACAACATGCTGTCTTTCTCTGCCTAGCCTTTTATTTGTATTACAGTGTTAGGAGAAAATTGAATTTTATACGGGGCATCGTTCATTATTATATAATCTAACCACTCCCGGGCCCGACGTTACTGGGTGTGCACATCGTGCAGTTGCAGAAGAAAAGGAGGCCTGTGCAGCTGCCAGTCGACCCCCATCCCTCTGGTGGCCGAAGAAATAAGAGGGAGCCTGTTCTGCTCCTTGTTGGTGCTGGTGTGCGCTATCCAAAACACATGCAGCTAGCATGTGCTCTATGCTGATCTCACGATGCATGAGATTATTTATTTATTTATTTATTTATTTAATGTTTTTCTATACCGGCATTCGCGATAAATATCGCATCATGTCTGTTTACAATTAACAAGTATAGAAGGAACAAAACAGGTAATAAATAACATTGATCCTCATAATAGTAATAGTAAACATTAAACAAATGAAAGCTAAGAGTTGCAGTTACAATAAAACAAGGGATACATTTAGCTTGGAACAGAGAAAAGAAGTTGGGGATTTTCATAGAGAGTATATATATGCCTTTCAATATAGTTGAGAAATTAATGAAATGCGCTGATGCTGTAGAGTTAATTAATTAATTAACTCTAATTATCTGCATAGATCTGCATAGAGAAACTGTTAGCCCCATGCGATTTCGATTTGCACAGGGGTCAGCACACAAGGAGACGCAGCAGAATGGCTCCTGATGGGTATGTGTGAGTGCGTGAATAAATGACAGCCTGACTGAGTACAAGGGCGTGTCTGTGTGTGAAATAGAGCCTGACTGAGGGGTGGGTGTGTATGGGAGCCTGTATAACTGACTGGGGTTACCAGGTAACACCAGGTAACGTGGAAAGATTCTGGAGCGCTCCAGCTTTCCAGGTTCATTAAGGAGTGTGCTCAGAGGACAGAGAGTTCTGGTATTGCAGAGCTCCTCCAGTTTCCAGGGTTGGTGCACTTTGCATATGACCTTGTAAGGAGGGGGGAAAGGGGGATGAGGTATTGGTTTTGAGAAGAGATGCATGCCCTCTAAGGAGGGATAAGTATTTTATTTATTTATTTGGCACTTTTATATACATGAAACAAGTTACAAATCACCTCTGTTTACATTCTAACAATAACCGTTGCAAAAGGATGCATTACATTGAACAAGGGATAGCAAAACTTGGATCAAACGAAATGGGCTAGAGTATTGCAGGAAAAAACATTTGATGGCTTGGCTGTCCTCAGAGCGGCTTGCTAGTGAAGTGGTTCCGCTCACGACGCTGCCTGAAATGTTCCGAAAGGTCATCCGAGTTGTGCATAGGCTTCGTTAAACAGCCATGTCTTTAGTCTTTTCTTAAAGGTGTTTGGGCATTGCTCTAGTCGAAGCTCCGGAGGGAGGGAGTTCCATTGCATAGGTCCCGATGTTGGAAGGTTATTTAAGATGCTAGTCCAGGCATCTTAAGAGAGAGTGTTGGCATTTTGGACTTGGGAGTGTAAGGGCTCCTGAGACAGAAGGGGATTGTTACTGTTTTGGGAAGAAGTTGTAAAGATTCCTACAGCCATTCAGAAGGAGGACCCTGAAGTCAAAGGGGTACTGTCCTTGCTGGGGAAGCTCCAGGAAAGAAGTTGACCTCCTGCCTCCCAGGGAGACCTTGGCACTAAGTGGGATTTTTGTGTGATTTCTTCCTTAAAGAAAGGTATTTAAAGAAGAATGTTTGTTTCTCTTCTTGTTTTGCATTTTGGATTGTATTATATGATTCAGCTGAAGAATTGTTTTACCTTTTTGAACTTTTTAATAAATTTGCTTTGAGCCCAACAATTGTTGTGGACATTGGACTCTGTTATATTTGGTAAGTCTTCCCTTGGGCCTCCCAGAGGCTGATCTGGTCCCCACCGATAATCCCTGGAGAAACCTGATTGCTCCTGGAGCTGCAGCAGTGCAAATAAATCCCTTCTGCAGCCTCCAAAGGTGACCCCAAGAAAAAGGGTGGGTGGGTGTGTGTGTGAATAGGAACCTGTCTGGGATGTGGGCGTGTGTGGGGGGGGAACCTGTGTGGGGGGGGGCTTCCTGCCTGGGGTGTGTGTGGGGGGGGGAACCTGTCTGGGGCGTGTGTGTGTGGGGGGGGGAACCTGTGTGGGGGGGGGCTTCCTGCCTGGGGTGTGTGTGTGGGGGGGGAACCTGTGTGGGGGGGGGCTTCCTGCCTGGGGGTGTGTGTGGGGGGGGGGGAACCTGTCTGGGGCGTCTGTGTGGGGGGGGGCTTCCTGCCTGGGGTGTGTGTGGGGGGGGGAACCTGTCTGGGGCGTGTGTGTGTGGGGGGGGGAACCTGTCTGGGGCGTGTGTGTGTGGGGGGGGGGGAACCTGTGTGGGGGGGGGGCTTCCTGCCTGGGGGGTGTGTGTGTGGGGGGGGGAACCTGTGTGGGGGGGGGCTTCCTGCCTGGGGTGTGTGTGCTAGGTTTTTTTTTGTGTGTGTTTTTTTTTTCTGCCCTGTGCAAACAATTACTATGCTGCCTCCCTTCCCCCACACATTATTTATTTTATTTATTTATTTAGAATTTTTATATACCGAAATTCTTGTTGGGAAACAAATCAGTCCGGTTTACAGGTAACAACAATAATGCCGCGGGACGGGAAACAGTGCCCCAGGCTTTACAAGAAACATATTAAACAAGGCTTTACATAACATAATGAATAGTAACGATTCAAGGAAACTTCATAAGGTAACTTCTCTGGGTTAGGGACAAACTGGATGGTTTTAGATAAAGATGAACTAAGTCTGGTTAAATTTTTAACTTGGTTAGATTTCCCTGAAGTGTACACAATAAATACAATATAAAAATAAAGTAAAAATTGGAATTGAAATTAACTACTTAAATGAGGTAAAAATACAATAACATGTAACAGATAAATAAAGAAGCGAAGGCAGATTGTGTAACGAAGTCTTTTGGGTGGTGAAATCTGGAAACACAAGTGATCCAGCTATCAGAGTGATCTAAGTCATAGAGTAACATAAGGCATAAACAATAGGGAAATGAGGTGACATAATTTTATGAATTAACATAAGGCCTAAACATTAATGTCTTAAGTTGACATAAGTCATAGAGTAACATTATTCAGTCTCTGTCCCGTGCCCATCAAAAAAAAGCCCAACTCCCTCCATCAAACTATATTTTTAAAAAATGATGCCCCCCCCCCCCCCCCCCCCACGGAACCCATGGTCAAGGGAAAGGTATTAGGTTTGCTTAGGGTACCTTACAGCTTTGCGTGCACACACAATTCAATTATGTATTTATAACGGATTTTACATGAAGAAAAAACATTCACAAGTACAATCTACCGAGACAAAAATATCACATACAACATGCATATTATATTTACATGCACTGCTATGGTGCCAACCAGAAAATCCTGCAAAAAAGACACTTGGAACTCCTATGGAATTACATTTTTTGTAATGTATGCTGGATGAGGGCTTGGCCCTCAAAGCTATGAATAAATGGAATTACCATTACAAAAAGGTAAACCTCCCATACCAAAACAACTCTAACTGCCAGCACTCAAACAGTAACAAACTTATCTATGAAAAGGTAACACTGCACATATCATACCAGGCCCTAGAACACAAATACACTTCCTATTAGGAAAACAGAACAAATCAGACTGCTATAGATCACTCCAGATAAATTATATGGTAGTACAATATCTCACCTCTGTCACGCATGGAGAACAGACAGGCCCTGACCAAATTTTAGAATAAAGAGACTAGAAAGTATACATTGAAACATCTGAGAAGAACGGAACTGGAACCCACAAGCCAGCCTCTATAAGTAGAGCAACAATGGAAAATTAGAAACATTACCATTCTTCATAAAACGAAAAATAAAGTCAAGAATTACAAAACATCAATCATAATAGTAAAATCATAGTCATAAAAAGAATAAATATTTCTAACCAGTTAACAAATAGAATATCCAAAATTTCCAAAACACCAATAAAATATTTCAAAACATCTGATGAATAAAAAAAATCCAATAATTTAAAATGTTCTAATATTTCCCAAAAATGTATTTCAAAACAGTAGAAACATCAAATTACACCCAATAATTAAAACTAATAAGGATTTAAAAAATCTCCTGCTCTCCTCCATATCTTTTGATTTCCAGTCACCTTGAGATTGTCGTGGATTGTCGTGGAGGTAGGGCCGCAAAAACTCTCATGCACACACGCATCCATTCTTTCACCCACTCCATCTCTTTTATATACATGCCTATGCTCTCTCACACACTTTGCGCTCTCTTTCTCCCTCACAGACACATTGTGTGTGTGTGTGAGCATGCCTGTGAGAGCCTATATCTGACACACAGGCTCTCACAGGCACACACACAGACTGTCACACAGGTTCTCACAGATACAATACGTACACATCCATTCAAACTCTCGCATAGATACCAAACATACAAGGAACCAACATCGTGATGGTATTAATTTCGTTAGTAGAAGCAACAAATTTTGCAATATATTTTAAAGAGAAAATTCGAAACATGACTTCAAATCTCCTGCCCAGCAAGATCAGAAAATCTCCATATTATCAAATGACAATCTCGTGGCCAAATTTTGAACCTGAATCATCCCTAGAAATTGAACTGATTCTAAAGAATATGAATTCTGCAATTCATCCCAATGATGCATTACCTATAAAAGTTCTAAAAACAGTACCTCATCTATCTATTCCTCTCACCACTATAGTTAATCTATCCTTAGTAGAAGGAAAGGTGCCCACCTCAGTTAGACCTATCATCAAAAATAAATGTGCTAACCCGAACACACTCAGCAATTATAGACCTATTTCAAACTTGCCTTTTATACTCCTGGGGGAATTCTGCATATTTTATATTGGTCAAAATAACACAATTTACTTGACAGTCTTTAAGTAATAACTTTTTTCTGTATTAATTTAAAATGTATTTACTTAAAGATGCGGAATTTTAAATATTTTGAGCAGAATTCCCCTAGAAATTCATTGTAAGAGTGTCCCTTCCACTTGCTCTCCCTATTCCTCTGGCCATTTTGCCTTCTCAGGCCCCAGCTCCTCCACCTGCCAGTATCTCTCCCTTCCACCTCTAGCCTCAACCCCTTCCACTCTATTGCCAGTACCAGACTTTGACCCTGTTCTCAGTACTGCCCCTCTCACAGGCTCCCTCTGTCCCTCTCTCTCACACATGCTCCCTCTCTCTAATGCACACACACATCCCCTCATACAGGGTCCCTCTCTCTAATGCACATACACACACACATCCCCTCTTACAGGGTCCCTCTCTCTTGCACATACACACACACATCCCCTCTTACAGGGTCCCTCTCTCTTGCATATACACACACACATCCCCTCTTACAGGGTCCCTCTCTCTTGCATATACACACACACATCCCCTCTTACAGGGTCCCTCTCTCTTGCATATACACACACGCATCCCCTCTTACAGGGTCCCTCTCTCTTGCATATACACCCACACAAGCTCCCTTTCTCTTTTACACATACACCCTTACAAAGGCTACCTGTCTGTCACGCACCCCTTCACATAGGCTCTCTCTCACACATACACACTCCTTCACAATCTCCTCATATAAGCTCCCTCCCTTTGGCACCCACATTCAAGCACCCCCTATGTTCTCTCTCACACCCCCCTGCTCTCACCTTTCCTGCTCTCTCGCACCCCCTTCTCTCTACACACATTCAACAGGGCCTTCATCTCTGCTGCGAGCGGCACGCGGGGGCCTTCATCTTTGTTGCGAATGCACACGCTCCATTTGCGGCGTGCCGGGGCCTTCATCTTCACCACAAATGGCGCGCTCCGTTCGCAGTACGCCGGGGCCTTCATCTTCTATGCCATTTTCTACGTGGAATTTGGCAATTCTGCGTGGAGGGGGGGAATTCTGCGCAAATTCTGCGCTCTGCAGTATTGCAGAATTCCCCCAGGACTACTTTTATTGCCAAATTAATTGAAAAAGCAGTCCAGACTCAGTTGGCTGACTATCTTGAATCAAATAATCTACTTTATCCTGCTCAGTTTGGTTTCAGGAAACATTTCAGTACAGAGTCGCTCTTGCTGGCATTAACTAACAATACTTTACACGGTTTTGATAACTGTCAAACCTATTTATTGATTTTACTAGATTTGTCGGCAGCCTTTGACATAGTGGATCATCAGATCTTGATTCAAAGACTAGTAGAAATTGGGCTTTGCAACCTGACCTTACAATGGTTTCCTCTTCTCTAAAAGACTGATCTTTTCAGGTTGTACTTGGTAACGCCTCATCTGTTAAAACTGACCTGGGGTCCCCCAGGGGTCATCTGTGTCTACCACGCTTTTCAATGTGTATCACTTTGTAAATTATTATCCGGACTAGGGATCACCTATTATATATATGCAGCATATGTTCAGCTCCTGATTCCGATAGACAATTCCATTGAAAAAAATTCTGAAAATTGTAGAGAATATATTATGTCAGCCATTCAGCAACTACTAAACCATATGAAATTGTCTGAACACACACAAAACGGAAATTCTGTATTTAAACAGAAAAGGCTCATTGATTATGCCTATAGTTCTAAGTATGGCCCCACACAAATAGAACTATCCACTCATGACGAGACCTTGGAGTTATGATTTGATAGTGAGCTCAACATGAAAAATTATATTAACCTTTTATACTCTGGGACGGCTACCACAAATTGACTATTTTAAAACGCCTAAGGCCCCTTCTAAACCTCTATTTTCGTTCCGTACTACAGACACTCATCTTCTCTAACTTTGACTATTGTAATGCTCTTTTGATGGGTCTCCCATCAAGCACCCTAAGACTAAGAATGCTATGGCAAGAATATTGACAGGAGGTAAAAAGTATGACTAATCACCCCAAAAAAATGTACAGAAAAGTAAAATACTGCTTTTCTGTACATCCTCTGACTTAATATTATGGCAATATTAAGTCAGAGGAACAAAAAGTTTAAAAGATTAAAAAAAAAAAAAAAAGTGCAGGTGGTCAGGTTAGGGAAACGGATGCTCCCTTAACCAGCATCCATTTACCAAACACGTGGCTGTGAGCCGGTTAGGAGAATGGACGCTGATAAATTCAGCGTCCATTTTCTTAACCCGCAGCCAGCTGCCCTCTCCTGGGCGCCCGCTGCCAAGGAGGCGCTAGGCCCGTGCAATCGACCCTAACACCTCCTTGGCAGTGTGATCCCTATTTTAAATGTTGCATAGTACCCTCCCCAGGACTGGTGCCTGGACCTGCATTTTTTTTTTTTTTGGTATCTGCTCCAATGTTGCTGACAGCCACCCAGGGAACAGAGGGGGAGAGAACAGGAGGTCGCAGAGACTCCATTGTTGGCCTGCGCCAGTATCCTATAACCGTGAGGTGAAACACAAGCCATTTCTGAAATCAGGGCAGTGCAAAGGAGGAGGAGTCCAACGTGTTTGCTGACTGCCTTGCCTTTTACCCACCTGCTTAAAAACTGTTAACTGCAGTGCAATTTTTGTGAATGAGTATGTTGCTGCATGTGATTCCCTATAGTTTTATTTATTTAATTAAAATTGGTATTACGTCAATTTTATGAAAAGTTGATGGCTCTCAAAACCGGTCTAAGAGAATAACACTGCATTCAGACCATTGCATCTTTAAAAGTTTGTGGGGAAAAAAAAGTTATTTGTTACTTTTATGCGTTCCATGTAAAGGTTGTGCCTATTTCCTGTGGCCTTCCTCCTGTTCTTTGTAAACCGGCACAATGTGCAAAAGGCTATTGGTATATAGAAATGTTTAAATTAAATAAATGAAACGGGATTGGAATTCATGCTCTGCAGCGACCAGTGCTCTCTTCTCCAGTCACGTCTAGTATCTCTCTCTAACCGGAGTAGCCTGCCCTAGTGCACAGGTTTTTGTTTTATAACTACAATTTTTTTTTTACTCCTGTTCTAACTCCTACTGTAACAGGGTAACAAACAGCAGGTACAAACAGAAGACTTCAGGCTCTGGTCCGAGAAGGAAAAGTTTTATTTGCTAGCAATTAGATGCAGCTGAAATGGTTTTCAGTAAAACTGCACACCCCCCTTTGCAGGGAGAAACTTTTTATACATTTCACATTTCTTATCGCTTGCACATGCGTTCTACACATTGCTGAGCAAGCATATTCAGACTGAGGGGCTAGGTGGCCCCCTCCTTCCTTCAGCGTGGAACTTCCCCGATTTTTCTACTTTGTTCTGGCTTCAGGTCATGTGAATACTGATAGTCATTCGCAGGAGAGGCTGTCGGGAATTGCAGTTCTGTGAAAGGAATTGCAACACTAATACTGCCTTATACATAATGCGTCCTCTGTTCTGGTTAGTTCTGTGTGCTCAGCAGGGTTACTGACTTGGCTGTCCATAACCGAAATCTATCAGCGTTATTGAAACAATAAGAACAGTGTGTGAAAGCTTGCTAGCAGTTTGACTAATATGTGCAGCTAGCAGTTTCTCTGTATCCTATCTATAAGCTTTATTGCAGGCAGCAGACCCTTTGTGAAGCGGGTGATTCTGGTACATGGAGTCCTGTCCTTGTCTCAGGTGGGGGTTGGTGTGGGCTCCATGCCCCCCCCCCCCCCCCCCCCGTCTTAAAAAAACCAAAACAAACTAAGCTGCAGGGTTTTTTGTTTGTTTGTTTAATTTGCTTTTCCATGCAGAACGAGGGTGATTTGCTTTTTAGCTATTTCTGGGAAGGGGGAGCCCGAGGATCTCCATGCCAAGTGCAGTCTCCGGAGTCGCTCTCTGTTAGGGGCCGCGACTCGATATGTGAGAGAGAGACTCGTTATTTGCTTCGCTCATTCTTCCCTTGCCCTCCTAGCGGAGGGGAGGTGCAGCCGCCAATACACGGTTTCCCGCCCAATTCAGCAGCGGCGGCGGCGGCGGCGTGCAGGATATTAAACGTAGTAACGAGAGGGGACTTTGTCCGGACTGCGACCAAACCCGACGGCACTAGCCCTCGTTTCTCCCGGTGCCGGATATAAAACCTTGGGGTGGGGGGGAACCCAGAAGAAACCTGCCGGTTGCTTGTGAAAGGAAACGCTACGGCGGAAGCGGAAAGCGAGTGAGACAAACAGCATTATTCATTAGTATCATGTGTCAAAGGAGTTTTTGCAAAACTGCTTCACTTAAAAAAAAAAAAAAGAAGATGATGATGATAAATACATTGCGTTCGTATAATTTGCCACCTCTGTTTTTGTGTTTGCTCCTCTCGCCTAGTTTCCCAGAAAAGAAAGTACCCATCGCCTGCCGCCCCGTGACAGAAACTGCCATTTAAGGATAAATAATTTTCGGTAAGAGAGAGAGAGTCAACTTTTTCATTCAAACTTTTTCAATTGTATAACATTTTGTCTTAGTGATTTGGCATGCCTTTAAAAATGTACTTTAACATACCGGAATTTATATCTTCCTAATTTAAATGGCTTTTTTTTTTTGCATGTATACGATCACTTTTATTTATTTTTTTTAAACATGATTTCACATTATTAATAAAAATACTAGCTAGCACGGGGATTGGATATTTGCAGCTATTGGCACCTTAATTTATGTTCATGATGCTCCTGATTGTTGGTGCAGAAATATTATTGGATCGCTCTCAAGTTTAGCGTTTGCCTTCCAAGGCAACCTACTTCATCACGGAAGACCACCGTTTCGAAAGGTCCCTGGCTTAAGTGGTAGGATTTCCCCGTATATATTCGGTAACCAAACCCTGGAGATCAGGAGCAGGCAAGAGCCAAGAGGGTATGTTACTCTGAAAAGGAGAAGACCCAATAAGTGGCATTAGAAGGTTAAGGGCATCATGAAACGGAGTGAAACTACCCATTGTATCCAATTATAACTAGCTTTCAGTGCTGTTTTGGAAAAGCAAGTAATCCAGATTTAAAATCAAAGAAGTGCAGTTCAAAGGGGGCTAGATATAAAGGGACATGGAAGTGTATGAAGAGGATAAAGAAAATACAGTGGCCCAGCAAAACCAATTTCCATAGCAAAGAATGGAGCTCTGTCCCTGCCAACAGCAGATGAGAGAAGTTACTTCTGACTCTGTCAAAAATAAATATCTCTGGCAGATAGGCATGTTTGTTTGCTTTATATATTTATTCAGATTCATGCTCAAACTGAGTTACAAATCTCAGAGCCAGAGCAGACAATGTGCATGTGCAGTATGCAAGAGATCACTGGCAATAGGGCAGAATTCCTCCAACATTTCAAGTCAGATGTTGGAGTTGTAGATTATGTGAAGTATCAATGGATTTCCTTGTCAGTAGGCAAACTAAATATTTTTCTACCTTCCCTACTGAATTTCATCATAGTATAAGTTACAGCCTACAGACTCCTGAGCCAAGATGTAGAAAATTCAGCAGCACTTGTTTCTGAAATTGTGCAGCAATTATATGGCAGTGTGTTAATTTCAGGGGTGGACTGTGGGAAAATAGTGGCCCGGGGGATTTTTCTCCATACTGGCCCATGGGTACCCAATTACACATACAATTTGGTGAGTCACCAAATACAGAATAAAGGGACCATAAAATATGCACAGACAAACTGAACTGGAAATCTCAACAAGTTAGACTGTATGTAATGCAGCAATGGACAAACAGAAAATACCATCATTCCTCATAAAACATCAAACAATAAAATCAAGAACTATCAAACATCATAATAGGAAAATCATACTAAAAATATATATTTCAAAACTGCTGATGAATAGAACCTCCAGTAATTTAACTCAGGGAAATTTTCAAAAATTTGTATGTAACACCAATAAAATATTTAAAAAAGAGCAGACATCAAATAATATTCAATAATTAAAACTAATAAGGATTTTAAAAAGCCCCTGCTGCCCACTTCTGTGGGAGCTCTTGATTTCCAGTCACCCTGATATTGTCGAGGATTAGGAGGTTATCCCCTCTCTCACATATACTCACATGTCCATTCTCTCTCACACATACACTGTCACATACATACACATTCATGCTCTTATATCCACCATAACCTCTCGCTCTCACTGACACACTCTCAGGCTCTAAGACGCTCTCTCCCCCTCCACACACAAACTCTTACTCCCTTGGATTTTCTCATACATGCTCATGCTCTCACACTCACTGGCTCCCTCACATACACACGAACACACACACCCAGGCAAGCTCCCAGTCATTCTCACTCACACACACACACACACACACACACACACACACACACACTGACCCCCAGGCAGGCTCCCATTCATTTTCACACCACTCCCTCCCCATCCCCCAGGCATGCACACATTCATTCTCACACACACAGACCCCCAGGCAGGCACCCATGCATTCACACACATACACCCCCAGGCAGAGTCCCATTCATACACATGCACACACTAAAGGCAGACCCCCCCTCTCTTTTGCCAGCAACCTCGGAACCTCTCTCATTCCTCTGCTGCCACTGTCACTGATACCGCATGGCTATTGGGGAGGTGCCGATTGCTGCTACTGACACTGAAGCCCATTCTACTGTCTACTCTGTGCAGGCCCCGTGGGCTTCCACTTTCTCCATGCTGATCTCATACATTGTGAGATCCGCATAGAGAAAGTGCTATTCTTGCACATTCCCAAAGATTACATGTGCCAATCACTAAAAAGTAATTTATTTGTTTTTTACATTTGCTGTCTGATCTTAGTTTTCTAATTGGTTGGTCACAGGCTTTTTTTTCCACCTTCCCTTTCTTTTTTTTTTTTCTTTTTTTGTCAATTCCTTTTATATTGTCTTTTTTTTCTGTTTCTTTTCTCTCCATCTTCATCCCTCAAACACACAGTTAGGTTCTCATTCTCACATGCATTTCTCTCTCTCACACACTCACAGGCTCTCACTGTCACATGCTCTCTCATTATAAAGTCATTCATACACACAGGCTCTCACTGTCACATGCTGTCTGACTCTCACACACCCAGGCGCTCTCTCATTCCCACATGCTGTCTTGCTCAAGCACATGCTCTCTTTCATACAATCATTCATACACACAGGCTCTCTCATACAATCATTCACACACACAGGCTCTCACACTCACATGCTGTCTGACTCTCACACACCCAGGCTCGCTCTCTCTCTCTCCCACATGCTGTCTTGCTCAAGCTCTCACTCTCACATGCTCTTTCTCTCATACAATCATTCATACACACAGGCTCTCACTGTCACATGCTCTCTCTCTCATACAATCATTCATACACACAGGCTCTCACTGTCACATGCTGTCTGACTCTCACACACCCAGGCTCTCTCTCACTCCCACATGCTGTCTTGCTCAAGCACATACTCTCTCTCTCTCTCATACAATCATTCACACACACAGGCTCTCACACTCACATGCTGTCTGACTCTCACACACCCAGGCTCTCTCTCACTCCCACATGCTGTCTTGCTCAAGCACAGGCTCTCACTGTCACATGCTCTCTCATACAATCATTCATACACACAGGCTCTCACTCTCACATGCTGTCTCTCTCACACACACACACAGAGGCTCTCACATGCTGTCTCTGCAAACATTCAGGTCCTCACTCTCACACACAATCTCTCAACTCATCTCATATACACACACAAACACACACACTCTACAGACCCTCAGCCTCTCTCTCACCTCTGGGCCTCCTCTTCGCTCTGCAGCGGCCCTGATCTTCTCCGGCCGCTGCTACTTGTAATTCGTGGCGGCCCGTAAGCGCAAGCGCTGCTTCTCTTCTGCACGCACTGATGCTCCTCCTTCTTTCTGCCTACGTGGCTCCGGCAACGTTTACTTCCGGGACCGCACAGGCAGGAAGAAGGAGGAGCATCAGCGCGTTTAAACGCAATCTTTTTCTTCGGGCCGTGGTGACGTGAGCCTCACCACGGCCCTGCCGATCTGCCTTTCGCAGCGCCGCATGAGCTTCGCTGCGCCCTGGGGGCATTGGCTCCCCTCGGGATACCACTGCTCGCGGCGCCCCAGGCCTAGTGCTTCCACCGGCCTTGCCCGCAGCCCAGCAGACCCTCTTGTCTTTGGCCGGGAAGTTTAAAAAAAAAAAATCACGTGATGGGAGCGACCGGCCCACCGGGGGAAGCCCGATCCCCCGATAGGCCAATCCGCCCCTGGTTAATTTTATCTGTTGTGTGTGGGTCAGGGGAAAAGGATATTAGTGATTGGTGCTGTAAAAGAAGGGGAATATAGGTAGTGAAAGGGATCTGAGGATAGGGAGGTAATAGGGATTTTGGAGCAGGAGGATGGAGAATGGATCTCAGGGAGAAGCAGCAGAGGGATGGGGAAGAAGGGATAGAGGTACGCAGGGGAAAGGGGGATATTACCCTTTGATCCCAGCTTGGTTATAGGAGGAAGATGATAGCAGCATCATGGCACCTCAGGACAGTTCCTCCTCCTCTGCTTCCTGGGGTGAGTGTGTTGCACTTTGAATCATATATGGTTTCCCATACAGTTCACTCTATGCCACTTTGGGCAATGGGGGTGGGTGGGGACAATCCATTACTGTCCTCATTCTCCTGCCAAGTTGGGATCAACCCCCTTGTGGGCGCCATGTGCATGTTAGGAAACTGGGCACTGACTTTTCAGCGCCTGCTTTCCGTGCTTTATGTTGCATCGGCCCCAAAGAATAAGGAGACAAAGTATATATAGAAACATGCAGACAAAAACTGAACTGGAAACCGCAACAAGCCAGAGTCACTGCATGCAGTGCAACAAAGGAAAAAGAGAAATCACCAGTCCTCATAAAATAAAGAAATATAAAATCAATAGCAATAAAACCATACTAATAAAAAGAACAGATTATTTCAAAACAGCTGATGAATGGAATATCCAATAATTAAAAAATCATATAAAAACATTTCTAGACACCAATAAAATATTTCAAAACAGCAGACAAAGACCCAGTACTTAAATGATTTAAAAAATGCTCTGTTCCCCACACCCGGCTCTGTCACACAGTTACACACATGCTTGCTCTCTCACTTATGGAGACTCTCAAATCACACAATTACATACATGCTGTCTCACACATACAGGTTCTCAATCTCAATTACATACATGCTCTTAATCACAGAAACAGTTTCTTAATCACACATACATATATATATGCTCGTTCACTCACTCCCCACCGAACTAGCGGAAGCAACACCTCTCAAGAAAGGAGCCCTATCGGCTGCGGGGGCTGACGTTGCTCCTTGTTTTGCTTCGGGCCGACTCTGCAGAGACTTTATCTAACAGGCGGCTGCACTTCACTTCCTCTTCTGGGCCGCAGGGGCGGGAAGAAGGGACCGCGCTGCAAGTGCCGCTGACTCCAGCTCTCCTGCCATGTTCCGCCCTGGCTAGTTCCATTTCGCAGGAGCAGCTGGGCCAGCAGGGCACCGGGAAATGTGGCGACACACCTGTTTGTGCTTGGTGACACATTGGTGAGTTGTGACCCACCACTTGAGAACCGCTGCTTTACAGTGCCTTCTAAATATTTGAAGATTTTCTCCTATGACCTCCTTGTAATATATTGACAAAACCAAAAGGAATGGAACAGTGTTCTGTATCAATTTTGCCTTGTAACACAAATGTTTGACTGAAATTATCTTGATTTTAAATGCTTGATTCTGCATTAATATTGGTGAAAAAGTGCACCAACTTATCAGTGTTAAATTATTTTCAGAATTTTATCACAAGAAGCCAGAGTACATCACAAATGTAGTAGGCATTTCAACATTTTTGATACAAATACAGATTTGTTCTGAATATTTGTAGTGAATTGCCGAAGTAAAAATATAAACTTTGGCATAGTCACAAGTTGTCCTTAGCTACAGGTAATGTTTGTGATATGAAATGCATATTATTGCTTTAAATGCTGAGTGATTACTATCGTAACATTGATTTCTGAGGCTATTTTGTGATGCTGTACTCATAATGTTCCATTTAAGGCACTGAGGCAATATCGTACATTTTTTAAATCAAATATTTTAATAAAAATGGTTTGTACGATTAAAATAGCCCACGTCATGCTGTATCTACATTTTGCCTGATCTTTAGCCTTTTATGAAATAATGCAGCCAAGATGTAGGTATTTCAGTGGTAGGGTAAAGAATGGTTTGCAACATCTGAATTGCATATTACAAGTGACACATTTTTATTATTTTTCCATGTGGAAGGGCCTGGTTCAATTCCTGAGGTATTCGGTCCCAAGTCGGCTGAGGCCTGGGATGCTATGAGAGAGTCACAGCTCCTGGATGCAGGGGATGGAATTGGGCCCATGATTACAGGGCTCTGAAAAGAGTCCTGATGCATGGCTTCTAGCAAAGGACTGTCTCTCTATAATGACTGGACTAAACTAACTTAAAGACATAGGCATAATAATTTTCCTACTTTATTTTTGGAGGGCAAGGGATAGGAAGGTAATATTGGTGTAGGCTGAGGGTGATTCAGCATTCAAAGTGTTGTGTGTGTGTGTGTTGGGGGTGGGGGGTTAGAGATTGAACTATCCCCTGCCCCCACAGCCTGTGCCTTTGTTGGGAGAGGTTATAAAATTAAGAAAAAAATTCATCAGGTAGTTGCAAATAAAAGCTTATAGTGCAGTAGAGGTTAGTTACAATTGAGGTGGAAGCCCAGAGGAGCAGAAGGAAACTGCTGGGCTAAAAGTGTTAAGCTTGCCAGCAAGACTACTGTGACCCAGTTGGACTGGCCATTAATATTTGTATTTATTTTTTAGGTCTGTTTGGGGTGAGATCTTGAGATGGACTCATCTGTTAAAACAGAGCTGGTGCTGCTCTCCTTTCTGCAGCATGACAGGTCCATTGATCCAGAGTTCTGCAATGCGTTGGATTCACTGAAAAGTGAAATGAAAACCAGAGTCTCTCATTTCTCTGACTTCCACCTCACAGATGGGGATCTACAGACAGATGGAAATCAATTTGTCAGATTTGAATCTGGCTTTGGTATGAATGGATTTTTTAAATTAATCTCTTAGCTTTTAGGGCATCTGTGTTCTCTACTCCCCATTTCTGCAGTGAGGAAATAGGCTGAACAGACTTAAATGCTGCTAATGCACTATTATAGGTGTCCCCTCAGCTTTCTTCATGCTCTTACTCTTGTGCCACAGCTGATAGTGCTTTGGAAGAGTAATGGAACCAGAACATTGCTGTTTTTATTTTGAAATGGAAATGTTTGTTTATAAATATTTCATATTTTTAGATTTCATTTTCAAGTAGTATGTCTAGTTATTTACTGTTGGTTTAAAAACTGCAAAAAAGGCTGATCAGATTTGTGCAATAGCTGCAATTGTCAAAAGGCAGTTGCCTACCCCCTCCCCCCAATTATTTTTGTTGTTCTTTTTATTCAGTAATTTTAGCCTAGCCATTAAAGTGACAGTCCTTGGTCTAGAGCAGAGTTTCCCAACCTCCCGGAGGCACACCTAACCAGTCAGGTTTTCAGGATGTCTGTAATGAATACACATGAGACTATTTATTTATTTATTTATTTATTTATCTATCAGCTTTTTTATACCGACATTAAAATACACATCATATCGGTTTACATCATAATGAAAGGTTGAAATTACATTGAACGGGGAGGTTTAATGTAATTTCACACTAGGTCTCAATCTCATACATATTGATTGTGGCAATGAAAAACTGGATTGGATAGGTGTGCCTCCAGGAGAGGGTTGGGGAAACACTGGTCTAGAGACTATAAACCATGGCTTCCTTTGGAATTTGATACATATATGCTGTCTGGCCATTAGGTGTCACTGTTGTACGATGAAAGCTTCTCCTTCTCTCCTCCCCATCCTCTACATTGCCTGAACTACTTCAGTGTAAGGAGGAGGTTTGTTGGTTATCTGTTAGTGAAAGGAGTAAATCTGAGCCATCCTTTATTTGTTATCTAAACAGTTGTTGTTCACAGCCTTTTCAGTTCTGTTTGAGGAAAAGAAAACACTGTTGTAAAAATTGTTTACATAATGGTAGAAGGGGAGAAACTCATTTATGGTTCTGTAGTGATGATACTGTGTGTGTGTGTGGGTGTATATTCACACAAACATAGTGTACAAAAATTTGCAGCTAACCAAACATTGGTTCCAGATAGTGAATACACAAATTATACTATAAAAAAAGAGAATCCTTTATTCCCTATAAGTACCCGGATCATTCCAGACTCCTGGGTTTATGCATTCATGCCAGCAGATGGAGACAGAGAAAGTTTAACTGACACTGCTTGATAAGCACTGGTGCCAGCTGCAGTTCCTCAGTATTTCTCTGTCTCCAGCAGATGGTGGCTGGTACATTTACCTGCAGTTTCTGGTAATTTTTTTTTTTCCAGTCTTTTTCCTTTTTCTTTTTCCATTTCTTTTTCTCAGGAGTTGTGTTCCCTGGGGGAACCCTTCCCTATTTGGTTGAGGTAGACGAGCTGGAAGTT
Source organism: Rhinatrema bivittatum (assembly GCF_901001135.1). Classification (NCBI taxonomy): domain Eukaryota; kingdom Metazoa; phylum Chordata; class Amphibia; order Gymnophiona; family Rhinatrematidae; genus Rhinatrema; species Rhinatrema bivittatum. The sequence goes on from NC_042618.1 coordinate 229,455,313, forward strand.
GGTGACCCTTTTGTACGCTCGCTCTGGCTCCCATCCATGAGGTGCAAATTTGGTGGTCCAGATCCCCACTTCCCGAGGCTGCATGGTGGCGTTTCAGCTCGGGGCAGCTGCTTTTTGTTTTTAGGGCTCTCTCTCCTAGCTTTCAGGCTGAGCTGAAGCTGGACAGATCCCCTCAGCCTTAGGAGAGCAGAGGCTCTGTTATTTTTGTAAAGTTTAAAAAAAAACCAAAAAAACAAAACAGTTGAAGCAGCTGCAGTGGGGCGGTAAGTCTCTCCCGGGCTCTGCGGGCGGCATTTTCACTATCGGGACAGTGTTTTTTGGGGGACAGTCTAGTTGTGCTCTGGGGTTAGCCGCGTGATATGGTTCGCGGTTGGACCTGCCACGTGTGTGGTGCGGTTCCTGCCCGCCTCAGCAGTCTCTTTGCTCGGCATATGGGTGGTGAGGGGCCTTCTCTTTCCCCTACCCCCACAAAACGCCGGCACATCTGGCCTCCTTTACCGCCCATATTGTTGCTGCTGGGGACGGTGTTTCCCACATTGGGCCTTTGGCCTTGGCCAGCGCGGGAATGGCGGCCATTTTAGGCTCCCCAGCAGACTTGGCAGCACTTTCGAGGGGGGCAGGGGAGCCGGGATGAGGCGCTGCTGGTGGATTTAGCTCGGTTGGGGGATGCTGCTCCCCAGAATTTATTTTACTGCTCCACCGCACTTCTTTGGCGCAGCAGGAAAGGTCAGACCTTCAGCTGCTAGGAATGACCCCTCCTCCTCCCTTTCCAGCAGTTCAGGCGGCTGGGTCTGGCTCTGTTTGGTTGCGAGGTACTTTGGCCCCCGGGGTGCAGCATTTACTGGGGCCACAGCAGTCGGACAGAGAGATTGGGGGGGGGGGGGGTTCAGAGGACCCTCAGAGATTCTTGGAGGGGGTTCCGGCCCCTAATCATAGGGTGGAGCCGGATGCTGCCGATCTGGATCCGGGGGAAGATGTGGTTGATATGCCAGTGTCCGGGGATGATCTCAAGATTCTTCGTTTGTTTCGTCGGGAGGAATCTGCCCCCTTAATTCCGCTGGTCCTCGAGGAACTCTGTTTTGAAGCTCCCTCAGTCGGATTCTGACCTAGGTGGGGTGGACCCAGTTCTGGATGGGACTCGTGGTCCTCCCTCATCTTTTCCCTACCATAGGTCCGTGCAGAGGATGGTGGACCAGGAGTGGAGTTCTTCAGATGCGGGCTTATGGGTTGGCCGAGCATTGTTGAAGCTCTATCTTTTACCCGAGCAGATGTTGGAGCTCTTCGCTATGCTGAAGGTGGACACTGCGGTATCAGCTGTCACAAAGAAGATGACTGTTCCAGTGGCAGGGGCCGCGGCTTTAAAGGATGTCCAGGACCGTAAGCTGGAGATTCACCTTTAGCGGATCTTTGAGGTTTCTGCTTTGAGCCTTCGGACGGCTATTTGCTCCAGCTTCATGCAGCGGGCATGCTTGCGTTGGGTGCAGCAGCTGCAAGGGGACCAAGCTGGTCTTGCGCAGCGCTTGGAGGCTTCAGTGGTGTATGTAGCTGACACACTGTATGACTTAGTGCGAGCCTCTTCTTGGCTTATGGCTTCTGCGGTATCAGGAGATTATTGTGGTTGTGGCACTGGTCGGCGGATGTTTCGTCCAAATCTCAGTTGGGTTCCCTGCCATTTTAAGGGCCATCTTTTTGTTGGGAGAGGACCTCGAGTAGTTGATAAAACAGTTAGGGGACAACATGGTCCACAAGTTGTCAGAGGATAAACCTAAGTCCAGACAGTCCTTTCAGTCTCGGGCCCGTTTCTGTGAAGGCAGAAGGCCTCGATATGCGAGAGGGGGCATCAGCCCTGCAGAGGCAGTTTGCGGGCCTTGGTTATTCTTGGGCGCAGACATTTTGGGGAGCTCGGTGACCCTTTAGAGCCCCCACTGGAGGTGGGGCCCTGGGGGCAAAATCCACCCAATGAGGCAAGGTTGGCCCTCTCCTTTGTTCCCTTCTTAGGGGGGCATCTAGCGCTTTTCTACAAGGAGTGGGCCAGTCTCACTCAGGATCAATCATAAGAGATGGTTATGCTTTAGAATTTGCTCGTCCTGTTTGTGACCTCTTTTTGGTCTCCCTTTGTGGTTCGTTGGCAAAACGATGCACAGTTCGGGAGACTTTGGATAGGTTGCGGAGTTTAGGAGCCATGGTGCCGGTTCCCCAAGAAGAATGGGGCACTGGGCGGTGCTCCGTTTATTTTGTGGTTCCCAAAAAGGAGGGCACTTTTTGGCCTGTTCTGGACCTAAAAAGAGTAAATGGTAGCGCTGAAAGTCCCAAGATATCTCATGGAAACCCTAAAGTCAGTGATTGCAGCAGTTCGCAGTCAGGAGTTCCTAGCTTCCTTGGATCTAATGGAGGCGTATCTTCATATCCCCATTCGTCGGGATCACCAGCATTATCTGAGGTTCATGGTTCTCTGTCAGCATTTCCAGTATCAGGCCCTTCCTTTTAGCCTAGCTACGGACCTTCACCAAGATCATGGTAGAAGTGGCAGTGGTCTTGCAGTGGGCGGGAGTTCTGTTACATCCTTATCTCAACGATTGGCTCATCAGGGCGAAGTCTGAGGCCAGTTTTCACTCAGCAGGCAGGAAAGTCATTCAACTCCTTCAGTCGCTGGGCTGGGTGGTGAATTTCGCCAAGAACCATCTCAGTCCGACCCAGTGTCTCGAGTATCTGGGAGCCCAGTTTGACAATGAGCATGGGCAAGGTGTTCTTGACAGACGAGAGAGTGAACAAATTGCAGTCACAAATCCACTATCTATTGGCATTGCGGGTGCCCAGAGCTTGGGATTTTTTGCAGGTTCTGGGATCCATGGCTTCCACCCTCGAGTTGGTTCCCTGGGCTTTTGCGCAAATGAGACCATTACAGAAAGCTCTGTTGGCACAATGGAATCCGCTGTCGCAGCTTTTTCATCAGCCGGTATCGCTGGAAGTTCCTACAAGGGAGTGCCTCTCTTGGTGGCTCCAAACATCTCACTTTCTTCGGGGGGTTGCTCTAGAGGTACAGGATTTGGATTGTTGTTACTACCGATGCCAGTCTGTCTGGTTGGGGGGCAGTGTGCCAGCTTCAGTTGGCTCAGGGTGTGTGGTCGCCGGAAGAGCACTCCTGGTCTATCAACCACTTGGAGACCAGGGCGGTGTGATTAGCATTGCTGGCCTTTCTGCCAATGGTCCAAGGTCTTTCAGTCAGAATTCTGTCTGACAATGTGGTGACCATGGCTTATGTCAATCGACAAGGCAGTACCAAGAGCCGGATGGTAGCTCTAGAGGCTCAGGAGTTAATTATCTGGGCGGAGGCACACTTTACCCAGATTGCAGCATCTCATATTGCGGGCAACATGAACATCCAGGTGGATTTTCTAAGTCGTAGTCTTCTAGATCCAGGCGAATGGGAACTATCAGAGTCGGTGATGCAGCTCATTCGCGAGAAGTGGGGTTGTCCACATGTAGTTCTGATGGCGTTTCGCTACAGTACAAAAGTGCCACGATTTTTCAGCTGCATTTGAGACTACGGAGCCAGTCTGCTCTAGTGATTCCTTGGCCTCAGGGAGTTCTACTTTGTGTTTCCTCCGTGGCCTCTGATGGGCAAGATTTTGCGCAGAATAGAGAGCACCCGGGGGATGTCGTATTGGTGGCACTGGAGTGGCTACATTGCCTGTGGTTGCGGATCTCGTCAACTTGGCCGTGGACGGTCTGATACAGTTCAATCACCTCACTCATCTGCTCCATCAAGGTCCCATATTTTTCTATCAGGCAGATCGCTTCTGTCTAGCGGCTTGCTTTTGAGAGGCGACGTTTAAGGCGCAGGGGTTACCCAGAGCCGGTTATTACTACCCTTCTGCATGCGAAGCGCACTTTTACCTCATTGCCTTATGATAGAGTCTGAAAGGTTTTTGAGGCTTGGTGTGTGGCCAAAGGTGTTGCTGCTTTGCGGGCTTCGGTGCCCCAGATTTTATCCTTCCTGCAAGATGGCTTGGGCAAAGGCTTGGCATTTAACTCTCTCTGAGTTCAGGTAGTGGCTCTGACCTCTTTGTGAGGGACGATTGATGGAATATCTTTGTCCTCTCATGCTGATGTTGTACGGTTTCTTCGAGGGGTCAAGAATTTGTCCTCCGGTACGGAAGGTCTGTCCATCTTGGAATCTTAATCTGGTCCTTCAAGCTTTGTGTGAACCACCTTTTGAGCCTCTTCGTAGAGCGACCTTCAAGGATTGACCTTGAAGGTTGTTTTCATGGTAGCCATTTGTTTGATGCGGAGAATATCAGAGCTGCAGGCTTTCTTGTAGGGACCCGTTCCTACAGATTTCGGATTCGGGGGTGTCCTTACGGACGGTTCCATCTTTCCTTCCCTAGGTGGTCTCAGCTTTTCATGTTAATCAGATGGTTGAACTTCCAGCTTTTCCAAATTTGGATGCTGCTTCTCCTCATGCAAGGGAACTCAGACGTTTGGAGGGCCTTACTGAGATATCAGGAGGTGACCAATGCCTTTCGGAGATCTGATCACCTATTTGTTTTGTGGAGCGGCGTGAGGAAAGAGCTCCAGGCTTCCAAAGCTATCATTGCAAGGTGGCTCAAGGAGGCTATTGGGTCAGCCTATATTCTTAAGGGCTGCCAGCTGCCGGATGGTTTACGGGCTCATTCTACTCTATCGCAAGCAGCCTCGTGGGCAGAGGCTTGGTTGGTGTCACCACAAGAGATTTGACGGGCGGCTACATGGAAGTCACTGCATACTTTTTTGAGACGTTATCGCCTAGATGTCTGTGATCCAGAAACTCATTCTTTTGGCGAGAGTGTTTTGCAAGCGGGACTCTCCAGGTCCCACCCTGGCGATGGGGCTTTGTTGCATCCCAGGAGTCTGGAATGATCCGGGTAAGTACAGGGAAAGGATAAATGGTTCTTACCTGCTATTGTTCGTTCCTGTATTACCATGGATCATTCCAGAACCCACCCACTTGATGGAGGTGGACAGTCTTCTGCTCAGCTGTGCTCTTTTTGCTATGCAGATTTTTCTTCAGAACTTTAACAAGTGTTTTCAAGTTTTTGCAAGTGAGTTCCTGTACGTACCCGGATCAGTCCAGACAGTGGGTTGAGCCTCCTTTCCAGCAGGTGGAGACAGACTAAAACTTGAAGGATGCCCTATATCAGGACAGAGCCTATCCTCTAACCCTTCAGTATTCGTCTGTCTCCAGCAGGTGCAGCATCTCCCCTTCGGTTCTCTGATGTAGGCTAGTCAGCCTTTTTCTTCTTTCTTTTGCTAGGCTCAAGCAAGTATTTCTTGTCAAAAAAAAAAAACTAGAAGGGAATTTTTGCCTTCTTTTTAGTGCTTTTTCCTGTTTCTGTGTGGGTGACTGTGCCGTCTCCCAGCTCTTGCCCGGCTCAGGGGGGCTTTGCCCCTTTTGCAGGAGGGGGTTCCCTGCATAGCCTGAGTCCGTGGACGCTTCCAGATGTGGGGACAGATACTCTCTGGGCCTCATTCCCCCCCCCCCCCCCCCAATCTGGCTGCCGAGAGGGTTTTGAACCTGCTGCTGCGCTCAGTAAAAAAACCCCAAAAAACAAACCATTAGTTTCAAACTTTAAATAAGTTGCAGGTACTCACCTACCTCTAACTTATTGGCAGCAGTTGACCAGCTTTTTTCCTTTTTTTCTGGTCAGAGTAGGCCTAGAACCGGCAGCCAGACAAGCAGAAGGCAGCAGGTTTCCCTCCTGCTCTCTCCTGCTGTGCAGGCTGTCAATCAAGCTTTTTTTCAGCTTTTTTCCTTCAGCCGCGGCTTAGCTATGTCCCGGCAGGCAAGCCTGCCTTTCTTGTGGGCTGCCTTCTTCATGTTTTTTGCGTCAGGGCCTCTGCAATGCTTGCCTGCCGGGTGGGGAAGGTCTCTCCTCGGCAGGACAAGCAAATTTAGCCCGGGGCTCCACTCCTCCGGGCATGGCCAGGCCTTTCCCGAGTCGGCAGAGCCCGGGAACAGCTGCCATCTTGGATTTTTCATCGGTGCCGATTTCAGTGCTCCCTGGGGCTGGGGGAGCCAGATTTTTTTTGATTTAACCCCCGATTTGGCCCCCGCGGGTTCCCAGGAGGGGGGTCCTGACCTTCCCTCTCCCCCCCACCCGGCAAATCCAGGGTCCCTTTTTCAGCGGATTTCGTCGTCCTCATGCACAAATCTTAGCTAGCTTGCATGAGCAGGACGAAAGCCCCCCCCCCACCAAAAATCCCTCGCTCAGCGCCGTTGACCGCTGGACCAGCTGCGGAGCCTCAGGGACCAGTTCGGGTGCGGGTGGTCCCAGGGGTGCCCCCCCCCCGGTGTCTCCCGGGTCCTCGGACCCCGCTGCTTCCTTGGATTCAGTGGATGCCCCCCCCTAGAGGGGGATGACCCCAGAGCCCTTCGTCTTCGTAAGGAGGAATTAGAGCCCCTCCTTCCCTTTGTGTTGCGGGAGCTGGGTCTGGAAAGTCCCTCCGTGGATAATCTCATGGCCTCGCTCCCTAAGGATATGAACCCAATTCTGGGGGGGCTCCGGCCTCGGCCTTTCCCTTCCACCCCATGCTCAAGCTCCTTATCCTTCGGGAATGGGAGGCTCCTGAGGGTTCGCTCCGGGTGGGGCGTGCGATGGATAAGCTCTATCCCCTCCTGGAAGAGGGCTTGGAGCTGCTGCGATATCCCTCGGTAGATTCCTATGTCTGTGCGGTGGCCAAGCACAGCTCGATCCCGGTGGAAGGTTCCACGGCTTTGAAGGATCCACAAGATCGTAAGTTGGAGGCTCACCTGAAGCACATCGACTTTCTGGCCCTCGGGGTCCGAGCGTCTTGCTGTAGCAGCCTCATGATGCGGGCGGGCCTTCAGTGGGTTCAACAGTTACTCTGCGCCCGGGATCTTCCGCCAGGTGAGGCAGAACTAGCCAAACGTCTGGAGGCGGTAACCGCCTACGTATCTGACTCCCTCTACGATCTGGTCCATGTGCAGGCGAAGGCGATGGTTTCGGCAGTCGCTGCCCGGAGGCTCCTTTGGCTATGCCACTGGTCGGCTGATCAGTCCTCGAAGACTCGGCTGGCCACGCTGCCCTTCAAAGGTAAGATGCTGTTTGGCGAGGATCTCGAGAAGCTTATGGACTCCTTGGCTGACAACCTGGTCCATAAGCTTCCAGAGGACTGCCTTAAGTCTTCCCGATCCTTCGCGTCCTCTCGCTTCAGGGGCCAGTGTCGCTTCACTTCTCGGGGGCGGGGCGGTTCTGCAAGGGGGTCTGCTCGTGCTCAGTCCTGGTCGCAGTCCTTTCGTGGCAGGCAGCCCTTTCGCGAGGGCCAGCCCGTGCGTGCCACATCCAAACCTGCCACGCAATGAAGTTCAGCTGACCCATTCCTCGGTCCCTTACCTCAGCGGCCGCCTCTCCCTGTTCTTCGAGGAATGGGTCAAGATCACGTCGGATCAGTGGGTCCTCGACATTATCAAAGACAGGTACGCTTTCGAGCTCGTCAGGGAACTGCCAGATCTCTTTCTTTTTTCGCCTTGCGGACGGGCCAAGAGGGACGCGGTGGTCCAGACTCTCTCCAAGCTTCTGGATCTGGGGGCGCTGGTCCCAGTCCCGGAGAGGGAGCTTGGCACCAGCCAGTATTCTATTTACTTCATCGTGCCCAAAAAGGACAGGTCCTTCCGCCCCATCCTGGACCTCAAGAGGGTCAATCGGGCCCTCAAGATCCCCCACTTCCGCATGGAAACCCTGCGGGCGGTCATTGCGGTGGTCCGTCCTGGAGAGTTCCTTGCTTCCCTCGATCTTGCAGAAGCATATTTTCATATTCCCATTCACCGCGACTATCAGAAGTATCTCCGATTCCACATTCTCAACCAGGACTTCCAGTTTCGAGCTCTCCCCTTCGGCCTCGCGACCGCTCCTCGCACCTTCACGAAGGTCATGGTAGTAGTAGCGGCGGCCTTGCGCCGGGAGGGGATTCTCGTCCATCCCTAAATGGACGATTGGCTCATTCGGGCCAAGTCAGAGACCTCTTGCCAGCGGGCGGTGGATCGCGTCTTGGAGCTCCTTGCCTCCCTCGGGTGGATAGTGAACTTTTCCAAGAGCAAGCTTCAGCCGTCCCAGGAGTTGGAATTTCTGGGAGCTCACTTCGACACCCGAGTAGGCAAGGTTTTTCTTGCCATGGGCGCGCGCCCTCAAGCTGATCGATCAGCTCCGGAATCTGATTGCGCTACCTTCTCCTACAGCCTGGGATTATCTCAAAGTCCTGGGATCCATGGCTTCTACTATCGACCTTGTCCCCTGGGCCTTTGCTCATATGCGTCCGTTGCAGAAAGCTTTGCTGTCCCATTGGCAGCCAGTGTCGGAGCAGTTCCACGTAGTCCTTCCGTTTTTGGATTCTACTGCTGACGAATTACAGTGGTGGCTGTCTCTTCCTCATCTTCTGCAAGGGATGCCTCTTCAAGCTCCACAGTGGAAGATAGTGACCACGGACGCCAGCCTGTTGGGCTGGGGTGCGGTCTGCCTTTCTCAGTCCACCCAGGGAACTTGGTCGCAGACTCAGTCACGCTGGCACATCAATCGTCTGGAAACTTTGGCGGTCCGCCTGGCTCTTCAGGAGTTCCTTCCCCTGGTCCGCGGCAAGGCGGTACGAGTCCTGTCCGACAACTCCACCACAGTCGCCTACATCAATCGCCATGGGGGCACTCGCAGTCCCCTGGTAGCCTTAGAAGCCAGCCGTCTCCTCACTTGGGCGGAGCGTCACCTACAGTGCCTTGCGGCCTCTCACATCGCAGGCAAAGACAATGTTCAAGCCGACTTCCTCAGCCGGCAGTCGCTCGATCCGGGAGAGTGGGAACTCTCGGACGCGGCCATGGCTCTGATAGTGGACAGGTGTGGTCCCCCTCACCTCTATCTCATGGCAACTCTGTGCAATGCCAAGGCCAATCAGTTCTTCAGCCACTGGAGGGAGCACGGCGCAGAGGGCGTGGATGCTCTGGCTTTGCCTTGGCGGACGTCCTTCTGTACGTGTTTCCCCCGTGGCCTCTGGTGGGGAAAATCCTCAGGAGAATCGAGCTCCACCAGGGTCCGGTGATTCTCGTTGCTCCCGAGTGGCCGCGAAGGCCGTGGTTCGCGATCTCATCAATCTAGTGGTGGACGGGCCCCTGCGCCTCGGGCATCTTCCTAGTCTCCTCCGGCAGGGTCCTCTATTTTTCGACCAGGCCGATCGCTTCTGTCTAGCGGCTTGGCTTTTGAAAGGCGTCGCCTGAGGCGCAAAGTTTATAGGGAGGAGGTCATCTCTACCCTACTGCGAGCCCGGAAGCAGTCGACTTCTCTGGCCTATGTGCGCATCTGGAAGGTTTTTGAGTCCGTGTGTACGGAGGCAGGTGTCCCGGGGCGCTCCGCCTCGATCCCTTTGGTTCTTTCTTTTCTTCAGAAGGGTCTCTCTAAGGACCTCTCCTTCAGTTCTCTACGCATTCAAGTCTCTGCGCTCGGCTCTCTCCTGGGTCGGGTGGACGGTCATGCCTTAGCGGCTCACCTGGACGCGATTCGTTTCCTGAGGGGCGTCAGACACCTCCGCCCTCCCTCTCGGGCCACGTGTCCGTCGTGGAGTCTCAACCTAGTCCTTCATGCTCTCTGTGCGGCTCCCTTTGAGCCTCTTCGCCACACTACGCTCAAGGATCTTACTCTCAAAGCTGTCTTTCTGGTCTTTATTTCCTCTGCTCGCCGCATTTCCGAGCTTCAGGCGCTGTCCTGTCGGGAGCCCTTTTTGCGTTTCTCGGATTCCGGGGTTTCTCTCAGGATGGTTCCTTCCTTCTTGCCTAAGGTTGTCTCCGCTTTTCATGTCAACCAGTCGGTTGAACTCCCAGCGTTCTCTCTGGAGGAGATTGCGGGTACGGCGGGTGGCGACCTCCGTCGGCTAGATGTAAAACGAGTCTTGCTTCGCTATCTCCAGGTCACCAATGACTTCCGCGTATCGGACCATCTCTTCATCCTTTGGAGTGGTCCCAACCGCGGTAAACAGGCTTCTAAGACCACGATTGCGCGGTGGTTGAAGGAAGTCATTTCCTCGGCGTATCTTTGTCAAGGTCGTCCGCTTCCTGAGGGTCTGAAGGCCCATTCTCTGCATTCTCAGGCTACTTCTTGGGCGGAGAGTCAATCTGTCTCTCCGAAGGAGATTTGCAGGGCTGCCACTTGGACATCTCTGCACACTTTTGCTCGGCACTACAGTCTGGATGTGCTTTGGGTGGCAAGTGCTTCGAGCGGGACTGTCTCGGTCCTCTCCCCCCCCCCCCCCCCCCCCCCCCCCCCCCCCCCCCCAGTTTAGGGAAGCTTTGGTACATCCCACTGTCTGGACTGATCCGGGTACGTACAGGAAAGGGAAATTAGTTCTTACCTGTTAATTTTCGTTCCTGTAGTACCACGGATCAGTCCAGACGCCCTTCCCTGTCTGTCTTCTGTCCTCTCGAAGCTTGTTTTCTTGCAGGTTTGCAGATTATCCTAGTTTTTCTTTGTGCAAGATTACTGAGCAATTACACTGGAAGCCTTGGTCGTTTTCTTATACCAAGTCGATGCAAGAGCGTATAGGTATATTATGTTTTTCTACATTATTCTATATTTGCTCCGTTGAGCTTTATAGTTACTTGCTTGATCCTATTCTTGGGTTTCTTGTTTTATGCTTTGACAAACGTTATACTGAAGGGGTAGAGGATAGGCTCTGTCCTGATATAGGGCATCCTTCAAGTTTTAGTCTGTCTCCACCTGCTGGAAAGGAGGCTCAACCCACTGTCTGGACTGATCCGTGGTACTACAGGAACGAAAATTAACAGGTAAGAACTAATTTTCCTTTTTTGTGCTTGGGTACATATCAATACTGAGGAACTGCAGGTGGCACCAGTAGTGCTTATCAAGCTGTGTCAGTTAAACTTTCTCTATCTCCATTTGCTGGCACGGATACATAAACCCAGGAGTCTGGAATGATCTGTGGTACTACAGGAATGAAAATTAGCAGGTAAGAACCAATTTTCCTTTTTTTTTTTTTTTCTTCTATTTTTTTTCATTTTGAAATATTTTTTTAAAGATTATTTTAAAAAGAATGAAAAAACAGTTTATATAATGTTTCACACACTCCAGTTTGAGGCTGTTTATATAGGTCACCAAATTTCAGTCCTTACTGACAAAATCAACTTTATTATTTTAAAGTGATTTTATGTGCGAATCCTTGTGCTTTCCCATGAATTAATGTCTTTTTGTGTTCTAAAATCTCATATAGAATAAAACACTATATATAATTTCCCAAATGAAATCCTCTCATATGGCAAAAAAGTGAAACGCTTTGCAGTTTACCAGTTGGCTGAGGACACATAATGCTTTGTAGTTTCCCTCTCAAAAATATGAACACTTTAAAAGTTGGCAAAAATATAAAATGCTTTACTATTTCCCAGTAGGTGAGAAAACAGAAAAACTCTGCAATTTCCCTACAAAGGCCTCTGTTTCGCCCAGGTTGGGCTTCCTCGGGGGAAACTTTATATGAATGCCTTTTATCTCCATGTTGATCCACTCATTGCACTTTTGTTTGCACCTCTTCTATATCTTGACCACACTTCTCCAGGGGAAATGTAACAAATTGATACTTACCTTATGGCATTCTTTGCCTCATCAAGATCCAAAGGAAAGATTTAATTCATCCAGAGGTGAGTTCATCGCTACAAATATAAAATATAAAAATTACAAATTAATATTCTTCATTCCACATATTATACTAGGAAAAACTTATAAACAGCATATTGTATCAGAAAATAACTTCTCAAACAATAAACTCCATATTCACTTTAATCACAGAATTTGCTAAAAACCATTTTAAAAGGTCCCTGTCTCAATCGAGTTGCTTCATTTAATAATTCCCCATGGCTTTTCAGGGAATTCCTGTTTTTCTTCTGAGTTTTTTCTTCCTACAGATAAAAAGAATTGCTTCTACATTTTAGCAGTCATTCTCAACACTAACAGGAAATCATCCTGGTGGGGCAATTTCTATACTTCAGCGCTTGGTTCAAATTCTTCCAAAGGGGAACATATCATTAAAATCATCTGATGTACCTGAAGATTGGAAGATGGCCAATGTAATCCCTATATTCAAAAAGGGATCCAGGAGTGATCCAGGAAACTATAGACTGGTGAGCGTGACTTCGGTGCTGGGAAAAAATCATGGAAACTGTTATAAAAAATAAAATCACAAAATATTTAGATACATGCTTTGATGGGACACAGCCAAAATGGATTTACCCAAGGGAAGTCTTGCCTCACAAATCTACATTTTTTTTTGAAGAGGTGAATAAACGTGGACAGAGGTGAAACGGTAGATATGGTGTATTTGGATTTTTAGAAGGCGTTTGACAAAGTCCCGCATGAGAGGCTTCTAAGAAAACTAAAAAAATCATGGAATAGGAGACAATGTCCTTTTGTGGCTTGCAAGTTGGTTAAAAGACGGGAAACAGAGAGTAGGATTAAATAACCAGTTTTCACAGTGGAAAAGGGTAAATAGTGGCATGCTTCAGGGATCTGTACTTCGACCAGTGCTTTTAATTATATTTATAAATGATCTGGAAAGGGGTACGACGAGTGAGGTGATCAAATTTGCGGATGACACAAAATTATGCAGAGTACTTAAATCTCAAGCAGATTGTGATTAAATTGCAGGAGGACCTTGCGAGATTGGAAGATTGGGCTTCCAAATGGCAGATGAGATTTGATGTGGACAAATGCAAAGTGATGCATATAGAGAAAAATAACCCTTGCTGTAGTTAGAGCATGTTAGGCTCTATCTTAGGAGTTACCACCCAAGAAAGAGATCTATGCATCATAGTGGATAATTCATTGAAATCGTCTGCCCAGTGTGCTTTGGCGATCAAAAAAGCAAACAGGAATTATTAGGAAGGGAGTGGAAAATAAAACAAAGGATGTCATAATGCCTCTGTGTCACTCCATAGTGAGACCTCACGTTGAATACTGTGTGCAGTTCTGGTCTCCGCATCTCAAAAAAGATATAGTTGCACTGGAGAAAGTGCAGAGAAGGGGGACCAAAATAAGGGGCACTTTACCCTATGAGTAAAGGCTAAAGAAGTTACGGCTGTTCAGTTTGGAGAAGAGACTACTGGGGGGGGGGGGGGGGGGGATATGGTAGAAGTCTACAAAATCATGAAAGGACTTGAACAAGTTAATGTAAATCGGTTATTTACTCTCTCAGATAATAGAAGGACCAGGAGGCACTCCATGAAGTTAGCAAGTAGCACATTTAAAACAAATCAAAGAAAATTCTTTTTCACTCATAGTTAATTCATTGCGAGAGGATGTGTTTACAGCAGTTAGTGTAAATGGGTTTTGGATAAGTTCCTAGAGGAAAAAATCCATAAGCTGCTATCACGGCAATTAATAAGCTATAGTAGCTTGTGACTTATCTAATGTTTGGGTACTTGGCAAGTACCCAAACATTAGATATGTACAAAATACAAGTGGAGCAAATGCGGGAACGTTTTTATCAAAAAAGAGAACCCACATAAAATAATTAAACATGCTCTTAAAAGAGCACTTTATGCTAATAGGGATTTGTTGCTGCAACTGAAATGGAAGGAGAATAATCCGTCTATGTCCTTATACATCACAAAGCCAGGAAGAACAGGAAATCATTTTATAGCATTGGAACATTTTGATTATACATGATGGATTCAAAGAAAAACCCATCTTTACACACAACAGGGGACAAAATCTAAGGGAATTTCCACTGTGGATTATGAAACAGCAATAATAGAACTTTCAGATTGGGGCTAGACCCCATGTGGGGAAATATGTGGTTTGCAATAGTTGTCTATCAATAAAAACATTTGTACATCCATTTTTTTAATACAATGTTTTTCGAGGTCAGTATACTTGTGATACCAAGCAGGTGTGTCATATCTTTGCCAACTGGGAAACTGCAAAGCATTTCATTTCTTTGTCATGTAAGACTATTTTATTTGGGAAATCTATATTGTGTTTTATTCTATGTGAGAAGATTTTAGAACACAAGAGGACATTAATCATGGGAAAGCACGAGGAATCTCATATACAAAATCACTTTAAAATAATAAAGATGTTTTTGCCAGTAAGGATTGAAATTTGGTAACCTATACCACACAACCATATAAACTGGAGTGTGTAAAAGATTATGTGAAGTTTGTTTTTTATCCTTTTTTTTTTTTTAATCTTTTAAAAGTATTTCAAAACAAAAAAATACAAATAAAAAAGGGTGTTTTCTCTTTTTTTTTCTGTAGTATATTAATAACATATGCCAGGGTGTATATTAGAAGATTTCAATATGTATCCTTTAAAGGTTAATTTTAAAAGATGGACGTGCCGATTTTATAATATGTGCATGTGTGCTGACTTGTGTGTGCGGGGCGGGGGGGGGGGGGATTTTTTTAAGAAACATGCGGCGATGGACTAGGCCTTTCCCCAGTTCCCTCCCAGTCCGCTGCTAAAAGAGGGAACTTTCTAAACCCCTCTAGCTAACCTTTTTTTTTTTTTTGTTTGTTTCGTTACCTACCCTCTACGGAGCAGCAGTAACTTGCACGTGCTGACCGGCTGCCGGCGCACGCTTCACCGGAACAGCGCCTAATGGTGCTGTCCCAGCCCGCCCCTTGAATCAAAGCCGGTTCTTCTGTGCATATTGGGAGATGCGCGTGTGGCTGCGGCCCTTTGGAAAAGCTTGCGGCCCAGCCACGCCCATATCTCCCGGTTTTTTACTTGAGCCGGCAAATTAAATTACGCCTTTAGTGCTTTATTTGACTAAAGTGGGCTGATATCCTTTCATGCATAATCTAAAGGTATGCCTTCGCGTTTTACAACATTTTCTGAGATCAAAAGAACTGTTGCAGATTTAACCTTCTAAAGCAAAACAAAAAAAATTGGGCTGGCCTACTAGGTGATGCGGCAGCTTCCTGGTTCAGTTCCCAAATCAAGTTTTCCACACAGCTTGGGGATGCTCTAAAGGCGATGTCCACAGATCTTGGAGGGGAGAGGGAGAGTCATTGGCCTTGGTAAGGGTGAAATCCTGGTGCCTGGCTCCCAGCTTCAGGACCTTTGCTGCAATGATCAGGCTTAAGAGCAGTGGGAAGGAGTGCCTCTTAAAATAGGAGGGAAATCCCCAGAGAGTTGCAAATGAAGGCTCTTTGTGTCGGGATCCCAGCCCTGGTTCTGACAGAGCAGGAATCAAAATGAGAGAGGAGGAGCTACAAAAGAAAATTAAAAATTAAAAGCCAATTTTCAAAGGGTATATTTAGATGCCTAACTTTAAGTCCTAAATTGACCTCTTTGAAAACTGATTAGGGTTGAATTCCTAAATTTAGATGTGTAGTTTCAGTAAGAGCCTAAAATATAAGTGGTTACAGGAGCGGAGTTAGGGAAGGGAAAATGTTAGGCACTTAGTACTGATTTTCAGTATTAGGTACCTAATTTAGCCTCCTAAAGCTAGAAAATCTTTAGGTAAATTTTCAGCCAAAAATTTAAGCTCCTCAGTTCAACTGAAAATCTTCCTAAATATAGGCACCAAGCATTTTTGTGTGTGTGTGTGTGGATGTTTTGGGGGTTTTGTGTGTGTTAAGTTTGATCCCCTGGCATAGTTGGGTTTCCAGTGTGATTGATTTTTGCTAGAGCTGCCTTGCCTGTGGCTTATGATATGTTAACCATGCTTTTTTTGACACATTGTGTTTGAGAAATCACAAACTTCAGAGGGTTTGGTTTTTTTTCTGAACCATTTTATAAATACAATTTATATATTCGTATAGCCATTTTTAGATTGATTTTTCTCCCGTTTTTTGCTTGAGAAGAAAAACCCTCAAAATGAAGGTCGCTCTGCATACTATACTTCATTAATGAGTTTTGAAAGATCTATGAAACTCAGGGTTGGTGCTAGCTTTTTTGTTGCCCTGTGTGAAACTTTACTGTGCTGCTCCCACCACCACCACCAATTCATTTAGTGTCTACCCAGGCCCATCAAAGCCAAGCTTCTTCCTGCAATCTATTTTTTTGAAAACTGACACCCTCCCCAACCAGAACCCATGGATAGGGAAGTGTATTAGGTATCCTAGGCAAATCTTACAGCCCTACACCCTTCACAAACACACACATTTTTTATAACAAATTTTCATTAAAAAGAACATTCAAAAGTATAGACTTTGAGGCAAAAATAACACAACATGCATATTATATTTCATGCACTCCTGTGGTGCCAACCAGAAAACTGCACAAAAGCCACTTGGAACTCCTGTGGAATTAGATGTTTTGTAATGTGTGTTGGGTGTGATCTTGGCCCTCAGAAAGCCATGAATAAACAGAATTACCATTACAATATAGCAAACATCCCATACCAAAACAACCCGAACAATCTTATCTATAAAAAGGCAACAATTCACATATTACACCAGGCCCTAGAACATCAATAAAACTCTTATTAGGAAACTAGGCTGCTATGGATCCCTACACAGAAATTACATGCCAGCAATATACCTCATCTCAATACCTCACCTCTGTTATATATGCAGATCAGAGACCCTCACCAAATACAGAATAACAAGATCAGAAAGTATAAACAGAAATGTGCTGAGAAGAACTGAACTACAACCCACAATAAGCCAGCCTCTAAATGCAGAGCAGCAATGGAAAAACCAAAACATTACCATTCTTCATAAAACATTAAATAATAATATCAAGAAATATAAAACAATCATAATAGTAAAATCATATTCATAAAAAGAATAAATATTTCAAACCAATTAATGAATTGAATATCCAAAATGTCTCAAACACCAACATAATATTTTAAAACATCTGAAGAATAAAAAGATCCAATAATAAAAAGTTCTGCCCCCCCCCAAAAAAATTTTTTTTTTTTAATATTTCAAAAGAACAGAATCATCCAGTTACAGCAATAATTAAAACTAATGATTAGAAAATCTGCTGCTCTCCATATCTGGGATCTTCTGAATTCCAGTCACCCTGAGATTGTTGTGGATTGGGGGAGATAGGCTTCTCTCTCACACTAATACACAATAACACATTCTCAGACACTCCCTCTCTCACATCTACAGGCTCCCTCTCCCTCACAGATACATTGCGCGTGCATGTCTGTGAGAGCCTATATGTGACACACAAGCTCTCACAGGCACGCAGACAGTCACACACAAACACATAGGCATACACACAAGCTCTCACTCACTCACTCAGACATACAAGCTCACACACATGGCCTCCTGTTGTCATTGGGCCATGGTGGGATGAGCTCCACCACGGCCCACCAACCTTCCTGCTGATGTAGGGGGGCGTGGAAGCTGTGTGCGCTCGCAGGAAAAGGCCG
This sequence comes from Rhinatrema bivittatum, assembly GCF_901001135.1. Taxonomy (NCBI): domain Eukaryota; kingdom Metazoa; phylum Chordata; class Amphibia; order Gymnophiona; family Rhinatrematidae; genus Rhinatrema; species Rhinatrema bivittatum. The sequence goes on from NC_042618.1 coordinate 229,472,689, forward strand.
CTCGTACGCATGCAAATAAAGGGAATACAGGCATCTTATTTTCAGCCGCCGGCAGGTTGATTTCCTGTGGCTGTCTCCTCCTTCGGCCGCCAGTGTGTTAGGCTCTGCCGGCGGTCCCGCAGCCTCTCGTACTGCCCCATGCAAATGTATGGTTTGCACACATGGTCATGCCGGGCATGATGAAGCACGACCTTCCTATTAATAGTAACGGGAAAACATTTTTCTTTTAAGAACTGTGAGAATAAAACTTTTGTTTAATGGGCAGTAATAATGTGCATGGATACAGACTTTATAAGAAAAATATATGTATGAAAAAGTTACATGTACAAATATTTTTTTTTCTATGATGACGTCGTTGTCTTCATCATACATAAGTTTTCTTTTCCTATGGTGCAATTCTAATTATTCCTTCTAGGAAATCACTAGCTATAGATAAGGCAGCAGAAAATAACTATATTATAGTAATCAAAAATTCCTGTGGAATCATATTCACAGGTGGTGATAGTTGCCTGTACTATTCTGATCTAATCTTTTCTGTAAAGAGGGATGTTTTTCTTCATTTACCCTGCATATAGTTTACATAGTTCTGTTCTAAGTCTTGTCCGTATCTTTTTTTTTTTTTTTTTTTCCCTGTTCCCTTTGTACTTTTTTGTTCAATTAGCTGATGATTCTGCTGAGGATATATACAGGGTTATAGGAAATCAGCTGGCTGAAATTGGGGACAGGCTAAACTTCATGATCGAGCAGGAAGTGATAGACAGCTTAGTCAAGCAGATTTTGGATGACAAGCTGACTGAAAAGGTGAGGGCTGATATGTTTATTAGTATATTTAAAATTTTTTTAATTTTTATGTATAGAACTGGCAGTGTTTATAGAGAAGAGACTGTATAGAGTATGCTGTGACTTTACTTCCTTTTTGGCAGCCTCCAAGCAAATCTAGGGGAGGGGGGGGGGGTGTATGTATGGATCCTGATATTTCCAAGTCCAACCAAACTAGCCAAAAAAAGTATATTTCCTTTTCTTGCTACACCAGTCCTGCCTTGTGGATTTTCTCTCCCTACTAGCAGATGGAGACAGAGGACAAACCTTTTTCCCATGACATCATCATTGGTTATCATAGTGCAGCTCCAGCAAAACATCAGTATTTTGTCTTCAGGAGATAGCAGGACATACTTGTCTAGTGCAGTAGGAATTTGACTCCCAGGCTTTGGCTTTTTACCCGGCCTGGTGGATAATCCTTGGCAGTTCTGCATTTAACACTTTCTGCTTTATTGACAGCAAACTGCATACCAAGGCTTCTGGCACTTCCCAGTTAAGCGAGCCCCGTTTAAGACTCCCAACCCCAGAGAGAGGGGTGGGTGGAAACTTGTTTTGGCTCAGAAGGAGCTTCTGTTTGAAGTTGTCTTCCCCCTTTCTCCCTTTGGCTTATTAGAGCGCTTTTTTTTTTTTTTTTTTTTAAATTGAGAAAGTTGAGATCAGCCACTTCTGCTGAAACAAGTGGACTGGGAGCTATATTTGAGCTGGTGTAGGAGTGGGCCCAACAGCTATCTGTCTTCTACTTTTCTTCGAGCCTACAGTATTTCTGCACAACTTCTGACCATGTTGTAATGGAGCCCAGTGAGCACTGGAGATTTTGTGAGCTGGCACTTTTGCTGCGATCCTGGCCTCTACTTTCCTGTTTTTGCAGCAAAGATTTTTCAGAGGAGCCTGCGACTGTCCCAGAATCCAACAGCACAAGTTCAGCAGTAGTTGAGTCCAGGGTTGAAGTCTTTTTTTTTTGTTAGTTTTCTTTTATCCTCAGAGGTGGCCATTTTGGCAGGAACAATCACCATTTTATATGTATCCCATGGGTCATTCTTGCCTGTTTCTTTTCCCAGATTGAGGCCTCTTGTTCTTGGGGGGAAAAGGCCCATGGTATTCTCTTATGTGGGGGAGCTTGTGCTGAAGCCATGCAGGTTCCAACCCTTTCTCTTTAGGGATTTCTCCTCAGAATTTTTATTTTTCTTCAGAATTTTACAATAAGCGTTGTGTGTTTTACAGAGGCCTGGTGAAAGGGGGACCACAGCTTTTATGAGTTAGGGCTCTGCCATAGTCATTTCAGCTGCTGGAGTTGGGGTGGCAATAATAGCCTAATTAGCAACAACTGTATTTGGAGCAGAGAACGCTGTGGGAGCGTACACCCATTTTTTCTGTCTTGAAGGATAACGTGGATATAGTTAGTCCTTAGAAGAGGGACAGATGGCATCAAAGAAAGAGAGAGCGACTCAATCTTTTGCCTATTTGTCATAAAAAAAAAAAGTTCTTTCCTATTTGAGGTAATCATGTTCCTTAGGATGTCATTTTTTAAGGTTGTGAAGGTTCCAGTATGGATCCTATCCTGCAAGGAATCCATAGTACATCTAAAGTGTTTCCTCTTCATTCAGAAGTGCAGGGTATGCTGCTAATGAAGTGGGAATGCCCTGAGCATAGTTCAGAGAGGTATTAAGGCTTCACCAGACTGTTCTCTTTGCATCAGATGCCACACAATGCCTTTTTTCAGATGCTGTGGGATGAGTGTCTGCAAAACAACTATTCTGGTAATAGAAGGCACAGCTCTCAGGGATCACCAGGACTTATACATGGCTATTGAAACATGCCTTTTCATCTACGTCTTTCCCACTATCTGTGATGTCTATGTAGCTTGGGCACCTACACTGGATACAGCAACTCCCTGAAAGGCAGGGGGCAGCTCAGATGGTCTGCAGTTGCTTTCCTGGAGGACACCTTGTATGACTTTATTGGGATCTTTTCTAGTTCTGAAGCCCCATCAGTTACCGTTTGAAGGCTATTGTGGCTATGGGACTGAGCAGCAGATGCTTCCTTCAAAGCCTGTCTGAGCAAGCTTATTTTCAAGTGAGAAACCATTGTCTTTGGGAGGAATTAAACAAGCTTGTAAAGGACCTAGGGAAAGCAAAACCTCATGGAAGCAGTCGACTTCTATATGATTTGGTTTCTGAAAAATAAATCAGTCCTTTCAAGTAGCCATAAGGCCAAGAACTGAATCATCTGAATCTGCTGTGTCCAGCTGTTCCACCCAATGAAAGTCAGTTCTGTTTATGGTGTGTGTGTGTGTGTGTGTGTTTTTCTTTCTCCATACATTTCACCTGCCAGGAGGGTGGCTGTTCTTACTGCTGTGAAGTTGCTTCCTCACTTGAAAGCAGAGCTTCCAGTCCTATATGAAGCTCAGAGGCATGGTCAATCCTCAGTGTATTTTGTGGTTCTAAAGAAGGATGTTTCCTACAGATCCATCCTCAGATTGAAAGTGGTAAACAGTCTGCGTTTCCCATTTCATTATAGAAACTCTCCAATCCATATTAGTGACTGGCAGGGTGAGTTTCTCTCTTCTCAGAATCTTTGAGGCTTATTTCCATATTCCCATCTGGGAAGATCATCATGGGTTCCTTCATGTTTTGTTTTCTTTTCCCATTTTGTAAAGTATTTTTAGTTCAGGGCACTCCCATTGTGAGCTTGCCACAGCTCCAAAAACCTTTCCAAGGTAAATAGTAGAGGTGGTAGCTCTCTCTTTTTATGAAAGGAATGGATTATGGTTCATGCAATTGCTTAATAGGACCAAGTACTACAGGAAGGCCTTTATGATGACCAACAGAATTGTACAAGTTTAGAAAGGTTGGGCTGGATAATCAACTTTGCAAAGCTGTTTCTTCCCAGTCTCCGCAATACCAGGGTCTCTGATGCCAGAGCAAGCTAAACCTATCTGACTCAGGAAAAAGTAGTTCCGATTGTGTGTTATGTAGATATATTTTTTTGCACTGAGGTCTTCCAAAGCTTAGAGTTAGCCACGACTCTTGGGCTTCATGGCAGCCACCTTAGATTTGGTTCAATGGGCCAGGATCCATATGTGTTCTCTGCAGTTTTTTTCCATCTATCTCGCTGACCCTCCCCCTCACTCAGAACTATGATGTTTGTCTTCCTCTCCCAGGGTCATAAGAACATAAGAAATTGCCATGCTGGGTCAGACCAAGGGTCCATCAAGCCCAGCATCCTGTTTCCAACAGAGGCCAAAGCCAGGCCACAAGAACCTGGCAATTACCCAAACACTAAGAAGAACCCATGCTACTGATGCAATTAATAGCAGTGGCTATTCCCTAAGTAAAATTGATTAATAGCATTAATGGACTTCTCCTCCAAGAACTTATCCAAACCTTTTTTGAACCCAGCTACACTAACTGCACTAACCACATCCTCTGGCAACAAATTCCAGAGCTTTATTGTGCGTTGAGTGAAAAAGAAATTTCTACGATTAATCTTAAATGTGTTACTTGCTAACTTCATGGAATGCCCCCTAGTCCTTCTATTATTCGAAAGTGTAAATAACCGAGTCACATCTATTCGTTCAAGACCTCTAATGATCTTAAAGACCTCTATCATATCCCCCCTCAGCCGTCTCTTCTCCAAGCTGAACAGCCCTAACCTCTTCAGCCTTTCTTCATAGGGGAGCTGTTCCATCCCCTTTATTATTTTGGTTGCCCTTCTCTGTACCTTCTTCATCGCAACTATATCTTTTTTGAGATGCGGCGACCAGAATTGTACACAGTATTCAAGGTGCGGTCTCACCATGGAGTGATTACAGAGGCATTTTGACATTTTCCGTTTTATTAACCATTCCCTTCCTAATAATTCTTAACATTCTATTTGCTTTTTTGACTGCTGCAGCACACTGAGCCGACGAGTTTAAAGTATTATCCACTATGATGCCTAGATCTTTTTCCTGGGTGGTAGCTCCTAATATGGAACCTAACATCGTGTAACTACAGCAAGGGTTATTTTTCCCTATATGCAACACCTTGCACTTGTCCAATCTTGCCCAATCTTCCAGTCTTGCAAGGTCCTCCTATAATGTATCACAGTCTGCTTGTGATTTAACTACTCTGAATAATTTTGTATCATCCGCAAATTTGATAACCTCACTAGTCTTATTCCTTTCCAGATCATATATATATATATATATATATATATATATATATATATATATATATATATATATATATATTGAAAAGCACCGGTCCAAGTACAAATCCTTGAGGCTTTCCACTGAGAAAATTGACCATTTAATCCTACTCTCTGTTTCCTGTCTTTTAACCAGTTTGTAATCCATAATCCATGCATAACCTCTCTTGGGTGTCGATGCCATTGAACAAGTTGATGAGGATGAGTCTAGAACCTTCTCAGTGGGTGCTCCTCAAAACAGATTAAATATTATTAGGGTAAGGAGCCCACTATCAGGTTGCATGAGGGCTTTGGTCATCAACAGGCTAGAAACCAGTGCCTTCAGATTGATTTTACTGCATTTCCTCTTCTGCTTCTCTTGTTGTTTTTGTAAACAAAATGTCAGTCCAGGTTCTCTCCAACAATGCAATGGCGGCAGCTATTATGAGCAGACAGACACCTGGAATCAAAGGTTCTCTATTGACTAGTAAGGCTGATTTTAGCCTTGACAAATGCTTGGAGTGGTAGTTACTATTATAAGCAAATTGCTTGGCAGACTGGACGGACCATCTGGTCTTTATCTGCCGTCATTACTATGTTACTATGAGTGAGTGACATCATGACAGTACCAAACAGATCCTTCTGTCCTTATCTCCTATCGTTTTTGCTCTACTGAGCATGTGCAGGTCTTCCCATTCTAGTATTGCCTTTTGAGCAAGCCCTCCCCTATTGTCTTTTTTTCATCCGAGCATTAGCACAGACATGTATCCTATCTCTCATTTTCGGCATGCCCCCAAACATTACATTTTCAGTGCTTAAAAAAAAATTCCACAGACATATCTAGAATGAAGAGGCCCCCATCAGCAGCTTCAAGGACTGCATATGTGCAGGAAAATGTCCATTACTGATGGACACAATTATGTTATCGGAGCCTATGATTGAATCATTACCTGTCTAGCTACTACCACTGTGGCCGGATGTTCCCGCTCTCTGATGTCCAGAGCTTTGGGGCTCCCTGGCTGCTGAGCTGAGCAGGAACTCCTTGAGCAAGCCCTCCCCTATTGTTGGAGCAGGCTTTGGGCCCCTCCATCCTGGGGTTGAGCAAGTATAAAAAGCACCATTCTCGGGCATTAACAAGCCCTTCACATACTTTTCAGGGCTCTGGGCCTACAAAAAAGATAAATGCTACTCCTCTGAGCTATTGGCGCGACCAGTGCCAAAGAAGCATCAAACCCTGGAGCCATCAACGCATTGTTTTCCAGAGCACTTGATGCATCGAGCCTAAACTCTGCTTCCTCCCTCAAGCCCCTGGTCAAGGATCTACACTGTCAAAACACAGAGCATCAGTGCTACCAATGAAATTTTTTTCATGAGATCTCTGAGAATGCCTGCCTGGAGCTGAGTGAAATATGTTCCACTTATTTCCAGGTTGATATTATCCTCAAAGTTCCTGGAGCAAGGCCTATATCTTGACATGCCAGAACCCATCTGCTCTAACCCATTCATTTCAAACTCTTCCCCCCACCCCCTTCACACACTTAATTGCCTAACCAGAGAGCACGGCAGACTTTGAACCAAGTGACAGACTTGGTGAAGTCTTTCTTTACTCCCTGGCGACTAAGGACAAAGAGGTCACTCTTCAACCTCTCCTTTCCAGAATATCAGACTTGCTTCCTCATGGAGGAGTCCCTTGTATTGCTATTCTGAGAGGTACGCCAAATTCTCTGCTCTCTCTTGCAGCAGAGTCAGTCAGAGGATATCCACCAGGCATGCTCCCCGCCAAGGACCTCATCAGTCATCCACATCATCATTGGGATCCTGGATCAGTGTCCCTTTTCCCCTCTGATCAGAGGAAGGATATATGAAAATACCTTCCAGCCTCCTGTGAGCTTCTGGAACATTTGTCTCCACCTGAGAATCTCTCTTATTCCAAGTTGGGTATTGTGCTAGAAGTCCACAAGATCAATGATCCTCGTGCGGAAGTCTTTGTCCTTCTTCAGATATTAGGCACCTCTGTGGACCCTGCAGCCATTCTGATCCATTTGATCCTGCAAGAGTTGCAGATGAGAATATTTGAAAATTCAATTTAACGTAGTAATGATGGCAGAAAAAGACCAAATAATCCATCCTGTCTACCCAACAAGTTTCTTAATGGTAGTAACTGCCACTCTGTGCAGGTTACCCCAAGCATCATGTTAAAGATAGTAATATTTACAGTCAAAATCAAGCAACTGTAAAACCCATAAACAAATTACTGCTAGCAACATTTTTATGGGTTGAGCAACCGCCTTGATAATTCAGACCATGGTGCTTGAATGTGCTTTGCTTTTTGGACTTGCCTGTAGAAGCAGTCCTATGCTTTTTCCCTAATGGCTGCATATCAGTATCCTAGATCATAAAAATCGGGGCTCAGAGTTGGCTGACATCTTAATCCAATGCAACAGTAGCCAGGAAATTAAAGCTAAAATATAGCGTTCAGAAAACTGTGGTTTGGGTGGTATAGCTGCCTCACTGATTGGTTGTGGTAGAATCTACATTAAAACAAGCAAAGAAAGCAAGGATAGTTTCCAACACTCTATTGAAAGAAGACCCTAAACTATTGGACAGTTTTGGAAAAAAAGTGTTCTAAAGTTCCATGCTTGATGCTTGCTTTTCTGTGTGCGAGTTTTATGTGGTGCAGTACTTTCATATTACATTCAAAAACTGAAGCTGCTCCTTGCTTATGTGGATAACAATTCTACATGCCCACAGCTGCTTCTGGATGCAGCCTGGATACTCAAGGAGACTTTCTTCCTTTTGTCTTTGCTGGCAAAGGTCTATTTCCTCAGTCTGAGTGGATTGGGACTAAGGGAAACATGGCAGGGGTGTGCCCTCCCTTGATTGATCCACAGGTCAATTCCTCAGGGGACACTAGCTCTCAAGACGTCGGTTCGGGCCTATGGGGCCTGGAATGGAGGACAGGTCCTGGGTAGAATTCTGCTAGGGATTGCAGACATTTTTACAGGGCCAGTCTTCTGAATCAGCTCTTTCTACTAAGTTAGTTCCATGCGCTCTGAGTGCTCCTCTGCCTGTCTCCATGGTCAAGCACCATGGCGCAGTGCAGTCTGAAAGAGCTTAATTCATGTGGATTATGATGATGCCAGTTATATTGAGGGTGGCTCTCCTGGTGAGGAAGGGGACATTTCCCCAGAGTTGGAGCCATATAGAACTCCGTTTATTTCCAAAGAAATGAGTTATTGGGTTTGATCTCTCAGACCTTGAAGACCCTCTGATTCACTGGGCCTGACTTCTTGGGGATGCAGAAGAAGGATCCTAATTTGGTTACCCTGAGCAAGGCTTCTTGTTTCATTTTGCTCCTGGAAGCAATCCAGAAGTCAATTGATCTGGAATGGAGAGCACCAGAGGCATCTCTTAAAGGGGGACATGTCTTTGTGGGTTTATACCCTTGGAGTCACATGCTAGAGAACTGTTGCATTTCCTTAGGGTGGATGCTTTAGTCCGTTCTGTCACAAAACATACCACCATGCCGGTAGAGGGGAGGTGCAGCACTAAAGGATGCTCAGAATAGGAGGATTGAGGCTATTCTAAAGCAAGCCTTTGAGGCTTCATTTTTTTGAAGGGGGTTAATAAAACATGTGGATAAAGGTGAACCAGTGGATGTAGTGTATTTGGATTTTCAGAAGGCATTTGACAAAGTCCCTCATGAGAGGCTTCTAAGAAAACTAAAAAATCATGAGATAGGAGGCGATGTCCTTTCGTGGCTTACAAACTGGTTAAAAGACAGGAAACAGAGTAGGATTAAATGGTCAATTTTCTCAGTTGAAAAGGGTAAACAGTGGAGTGTCTCAGGGATCTGTACTTGGACTGGTGCTTTTCAATATATTTATAAATGATCTGGAAAGGAATACGACGAGCAAGGTTATCAAATTTGCAGATAATACAAAATTATTCAGAGTAGTTAAATCCCAAGCAGATTATGATACATTACAGGAGGACCTTGCAAAACTGGGCATCCAAATGGCAGATGAAATTTAATGTGGACAAGTGCAAGATGTTGCATATAGGGAAAAATAACCCTTGCTGTAGTTACATGATGTTAGGTTCCATATTAGGAGCTACCACCCAGGAAAAAGATCTAAGCATCATAGTGGATAATACTTTGAAATCGTCGGCTCAGTGTGCTGCAGCAGTCAAAAAAGCAAACAATGTTAGGAATTATTAGGAAGGGAATGGTTAATAAAACAGGAAATGTCATAATGCCTCTGTATCGCTCCATGGTGAAATCGCACCTTGAATACTGTGTATAGTTCTGGTCACCGCATCTAAAAAAAGATATAGTTGCGATGGAGAAGGTACAGAGAATGGCTACCAAAATAAGGGGAATGGAAGAGCTCCCCTATGAGGAAAGGCTGAAGGAGGTTAGGGCTGTTCAGCTTGGAGAAGAGATGGCTGAGGGGAGATATGATAGAGGTCTTTAAGATCATGAGAGGTCTTGAACGAGTAGATGTGAATTGGTTATTTACACTTATGGATAATAGAAGGACTAGGGGGCATTCCAAGAAGTTAGCAAGTAACACATTTAAGACTAATCGGAGAAAATTCTTTTTCACTCAACGCACAATTAAGCTCTGGAATTTGTTGCCAGAGGATGTGGTTAGTGCAGTTAGTGTAGCTGGGTTCAAAAAAGGTTTGGATAAGTTCTTGGAGGAGAAATCCATTAACTGCTATTAATCAAGTTTACTTAGGTAATAGTCACTACTATTAATTGCATCAGTAGCATGGGATCTTCTTGGTGTTTGGGTACTTGCTAGGTTCTTGTGGCCTGATTTGGCCTCTGTTGGAAACAGGATGCTGGGCTTGATGGACCCTTGGTCTGACCCAGCGTGGCAATTTATGTTCTTACGTTGAACTTGCAAATTGCTTTTTGTTGCACCTTGGAAGCTTGGGCTACTTGCGCCTTTGTCAAGAATCTGGTGGCGCAGGGTTCTAGCTTGGACTTTTAATAGAACCACAGGCCGCCTTGGCTGATGCGGGCTGTGATTTAGTATGCACAGGTGCTAGGGGAGCTGCTTCAGTTTTTGTGGCTGTGCAGCTGGTCCGCAGATAGTGTTTCAAAGTCCAATCTTACTAAGCTGCCCTTCAAAGCTTGCTTTTATTTGGCATTGGAAAAAATGGCATGTAAATGGGGAGAGACCTAGGTTCCTCTATTTTGTCAGAGGACAAGACACCCATTGCCCTGTCTTTTAAGGTGACTGGCTGCTCTTGAGACTACCGGTGTTTTTGGCTTTATAGGGAAGGTTCTTCTCAGAGATCCCATCCCTTCCACAGGTCTCAGTCCTTTCGCCCCCAAGGATCTCAGAAGGAAGCGGGCTCCATAGGTGGAGTCCTTTGGCCTTTCCAATGAAGGTTTGCAGGCTCACTTGGTGGTGCAGGAGATAGGTGGTTGCCTATCCCGTTTTTATCACAGGTGGGTCCAGATTACTTCGGATCAATGGGTTCTCGAAGTGATTTGGGATGGGTATGCTCTAGAATTTCTTTGCATTCCTCTGGATGCCTTCATAGTCTATTCCTGCAACTCCCCTCAGAAGAGGGTATAAGTGGAAGTGACATTAAAACAGCTGTTGACTCTGAAAGCTGATGTGTTCCCGAATCACGGATTCTCCTAGGACAAGCAGGATGGTAGTCCTCACACATGTGTGATATCATCAGATGGAGCCGGGCATAGCAAACGTCTGTCAAAGTTTCTTGAACTTTACCTGGCACACTGAGCATCTGTGTTCGCGAACACAGATGCCAAAAAATCCCCGGAACCAACAGCAAAGAAGGTAAAAACTTATCGTGCTGCCCCACTGACTAGGGGGGACCCCATGCGACGGCAGCGAAAATATTGCAAAAAGAACAATGAAGAGCTCTGAAGACAGAGCAGAGCCCCACCACCGCGAGGCAACTGCACTGCGGAAAGAAAGAGACTGAAGGGGTCCCCGTATGGCCATGCAGATAGTGGAATGCTGGGCATGCTCAGTGTGCCAGGCAAAGTGATGCCCCCAGTGCCCACGGACCATGTCTTTTGACTGATCCGCATGAAGTCTGCATTCTTTGCCTGGGGGCATCACATGATGTCCACGGTTGTCGTTTTTGTGACCAGATGACTCCTAAGGGTGGTCGGACATGTTTAGATAAAATGGAGAAACTTTTTGGGCCCAAGAAGTCATGGCCCTTCACGCTGGCGTCCGGCACGTCAACACCACGCGGTCGAGGGGAACTTATGGACACTGAATCCTCAGTGTCCACCCCTGCTCAGGCTCCCCCTTTGGAGGGGTACGCCGGAGATCGAGCTTGGATGGTGTCCTCCCACTCCAGAACATATTCACCCTCCTCAGCGCTGGGCAGAGACCAGACCGAGCACCAGAGATTGAGAAAGCAGTCATTGGTCGCCATCTGGGCATGGCTCCAGTTCCAGGACGGCACCAGCATTGGCTGTGTTGCCCCTGAAGTGGCTACGCAGAGACTCAGGCCTCAGTCGAATCCGGGAGTCCGAGGCGCTCCCCTCTGTGCTGGGCACCGATCCCCCCTCATTTCAAGGGTGATCCGGTGGCGCCTGCTCCTCCTCCTCCTGCCTTTGATTCAGCTTATTTATTGAAAGATTGATAGCCCCCAAAGGTCCTTTGGGCAAACTCTGTGAAAGCTCCAATTTCTTCTTGGGCATAGCTTCCACTCTTCTCCTGAAAGATATTTGTAAGGAGGTCACTTGGTCTTCCTTACATAAATATTTCACACAGGATGTTCATGCAAAAGAGGACACAGCCTTTAGAACTGGTGCTTTTAGGGCAACCCGAATTTTTTCCCTTCCAGATTAATTGGGCTTGGGTACTTTCCACACGTCTGGACTGGTGTATCAAGGTAAGGAAGGAGAAATTTAGTTTAATTTTATAATTTCCATTCCTTGAATCCTGCTACACCAGTCCAGGATCCTCTCAGGAAGTTTGGCCTGTGCAGTCTTCAAAGCAGTGTACCTTGGTTTATAGAAATGGAGGCAACCAGAGTTTTTTACTTTTTGCTTACTCTCCTTCTCTTCATATATCCAAGAAAAGTTTGAAAGTATCATTTAAAATTATGTACATGCTGTTTGAGTTTGAATCTGTAAGATTTTTTTCTTCTTCTTCCATGACTTTGACAGATGAATACTGGCTTTTGCTGGAGCTGTGCCATCATAACTATTAGTGATGATATCATGGAAAAAAGTTGTGTTCTCTGTCTCCATCTGCTAGGAGGGGGAGAAAACTACTCGTTTGGATTGATATAGCAGGATTCAAGCAAAGGAAATTATCAGGTAAGACTGAATTTCTCCAGATTGATCACTCTAAGGGGCTGATGCAATACTTTGGCGCAGAAAGCGGGTGCTGAACAGTCAGATCCCGCTTTCTTAACGCGCCCCCAGGTGCTCCCATGGGGGTGCAATGCAGTATTTAAATTAGGGGGGGTCGCTTTAGCAAGGAGAGCCCGAGTGTGTCTGCCCACCGCCGGTTAGGAAAACCAACGCAGAGTTTATCTGTCGGTTTTTCTAAACACCGCACAGCCGGGGGTTCAGGAAACGGATGCACCTGACTGCCGTTTTTTTTTTTTAAACTTTTTTTTGTTTAAAATTTGTTTAAACAAATCGCAATGATATTAAGTAGGAGACAGTACAGAAAAGCTGTTTTTTCTGCTTTTCTGTACTGGTTTAAGGAGCGCTCAGCAATTTAATGCCTGCTCCAGGCAGGCGTTAGTTTCTGATCGCTAAATGTGCGTCCTAGACACACTTTTTTTTTTTTTTTTTTTAGCATCGGGAGTGATTGCTAATAGCATGTGATTAGCACTATTAGACTCACTCCACGTTGGACGTGCGTTGTAGAGGTGCTAATTCCCTTATTGCGTAAGGGGATTAGCACGGTATTGCATCGGCCCTTAAGAGGTGGAGTGGCCACATAAGCATTAGTTCTTCTTTTGTACAGCTATATGCCACTTAACTGGGTAAGGTTAAGAATTAGAGAGAAAGCTTTCCTTGTTGTTGCACATCTGTATGTATGGTAATGTCTGCCACTGTGATTTATCTCAGGAAACATTCAATGCCCTGCTTACTTTCCTAGATCTTTTTTCCCCTCTTACCCATTCTTTGCTTGGGCATCTTCGCTCATTAACAGGTCAATCCAGTAACAAGTGGTAGGAAGAGCTGCGTTAGTGCGCGGCGCACCTGCGGTTGCCGCACGCACAGTCCAGCTCACCTACCGCTCGATCCTGTATGTAAATAGCTTGCAAATGCAAGCTGCGAATAAGAAGTGTCCGTGAAGAGTTAGGCCCGCGCAACCCATTTTACTGTATACAGCGCCTATACAGTAACCTGGGTGGCGGGCCTAACGCTTCACAGACACGCGTTACTGGATGGTAGGGAATAGCTAATTCGTTTACATGTAATATACATGCCATGTGTGGAAGGGGTTACCCGGGGATTTAAGGACGCGGTAAGAGTAGGTTAAAGGGGATTGTGGATCGCAGGAAGGGCTAACGCGGCCGGAAAGTGAGTAGAAAGCGGGTTAGGAGCGGGGTAAACGCGGCCACACTTTACTGGATTGACCTATAAGTTCGTGTGTCTGCCCCCTTGACTTCTTAATAAGTGGAGGGAGCAGAAGTGTTTGAGAGAAGTGCCCATTGCCTCCTGACATCAGTGTCCTGCAGCAGTGGCGCTGGACTCATTGAGCTAGTGACCAGAAATTTTATACCAGTATATACAGTGGCTTGCAAAACTATTTGACCCCCTAAAAAGCAGATTTGTGTGGATTACAAATGATGCTTACAGATTGAAAATTTACTTTAAGAGTGTTCTGATTTGCAATAAATATACTATTTGGAACAAAGTCTGCTATTCATTATTTCTCTACATTTTTTGTAAAATTAAAAACTGAAAAATACTGCTTGCCATAACTATTCAACCTCTGAGCTGTGGAAGCTCCAAATTTACATAGATAAAAATGTATTGCCTTAACAATTGGCTTACATTTGTCCTTTACCTGCGAATCATTAAAAAAAAAAAAAAGTCAGCTTTTCTAGATAAAAGAATCTCTTCCCCCCCTCTTAATTCCAGTACCACTGTTCAGATTGTGAATCTGAAGTAAGTGGCGAAAATGAAGACCAAAGAGCATTCTAAGGAAATTAAAGATAAAGTTATAGACATGCACAAGATAGGACAAGGCTACAAAATAATATCCAAGTGCTTGGATATCCCAGTGAAAACTATTGGATCAATTGTGAGGAAAAAGAAGCTGCATTATACCACCCAGTCACTGCCTAGACAAGGCCAACCCTCATAACTCGGAGTCTGAGCAAGGAGGAGACTTGTGGGAAGGCACAGAACAATCACTTTGAAGGAGCTACAGAGTTCAGTGGCTGAGACAGGAGCGGAGGTGCACCAGACAACCATATCAAGAGCTCTGCATACATCTGGCCTGCATGGGAAGGTGGCTAGAGAGAAGTTATTACTGAAGTTTGCCAGAAAGCATTATAGTGACCCAGCTAAAATGTGGGATAAGGTTTTGTGGTCAGACAAGCCCAAAATGGAGCTTTTTGGCCAAAATTCAAAATGCTGTGTGTGGTGCAAACCTAATTCTATCCATTCCTCAACAAACACTATTCCAGCAGTAAAGTATGGGGGTGGCAGCATCATGTTGTGGGGATGCTTTTTCTCAGGGGGGGACTGAGCATCTTGTCACAATTGAAGGATGGATGGATGGTGCAACAAACAGGGAGACACTGCAAGACAACCTGCTTCAGTCTTCTAAAAAAACTAAAACTTGGGAGAAAGTTCACCTTTCAGGAGGACAATGATCCCAAGCACAAGGCCAAAGCAACACAGGAGTGGTTGAAAACATAAAGGTGAAAGTTCTACAGTGGCCAAGTTAAAGTCCCAGATCTCAATCCAATCGAGAATCTATGGCATTGTTTGCAAATTGCAGTCCATTAGTGTCATCCAACCAACCTGAACAACCTGGAGCAAAGTGCCAGGAAGAATGGGAAAAAAATCACTCCCAAACAATTTGCAAAGCTGGTAGAAACTTACCCTAGTAGACGAAAAGCTATTAGTGCATCAAAAGGTGGTTCTACCAAGTACTAATCTGAAGGGGTTGAATACTTATGCAAGCAGCGTTTTTCAGTTTTTTAATTTTATTTTACAAAAAATGCAGAGAAATAAGTTGTGATTTTGAAAATTTGCTTTGGGCATACTGGTTTGCAATAAACATACTGTCTGGAACAATCTGTGTAAGTGTCATTTGTAATCACCAATCTGCAGACTTTTGAATACTTTTGCAAGCCACTGTATGGATATTTTTCTGTCTCTTCTGTATTACAAATAACCCTATTTCCACTTTTTTCATATACATTCCTGGCTTTGCTATAGACACAGCAAAGCCAGGAATGTATATTTAAAAGATGAAACTTTTTTTTTTTTTCAAAGCTTATGTTTCTATGTAAAGATGTATGGCATATTCCTTTTTATTGGGTGGGAAGATAGGCAAATACTTGACACACACACACACACAAAACAAATAGGGATAAAAAGTGGCTGGGGGAAAAGGGAGAGCCATACATCTGAAAGGAGGGAAAAAAATCCAGTTAAATTTATTAGAAACCTACCTCCTTTATGCTATGTGTTTTTTGTTTGCTTTTTGACTTGCACTCAATTTTTCCAAGACACTTGTCATCCGTGTATCTCTTTCATTTCCATCTTTAATTTTGTGCCCTGGCATTCAGCTTACAGGAGCCATTTCATCCCATTTGTGTGTAGGATCTGTTACATCCCCTGCTCAGTGCATAGACTCTTTTACAGCAGGAGGACTGACAGCAGTTATTCTTACCCAAGGCTTGCTATACAGTAAATGAAATATGGCTAATTTCCCTCTGTCTCTGGCAGCTGTGTATCAGACCAGGTTGTTAACAACTACTTGTAGAAGTAGGGAAAGACTTTTTTAAAAAGAAGTGAAAGTAGTAGTAGGTGATGCAGTATAAAAGTAGTGAGCTCCTAGAGTGCTGAATAGTAGCAGTTTTTACTAGGAATAAAATACTAGTACACATCATTTTGCTGGGTTTCAAAAGTACACTTTTTTTCTAAATCTTTAAAAGGTATCTTAAACATATTTCACTTATTTATATTCTGCCATTTTAGAACTTCAAACAGATTATATTCGGGTACTGTAAGTAATTTCCTACAGAGGGCTTACAGTTTGTACCTGAGGTAATGGAAGGTGAAGTAACTTGCCCAATGTCACAAAGAGTAGCAAAGATGTAGTATATTCTTTCAGCATCAGCACATTTTTGATTGCAGTAGATAAATTTGTGGAGTTGCAGCTCACACTGCTCATCTTTCTTGGATATTTCTTATTTATTGACCATCAAGGCAAATATTCAATTAACAGAACTAGAATAGGTGGTATAAAATTGTAGTGTATTGTTTTTGATACTTCAGCACTCTTAGCAAAAGAAGATGTAGCTCTCTGAATAGGGTGTATGATGCACGGCTTGCTAACCCAATTTATCTTGGGTCCTTAGTGCATTCAATCATGGGTGTATTTTGGTCTGATAAACTGGCATAAGAAAAAGGAAACCTTTTCAGGAAATCTGTTTTTCTTTTTTTCCCCTTATCTCTTTCAATTACAGCATTTGTCTGTAGTAATTGATGGTTTGTTGGCAAGTGTCCTCCCAGGAATGGAGCGAGAGAAAGCCATGCTGCTGTTAACAATGCTCTTAGCTAAGAAGGTAGCAACCAATGTACCAGGCCTTCTACAACATGTTTTCTGGACCACAGTTCGCTTTCTTAACCAAAATCTTCTTACGTACATCACTGATTTGGCAAGACAGGCAAGTACCAACATCATCACCTGCTACTTAACAAGCATTTATGTTCAGTGTTTTACAGTAAGATTACATGTTTGGCTTTTCTGGTTAATTGTCATTTAGGTGCATTATATTTCTGTAATTTTTAGTTTGTCTCTTATCTCAATATTTATCCTGGGATGTGTATTAATAAAACTGGTTCCATTAGCATATCTTCCACCTGGTTCTAACTCTTTTCAATCATGACCTTGATAATTTTAATCCAAAACCTTATTTCCCTGTATGTACCCGGATCAGTCCAGACGGTGGGTTGAGCCTCCTGACCAGCAGATGGAGACAGAGAAAAACTGAAAAGGGTATCCTATATCAGGACCTGAGGCATTAGACATCTCAAGGGTCATAGCAGCCAGAGAGGGGCAGTGACTGGACCACCGGTTTCACCCCAAGTCAGGCAAGAGGTCACCGGGGAAGGAATCCTAGGCTGAATAATCAAGGGGCAATGTCCCCCCTAGGACCCTGGAAGAGACAGAACTGTCTCCCTGAGGGATCAGGTTTTGAATTATACCAAGAAGGATAAACCTTTTTTTTTTATGCTATCAAAGAGATAGGAAATACTTGCTTGATCCTGAAAAGATATGAAGAGAAAAATCTCCCTGAGAGAAGAAAATAAAGAAAGAGGGAACCGCAGGTTTAACTGTCTGTATCTGCTGGAGACAGAGAAGTACTGAAGGGATGCAGGGTAGGATCTTACGCTGAAGACTGTCTTCCTCGTCTCTATCTCCTCCACTTGCTGGATCTCCGAGATCCAAGCGTTGTCCTGTCGGGAACCCTTTTTGCGTTTTTCCGACTCTGGGGTATCTCTCAAGACGGTCCCTTCCTTCTTACCAAAGGTTGTTTCTAACTTCCATGTCAACCAGTCGGTGGAACTTCCTGCGTTTTCCCCAGACGAGATTGCGGGTACGGCTGGGGGCGATCTCCGTAAGCTAGATGTCAAACAAGTTCTACTTCGCTATCTCCAGGTCACCAATGACTTTCGGGTCTCAGATCCTCTTTTTGTCCTTTGGAGTGGGCCCAATCGGGGTAAGCTGGCTTCTAAGACCACTATTGCGCGGTGGTTGAAGGAAGCGATCTCCTCGGCCTATCTTTGCCAAGGTTGGGTGGTTCCCGAGGGCCTTAAGGCTCATTCATTGCGCTCTCAAGCTACTTCCTGGGCAGAGAGTCAATCGGTCTCTCCGCAGGAGATTTGCAGGGCCGCCACTTGGACGTCCTTGCATACTTTTGCTCGACACTACCGTCTGGATGTGCAAGCTCCGGTTATTGGTTCTTTTGGGCGGCAAATGCTTCAAGCGGGACTGTCTCTGTCCCACCCGGTTTAGGGAAGCTTTGGTACATTCCACAGTCTGGACTGATCCTGGTATGTACAGGGAAAGGAAAATTAGTTCTTACCTGTTAATTTTCATTCCTGTAGTACCACGGATCAATCCAGACGCCCTTCCCTGTCTGTCTTTATTTCTGTCCTCTCGAAGCTTGTTTCTTGCAGATTCTAATACTTCATTTTTGTGCAAGAATACTGAGCGATTACACCGGAAGCTTTGGTCGTTTTGAATACCAAGTATATGCAAAAGCGTATAGTTATACCATGTTTCTTACATTGTTCTACAGTTGCTCCATTGAACTTTATGGTTACTTGCTTGATCCTATTCTGGTTTTGTTATTTTCTGCTTTGACAATGGTTATACTGAAGGGTTACAGGATAGGCTCTGTCCTCATATAGCATATCCTTTCAGTTTTAGTCTGTCCACCTGCTAGAAAGGAGGCTCAACCCACAGTCTGGATTGATCCATGGTACTACAGGAACGAAAATTAACAGGTAAGAACTAATTTTCCTTTGGGAATGGGACTCCCCGAAGATGGGCTTGAAGGTTGGAAGGGCCACTTGGAGTGCCTCAAAACGCCTAAGGTCGATGCTGCAGTATCGGGCGTGACTAAGAAGACTATGATTCCGGTGGCCGGGGTGGCGGCCCTCAAAGATGTCCAGGTTCGCAAGCTAGAGGCCAATTGAAATGCATGTTTGAGGTCTCAACGCCGAGCCTCCGGGCAGCAGTATGTGCTAGCTTGATGCATCGTGCTTGCTTATGCTGGATTCCAAGGCCTCAGGAGCAGACGTCTCCGGGGGTATTGTCCCCCATACAGGCAGCCCATCTGGAGGCGGGGTTGGCCTATATGGCAGGTGCTTTATATGATCTGGTGCACACTACAACTAGGAGTATGGTCTTGGTGATGACGGCTCAACACCTCTTGTGGTTGCATAATTGGTCGGCGGACATGTGGTCTAAGATTCAGTTATGTAACCTTCCCTTCAAGGACAAGGTGCTCTTTGGGGAGGACCTAGACCAGCTCATGAAGTCTCTGGGTGAATCCAAGGGCAATAAACTCCCGAAGGATAAGAAAGTCATCAGGAAGAATTTTCCTGTTCGCTCTCGTGTTCAGGAGTCGTGGAGTTTTCGGACCGATAGACATTCTTCCGCTGCGGGACAGAAGTAGTCATCAAATCATCAGCGGACCTTTCAGGGACTCTGACATTCTGCTAGAGTTGGCTCCAGTCAGGGTTCCTGAGCTAGTAAGCTGGTCTAATGAAGCCAGGGGCACCAACTCCTCATTGGTTCCAGTCAGGGGCAGGCTGTACCAGTTTTACGAGGAGTAGGTCAAGATTGTCTCTGACCGGTGGGTACTGGAGGTAATAAGGGATGGTTATGCCTTAGAATTTTCTCGCCCGCTCAATAATGCCTTTCTGGAGTCGCACTGTCCTTCTCAAAGCGAGCACAATGCAGTAGTAGAAACTCTGCTCAGGTTGATATGTCTGGAGGCCATCCTCCTGGTTCCCCTGGATGAGCAGGGGCAGGGAAGGTATTCCATCTACTTTGTGGTACCAAAGAAGAAAGAAGGAGGGCACTTTCCGTCCTCTTGGATTTGCAGAAGGTGAACTTGAACTTTCGAGTGCCATGATTCTGGATGGAGACCCTGCATACGGTGATCACAACTGTCCACAAAGAGTTTCTGGCGTCCTTGAACCTCACCGAGGCTTATCTCCATATTCCTATTCAAAAGGAGCATAAATAATTCCTGCGATTCAAGGTGCTGGGACAGCATTTCCAGTTTCAAGCTCTTTCCTTCGGTCTGGCCACCGCTCCTCGCACTTTCACGAAAGTGGTGGTGATGGCTACAGCCTTGAGACGGGAGGGGTATTGGTTCAACCCTACCTGGACGACTGGCTCATCCGGGCGAAGTTGAAAGAGGAGTGCGCTCGTTCAGTGCAGCGGGTAAGGCAACCCCATAGCTCCCAGGATTGGGTGATCAATGTAGAGAAGAGCCACCTGGTACTCTCTCAATCTCTGGAGTACTTGGGTGCATGCTTCAATATCCGGCAGGGCAAGGTATTTCTGATGGAGGACAGAATGTCGAAATTGCAGGCATGGGTTTCCCGCTTGCTGAATTTCCAGTTCCGAAGGTCTGGGATTATCTGCAGGTGCTGGGATCTATGGCGTCGATGTTGGAGCTGGTTCCAGGGGCTTTTGCTCACATGCGCCCATTGCAGAGAGCATTGCTATCTTAGTGGAACCCGATGTCTGAAGAGTATTATGTCCCCTTACCTCTGAAACGGGGAGGCCAAGACCAGCCTGGAGTGGTGTCTGATCAATCTGGACAAGGGCATGGCTCTGGAACTCCCGGATTGGGTGGTATTGACCACAGATGCCAGCCTCAAAAGCTGGGGAGCAGTGTACATGGGGCACTCTGCCCAGGGGCTCTGGTCGGCTGCAGAGAAGACCTGAATAATCAATCATTTGGAGATGAGAGTGGTGTGCAGGTCATTGGAATTGTTTCTGCGTCTGGTCCGGAATCAGGTGGTTCGGGTATTGTCGAACAATGTGACGACGGTGGCGTATATCAATCATCAAGGAGGTACAAGAAGCCTCGCTGTGGCTCGGGGAGGCTCATATGCTGTTTGCATGGGCAGAGCACCACCTCGAAGGGATCGCAGCCTCTCATGTCGCAGGAGTCGACAAGGTGCAGGCAGATTTTCTAAGACGATAGCAACTGGATCCCAGGGAGTGGGAACTGTCCCTGGAAGCCCAGAATCACATTTGTGCCAGATGGGGAGTTCCTCAGCTGGATCTTATGGCAACCAGGGCCAACTCGAAGATGTTAAGAACATAAGAACATAAGAACATAACACGATGTTGGGTTCCATATTAGGTGCTACAACCCAAGAAAGAGATCTAGGTTCTTCTGCTGCAGAAGAGAAGTCTGCTCGGTGGGCCTAGATGCTCTGTGTCCCTGGCCGATGGGTCGTCTTCTGTATGTGTTTCCTCCATGGCCACTCATAGGTTGAGTGCTTCGTCACATAGAAACTCATCCAGGGGCAGTGGTTCTGGCTGCGTCATCCGTGGTTCGCGGACTTGGTGCATCTGGCGGTGGATGGGCCTCTTTGGCTGGCTCACCTTCAGGGGTTACTTTGCCAGGGTCCCATATTTTCAGATCGGGAGGATCACTTTTGTCGCATGGCTTGACTTTTGAGAGGCGATGACTGCGTATGAAAATATTTGGAGCCGATGATTTCTACCCTTCTTCAGGCTAGAAGGCCTTCCACTTCCATGGCTTATGTTAGAGTGTGGAAGGTTTTTAAGTCCTGGGGCTACCAACTTGGGGTGGATCCCTCTGCTGTCTTCTATTCCACAGATTTTGTCCTTTCTGCAGCACGGGCTGTCCAAGGGCCAAGTCCAGTTTTCGTCTCTAGGTTGTCTCGGGGGCAAGGTGCTGGGCAGGCCTTTGGCGTCTCATCTGGATGTCATTCGTTTCCTCAAGGGAGTGAAGCATTTGAAGCCTATGCTTCACAAGGTCTGTCCTGACTGGAATCTTAACCTGGTCCTGCAAGTCCTCTGTGAACCTCTTTTTGAGCCTTTGGGTTGTACCTCCTTGAAGGATCTTGCACTAAAGACAGCGTTTCTGGTCACAATCTGCTTGGTCAGATGTATTTCGGAGCTTTAGGCTCTTTCCTGTCGCAATCCTTTCTTACGTATTTCCACCGACAAAGTGTCTGAGTATGGTGCCTTCTCTTTTGCTAAATGTGGTCTCTGCCTTCCATGTGAATTAAACAGTGGAGTTGCCGGGTTTTCCAGATTGGTCCAGAGACTCTGCCTTGAGTAGAGATCTTCACCTTTTTGGATGTTCGACGTGCACTCTTGCAGTACTTGAAAGTCACCAATTCTTTCTGAAGGATGGACTATCTTTTTCGGTGGAGTGAAGAAAGGAGACAAGGCGCTGAAAGCTACTTTGGCCCGATGGTTGAAAGAGGCTATTTCTGTGGCCTATATTGCTAAGGATTGTGTGGTCCCCCCAGTGGCCTTAAATGCCTTCTACTAAAGCACAGACAGCCTCTTGGGCCAAGCGTCAGTTGGTGACTCTGCAGGAAATATGTAGGACCTTGGTGTGGTCCTCCCTGCATACTTTTCACCAGGCATTACCATTTGGATGTTCAGGCGCCTGAGGATGCGGGTTTTGGTGAAAGTCTTTTGAGAGCGGGTCTTTCGGGTTCCCACTTGGTTTAGGGTTGCTTTGGGTACATTCCACTTGTCTGGACTGATCTGGGTATGTTCAGGAAAGGAAAATTGATTCTTACCTGCTAATTTTTTTTTTAGTTGTCTTTATTATAACTTTATCAATAAACAACATTGAAACAGCATAAACAGCCAGTAAAACAAATATGGCCCTATACCCCCTTCCCCAAACCCCTCCTCCCTCTCCTCATATCACTAATCTCCATTGTCTACTCATCCAAGAGATTTATTGATAACATATATAGTACAACTAAGTGTGGACTATTATGAGCGAATACCCCAGGGGTAAAGCTATCCTGCTAACAATTACAGATGTGGCGAGAGATCCCTTAAGCCTCTGCTACATATCTTCTCTGCGTTTCAGCAGGGAGGTGTTTGATGAAAGGGTCGCAAACTTTAAAGAAGACTGCCCATTTGTTTTTCTTCAAAGTCCAACATTTCAGTGAACCAAAAATCTAATGTCAGAGGATCCTGTTGGATCCATTTAAGCAGGATGCATTTTCTAGCAGTACTGAAGCACTTTATTATAAGAAAGTGGTTCTGGCTCGTACAACTTATTTCATCATCTAGAATACCAAACAAAGCAAAATACGCCTTCTTCGGGAGTGGACACCCCAATATTTCCACTAGATAATTCAGTACTGTCTCCCAGAACACCTGTATTTGGGGACAATCCCAAAGCCCATGACTCAGCGAATCCTGGGTCTCTGAGCATTTAAGACAATGTGAGGACAGAATGAGTTTCATTTTAAAAGCCCTGAGAGGAGAGAGAATTAGTCTATGTATGACCTGCAAAAATTGCTCCCTCATTCCGACTGATGGAATGGCTTTATAAAAATCTCCTAATCCATCCATCAAGTCGTCTTCATCCAAATCTGAACCCAGATCACGATTCCAGAGCTCAGCCAAAACTCCCAACGTTTTATAGGACACTGAAAATTGTAGTAGTTTATAGATATTGGCCAATGATTGTTTCCTTTCTCGAGTCAGAGACAGTAGGGCCCGATATACATGAAGAGTTACACAAACCAAGCTGTTTGGTAATAAAACTAGCAATTTGATGATAACAAAAAATATTATTAGGTTGGAAACCAAATAAATCTTGACATTTAGTAAATGGATATATTTTCTGGGTCTGTGGATCGATAAAGTCATAAAAAAATAATGTGACCCTGTTTGGCTAGTCACGAATAAAAGACCATGTCTTGGCCCGTGGCAAATCTGGGGTTGCCACATAGTTATCCATGGCGACATCTTCCAAGAGAGCGACATCCTCTTACGTGTGGCACTCCAGCCAAACTATGCATATCTCATCAATATATTTTTACTCAAACGTAGAGGGAGATCCTTTGTGTCCGCCTGTAGCAAAAAACGTAGGTCAAAGGGTCTCGCCAACCATCGATCCAGTTGAACATCTGATTAACAATTACTGTTGAATAACCAGTCCCCTAATGAGCAAAGTGCACCCGCTAAGTTATATAGCTGTACATTGGGGAATCCCCAGCTTCCATCAACTACAGGCATCTTACCTGCTAATTTTCGTTCCTGTAATACCATGGATCAGTTCAGAGGCCCACCCGGTATTGTTACCGAAAGACTGACCTTCCTGATACTCAGATACACAGTATTGTTTGGATATTGCCACTGCAACAGTTGTTATTTTTAGTTCCCTGTACGTACCCGGATCAGTCCAGACCATGGGTTGAGCCTCCTGTCCAGCAGATGGTGACAGACCAAAACTGAAAGGGTATCCTATATCAGGACAGAGACTACCCTGCAGCCCTTTAGTATTTGTCTGTCTCCAGCAGATGGATCAGCTCACCCTGCGCTCTCCTGATTTGGGCTAGTCAGCCTTTTTTTCTTCTCTTCTTGATGGATCAAGCAAGTACTTATTCCTTCGGGATTCTAGTAGGATTTTTCAAATAAAATAAAAAAAATTTGTTTTACCTTTTAAAGTTAATTGATTTCAGTGCTTTGCAGGAGACTATCCTGTCTCCTGGCTCTTGCCGGACTTAGGAGGGCTTCGCCCCTTGTGCTGGGCATAGCCTAAGTCCGAGGTCCAGGCTGGTGGTCCAGTCATTCATCTTCCCCCTTCTGGCTGCCTAGGGAGCTTAGGGCTCCATTGCTTTTTTGCTCAGTTTGGCTTCAAAAAAAAAAATTCTAAACTTTAAACTTTTTTTCTCTTTGTATCGAACCGGCAGCCAGACACAGAGGAGCGTGCAGGCTTCGCTCCCCAGCCGGCAGAGATGCCAATCATCTATTTTTAGGTTTGTTTTTTTTTGGGTTTTTTTTTTCAGCTCACGGCTCCTCTTCGCTGAGGATGCTGTGGCCAGCCGCCTGCCTAGCCTGTGGGGAGCCTTCGTCGCGCCTATTGTGCGAGGGGCTCGGCTCTGCCTGCCGGGTGAGGAAGGCCCCTCCTCGGCAGGACAAGCAAATTTAGCCCGGGGACGGAATCCCTCACGCATGGCCAGGCTGTTCCTGGGTCGGCAAACCGCGGGAACGGTGGCCATCTTGGGGATTTCGGCAGCTCCTGTTTCAGAGCTGGCTGGGGCTGGGGAGCAAGAATTTCAGGATTTTCCCCGCAATTTTAAGCCCCGAGGTCGTCGTGTCCCCCTGGGAAAACCAGGCTCTATTTTCCTCCAATTTTGTTCTCCTCCTGCATAAATCATATTTGGCTAGCTTGCAGGAGGAAGAGGAGGAGGACCCTTCCCCAGGCCCGGCCCCCCCCCCCGACAAATTCCGTGCCGCTACCCATTTTTCCTGTCTCGGAACCCCAGGGGTCTGTTGGAGTGGGGGTGGCCCCTATCCCTGACCCCCCCCCCCCCCCCCGGTGGCCCCAGTTACCACGGATCCTACGTCAGATTTAGCGAGCACACTCCCACCCCTGGAGGGGGATGATCCGCATGAGGGGAAGTGAAGGAAACAGCTTGATCTTCACCTGGAACTGGAAAGAAGCAGCGATGTAAGTGCTGCGATCATTAGACCCGTCCCCCCATGACGTCACTAACATCGGACAGTTAAGACAGCCTCAACACCAGGATTCGCGCGCTGAAGGGGCGCAACAAAGGGGCTCTCCCCTTTGTGCACCCCTTCGTGCAAACCTTTGTGTATATGTAAAAATTTATTTTTATGTTTCCTTTAACTAAGCTGTTTCATTGTATTCGACTAAGGAATTTTTTCCTGCTTTTTCTGTTTCACTGTAAACCGGCATGATTTGCATTTAATGCAAGAATTGTCGGTATATAAAAGTTAAAAATAAAATAAATAAATGTTTCAGAGGGAGGAGTTGGAGTCCCTCATCCCCTTTGTCCTTCAGGAACTGGGTTTGGAGGGAACCCCTGCGGATACCCTTACGGCCTCCTTGCCCAAGGATATGGACCTGGTCCTGGCGGGACTCAGGGCTCCGGCAAGCGCTTTTCCCTTTCATCTTATGCATAAGTTGCTGCTCCTGCGGGAATGGGAGGCTCCCAAAGCAGGACTCCGGGTGGGGCAGGCTATGGATAAGCTCTATCCCCTCCCGGAGGAATGCTTGGACATGCTGAAGATCCCTACCGTGGACTCTTCTGTTTCGGCAGTCACCAAGCACACCACTATCCCTGTGGTGGGATCGACGGCTTTGAAGGATGGACAGGATCGTAAGCTCAAGGCCCATCTGAAGCGTATCTTGGAAGTCTTGGCCCTGGGGGTCCGAGCGACTATCTGCAGCAGTCTCATGCAGCGGGCAGGTCTTAGGTGGGTTCAACAATTACTCGGCACCCAGGACCTCCCGTCTGCAGAGGCGGAGCAGGCTGAACGTTTGGAAGGCGTCATAGCATATGGGGCTGATGCGCTCTATGACCTTCTCCGCGTCCAGGTGAAGGCGATGGTCTCTGCGGTCTCCGCTAGACGGCTCCTCTGGCTGCGCAATTGGTCGGCCGACCCGTCCTCCAAGGCATGACTGGGCACGCTGCCTTTCAAAGGTAAGTTGCTTTTTGGAGAGGACCTTGAACAGCTTATTAATTCCTTGGGGGGAAAACAAGGTTCATAAGCTACCAGAGGACCATCCGAAACAATCTCGATCCTTTACGCCCTCCCGTCCTCGCTTCCAGGGGCAGAGGAGATATACGCCCCGAGGACGAGGTGGCTCCTCTAGGGGTTATTCTTCCCGGTCTCAATCTTGGTCTCAGCCCTTTCATGGGCGTTGCTCCTTCTGCGACGGACAGTCTCAGCGCGCCACCCCAAAGCCCGCCACACAATGAAGTTCAGTTGACCCATTCCTCTGTCCCTTTTCTGGGCAGTCGTCTCTCCCTGTTCTTTGAGGAATGGGTCAAAATTACATCGGACCAGTGGGTGCTCGACATTGTCAGAGACTGTTACGCCTTAGAATTTGTTCGTGATCTACCGGACCTTTTCGTATTCTCACCATGCAGTCGTCTCAAGTGGGAGGTGGTGGAGCAAACCCTCGCCAGACTACTGAGTCTGGGCGCAGTTGTCCCGGTTCCGAAGGAGGAGCTCGGCGCAGGCCAGTATTCTATTTATTTTGTGGTTCCCAAGAAAGACGGGGCTTTTCAGCCGATCTTAGACCTCAAGAGGGTCAACCGGGCCCTCAAGATCCCACATTTTCGCATGGAAACCTTGAGAGCGGTCATTGCGGAGGTTCACCCTGGAGAGTTCCTCGCCTCTCTCGATTTGACAGAGGCATACTTCAATATTCCGATTCATCGCGATTACCAGAAGTATCTTCGCTTCCACATCCTCAACTGGGATTTTCAGTTTCGGGCGCTGCCTTTTGGCCTCGCTACCGCACCACACACCTTCACCAAGATCATGGTGGTGGTGGCAGCGGCCCTCCGCTGCGAAGGAGTCTTAGTCCACCCCTATCTGGACGACTGACTCGTAAGGGCCAAGTTGGAGACTCTCTGCAGACAGGCGGTGGATCGGGTTCTAGCTCTCCTCGCAACTCTCGGCTGGATAGTGAATTTTCCCAAAAGCAAGCTTCAGCCTTCCCAGGTGTTAGAGTTCCTGGGAGCCCACTTCGATACTCGGATAGGCAAGGGGGACCCCACCACTGCAAGGCGGCGACGGTAGAGGCCGAAAGCAGGAGAACTACTTGGAACTGTTCCGACACCGGCTGCCAACGGGATAGCAAAGCTCTTTGTAATGGTCGCATATGAGCAAATGCCCAGGGGACGAGGTCGATGGTGGAAGCCATCGAACCCAAGACCTGAAGGTAGTCCCAGGCCATCGGAAGAGGCAACGAGAGCAGATTCCGAACCTGGTAGATCAACTTGATAGCCCGCGCACAAGGGAGGACCCTTGTGCGCGGGCTATCAAGTTGATCTACCAGGTTCGGAATCTGCTCTCGTTGCCTCTTCCGATGGCCTGGGACTACCTTCAGGTCTTGGGTTCGATGGCTTCCACCATCGACCTCGTCCCCTGGGCATTTGCTCATATGCGACCATTACAAAGAGCTTTGCTATCCCGTTGGCAGCCGGTGTCGGAACAGTTCCAAGTAGTTCTCCTGCTTTCGGCCTCTACCGTCGCCGCCTTGCAGTGGTGGCTTTCGCTTCCTCATCTTCTCCAGGGAATGCCTCTCCAATCTCCACAGTGGACGATAGTAACCCGGACGCTAGTCTCTCGGGCTGGGGCACAGTCTGCCAGTCCCAGTCCACTCAGGGGATCTGGTTGCCGGTTCAGGCTCATTGGCATATCAATCGGTTTGTGGCCAGGGCGGTGAATCTGGCTCTGCAGGCGTTTCTGCCCCGATACGTGGCAAAGCGGTGAGGGTTCTGTCCAACAACTCCACCACCGTGGCTTACATCAATCGTCAGGGAGGCACTCGCAGTCGCCTGGTGGCCCTAGAAGCCAGCCGTCTCTTCGACTGGGCGGAACGGCATTTGGATTGCCTGGCGGCCTTCCACGTAGCGGGCAAGGAGAATGTTCAGGCCGATTTCCTCAGTCGCCAGTCTCTCGATCCGGGAGAGTGGGAATTCTCGGAAGCAGCCATGGATCTGATCGTCGACAGGTGGGGTCCCCCTCACCTGGACCTCATGGCGACCTTGCACAATGCCAAGGCCAGTCGGTACTTCAGCTGCTGGAGAGAGCATAGCTCGGAGGGAGGGGATGCTCTGGCTCTTTCTTGGCCCCGCGGACGTCCTTCTGTACATGTTCCCTCTGTGGCCTCTGGTGGGAAAAGTTCTCCGAAGAATAGAACTACACCGAGGGTCAGTGGTTCTGGTAGCACCGAATGGCCTCGCAGACCATGGTTCGCGGATCTCGTCAACCTGGTGACGGACGGCCCTCTCCGCCTAGGCCATCTTCCTCGTCTGCTTCGGCAGGGGCCCATATTATTTAACCAGGTCAATCGCTTTTGCCTAGCGGCCTGGCTTTTGAACGGAAACACCTGAGGCGTAAAGGCTATAAGGAGGAGGTTATCTCCACTTTGCTGCGAGCTCAGAAGCAGTCGACTTCTCTAGCTTACGTGCGCGTTTGGAAAATCTTTGAGACTGTTTGTGCGGAGTCTGGCGTCTTAGCCCGCTCCACTCCGGACTCGTTGGTTCTTTCTTTTCTACAGAAGGGTCTCTCCAAGGGCCTTTCATTCAGTTCCCTGCGCGTGCAAGTTTCCTCTCTCGGCTCTCTCCTTGGACGGGTCGAGGGTCATCCCTTAGCGGGCTACCCGGACGTGGTTCGGTTCTTGAAGGGAGTCAGCACCTGCGTCCTCCTGCTCGCTCTATTTGCCCATCGTGGAGTCTTAATCTTGTCCTCCGGGCCCTCTGTGTTGCCCCATTCGAGCCTCTCCGGGCTACGGTAAAGGACCTCACGCTCAAGACAGTCTTTCTAGTCTCTATTTCCTCCGCTCGGTGTGTTTCCGAGATTCAAGCATTGTTCTGTCGGGAACCTTTTTTGCGTTTTTCTGATTCAGGAGTTTCTCTCAAGACTGTGCCTTCTTTCTTGCTGAAGGTTGTCTCCACTTTCCATGTCAACCAGTCGGTGGAGCTTCCAGCATTCTCCCCAGAGGAGATTGCGGGTACCACTGGGGGCGATCTTCGCAGACTTGATGTCAAACGAGTTCTACTCCAGTGTCTCCAGGTCACCAATGACTTTAGAGTCTCTGATCATCTTTTTGTCCTCTGGAATGGTCTCAATCGGGGCAAACCGGCTTCTAAGACTACTATTGCGCGGTGGTTGAAAGAGGCGATTTCCTCTGCCTATCTTTGCCAAGGTCAGGCGGTTCCTGAGGGTCTAAAGGTTCATTCGTTGCGTTCTCAAGCTATTTCCTGGGCAGAGAGCCAATCAGTTTCTCCGCAAGAGATTTGCAGGGCCGCCACATGGAGGTCCCTGCATACTTTTGCTCGACACTACCGGCTGGATGTGCAAGCACCGGTTTTTGGTTCTTTTGGGCGGGACTGTCTCGGACCCACCCGGGTTAGGGAAGCTTTGGTACATCCCACGATCTGGACTGATCCGGGTACGTACAGGGAAAGGAAAATTAGTTCTTACCTGTTAATTTTCGTTCATGTGGTACCACGGATCAGTCCAGACGCCCTTCCCTGTTTTTCTTTTTCTTACTGTCCACTCGAAGCTTGTTGTTGCAGATTCTCAGAAGTTGATACTTCATTTTCTACTGAACATAGGACGATTACACCGGAAGCCTTGGTCGTTGAGAACCAAGTATATGCAAGAGCGCTTAGGTCTACCATGTTATTGAGTTGCTCAGTTGAGCTTTTTGGTTACTTGCTTGATCCTACTTACGTTTGTTGTTTTCTGCTTTGACAATGGTTATGCTGAAGGGCTGCAGGGTAGGCTCTGTCTTGATATAGGATACCCTTTCAGTTTTGGTCTGTCTCCATCTGCTGGACAGGAGGCTGAACCCTCGGTCTGGACTGATCCGTGGTACTACAGGAACGAAAATGAACAGGTAAGAACTAATTTTCCTTTTTCCTAGTTGGCAGGGCGTTTTGGGGCCTTGTGGTTTGTGTAGGGTAGTCCAGTTCAGAGGAATCCAACCCAGGGGTTTTTTCTGGTTTGCCCAGGGAGTGGGGGTAGAATTCTATATAATCTTGGCTTGGGTACAGGTCAAATACTGAGGGACTGCAGGTGGCACGCTAGGTTATGCAGCAGTACCTCAAAGTTTTGTTCTCTGCCTCCATCTGCTGGTAGGGATGCATAAACCCATTTGTCTGGACCAATTTGTGGTATTACAGGAATGAAAATTAGCAGGTAAGAACCAATTTTCCTTTAGCAGCAAGGGAGAGCTCGGTGGTGAAAGCTTGTGCCCTCTCCCCCCCATAGCTAGTGTCCCATTCGTGCTCTCAGCCAGGGAGGACTAAGCTCATGTTAAAAAAAAAAAAAAATATATGAGTAGGGAAGTTTTTAATCCCCCCTCTCTTTTCCGGATCTTCTTCCCTTGGTGTTTGTTGCTCCGTGTCTCTTATCCTCTTTCCCTCTCACTTCTCTGGGGAGGGTATTGTAGAGTAGAGGCGACATGGGCCCGATGGATTGGCTAGGCCCGCTCCTCAGGCTCTGTTATGGTAGGCTGTGGCGGTGGTTTTCACACACACACAGGTATATGCGCAGGAAAAATGCCATGCAGTTTGTACTGATGTAAGTGCATACTTGTGTGCATCAACCGTGGCCTATATTTGTGTACGTATAGGCATATTTGCGCATAGGGATATTTTGTGTGCGTGCATATGTCCATGGCCTACTCTTGGGCATGTCGGTAATAGCGGAATATTGTGCACCTATGACCGTAGCCTACCTTTGGGTGCATATTTGTTTGTGTACTCTCAGTCACTATTGCTGGGCACGCAAGAGGCTGCCTAGAGTCCAGTGCAGGATGACTGTGGCACAAGGAAGGAAGCGGACTAAGCACCTGGTTATCTGTGAGGCTTGCCATATATGGACAATCCAGCCTTCGCTTTCTTTACGCCTGTGTCAGCGCTGCTTGATGCTCAAGGCGATTTACCGACTACAGATTTTACTGATGTTGCGC
Organism: Rhinatrema bivittatum; assembly: GCF_901001135.1. Taxonomy (NCBI): domain Eukaryota; kingdom Metazoa; phylum Chordata; class Amphibia; order Gymnophiona; family Rhinatrematidae; genus Rhinatrema; species Rhinatrema bivittatum. The sequence goes on from NC_042618.1 coordinate 229,504,126, forward strand.
CATCCCCTCAGAGGGGAGTGGGATGGAAGGCAACACAGTAGATGTGCCCCCTTCCCCTTTTTTCCCGATGACAGAGACATCTCAGACAAAAGGGTTGGAGACTGTCAGGTTTGGGCCTGTAGGCCTCTGTTTGGATCCATCATCCTTTCCTAAGTGGAATTTTTCCAGGGCCTGCAGATTTTGCATGCTCGGGGCCCCCATTTGTCAGCCACTGCAGGCAAGCGCCGCAGTGGCTGACACTTGGCAACAGTGATCATAACATGATCAAATTTAAACTAATAACTGGAAGGGGGACAATAAGTAAATCTGCAGCTCTAACACTAAATTTTAAAAAGGGAAACTTTGATAAAATGAGAAAAATAGAAAAAAACTGAAAGGTGCAGCTGCAAAGGTTAAGTGATCAACAGGCATGGACATTGTTTAAAATACAATCCTAGAGGCGCAGTCCATATGTATTCCGCGCATTAAGAAAGGTGGAAGGAAGGCAAAACGATTACCGTCATGGTTAAAAGGTGAGGTGAAAGAGGCAATTTTAGCCAAAAAAAACATCCTTCAAAAATTGGAAGAAGGATCCATCTGAAGAAAATAGGATAAAACATAAGCATTGTCAAGCTAAGTGTAAAACATTGATAAGACAGGCGAATCGAGAATTTGAAATGAAATTGGCCATAGAGGCAAAAACTCATAATAAAAACTTTTTTAAATATATCCAAAGCAAGAAACCTGTGAGGGAGTCGGTTGGACCATTAGATGACAGAGGGGTTAAAGGGGCTCTTAGGGAAGATAAGGCCATTGCAGAAAGACTAAATGAATTCTTTGCCTCCATGTTTACTAATGAGGATGTTTGGGAGATACCAGTTCCGGAGATGGTTTTCAGGGGTGATGAGTCAGATGAACTGAACGAAATCATTGTGAACCTGGAAGATGTAGTAGGCCAGATTGACAAACTAAAGAGTAGCAAATCACCTGGACCGGATGGTATGCATCCTAGGGTTCTGAAGGAACTAAAAAATGAAATTTCTGATCTGTTAGTTAAAATTTGTAACCTATCATTAAAATCATCCATTGTACCTGAAGACTGGAGGGTGGCCAACGTAACCCCAATATTTAAAAAAGGCTCCAGGGGTGATCCGGGTAACTATAGACCAGTGAGCCTGACTTCAGTGCCAGGAAAAATAGTGGAAACTATTCTCAAGAACAAAATTGTAAAGCATATAGAAAGACATGATTTAATGGAACATAGTCAACATGGATTTACCCAAGGGAAGTCTTGCCTAACAAATCTGCTTCCTTTTTTTTGAAGGGGTTAATAAACATGTGGATAAAGGTGAACTGGTAAATGTAGTGTATTTGGATTTTCAGAAGGCGGTTGACAAAGTTCCTCATGAGAGGCTTCTACGAAAACTAAAAAGTCATGGGATAGGAGGCGATGTCCTTTCGTGGATTACAAGCTGGTTAAAAGACAGGAAACAGAGAGTAGGATTAAATGGTCAATTTTCTCAGTGGAAAAGGGTAAACAGTGGAGTGCCTCAGGGATCTGTACTTGGACCGGTGCTTTTCAATATATATATATATATATAAATGATCTGGAAAGGCATACGACGAGTAATGTTATCAAATTTGCAGATGATACAAAATTATTCAGAGTAGTTAAATCACAAGCAGACTGTGATACATTGCAGGGAGGACCTTGCAAGACTTGAACATTGGGCATCCAAATGGCAGATGAAATTTAATGTGGACAAGTGCAAGGTGTTGCATATAGGGAAAAATAACCGTTGCTGTAGTTACACGATGTTAGGCTCCATATTAGGAACTACCACCCAGGAAAAAGATCTAGGCATCATAGTGGATAATACTTTAAATCATCAGCTCAGTGTGCTGCAGCAGTCAAAAAAGCAAATAGAATGTTAGGAATTATTAGGAAAGGGAATGGTTAATAGAATGGAAAATGTCATAATGCCTCTTTCTCACAGGACAAGCAGGATGGTTGTCCTCACAAATGGGTGACATCGAGGATGGAGCCCACCACGGAAAACTTCTGTCAAAGTTTAAACAGAACTTTGACTGGCCCCTACTGGGCATGCCCAGCAAGGCACTGACCCTGCAGCCAGCAGGGGTCTCCCTTCAGTCTTCTTTTTTCCGCGCAGCAGTTGCCACGCGGTGAAAGGAGCTCTCTTACCACGTTCCTGACAGGAATTCGGTATTTTTCTTTCCGAAGAAAATTTGCCCCTCAGGGGTCTCCCTTCGACAAATTTTTGTCACCTCCGCGGAAACCGGTAAGTTTTTTGCCTTTTTTCTTCGACTACCGTCGAATTTGGCCCTCGAGGCCTGTTGGCAATTACCGAGCCCGCGACTAAATTTGGCCTTAAGCCATGGCGACGGGGTTCCGTCGATGCCCGGATTGTACCCGGACTATGTCAATCACAGACCCCCATAGGGTTTGTGTTTTGTGTTTGGGTAGTGAGCATGATGTCCTGACTTGCACCAAATGTGCCCTAATGACACCTAAGGGTCGCAAAGCCAGGATGGAGAAGATGGGGCTCCTCTTCCATGCACCCACCCCAACGCCATCGATAGCATCGACGTCATCGGAACCGGCACCGTCGAAGTTGCACCACCATCGTCAACCCTCCGGTGACCGTCCACCATCGATGACTTCTCGGCCGTCGACTCCTGTCCCCTCCCCGGATGGGCGAGGAGACCGGAAGGACAAGCATCGCCATCGACGGCACAAGTCTCGGCCTGTCGAGGATCCACAGTCATCGACCTCTGAACAAGCCGAGCCACCGACTAAGAGGCCTCGTTCAGACTTGGCACCGTCCACGTACTCGTTCGCAGGCATCGAGGAAACCCTCACCCTCTCGGGGTGTGGGAGCCGTGATCCCACCGGTTACGGTGGTCCCTCCGGCTCTGCCTCAGCCTCCCTCTCCCGTCGAGCCGGGTATTGTTACCCCTGGTCTCCGGGCAGAACTGGACCGGCTGGTCCAGGAGGCCATCGAGAAAGCGATGCAAAGATTCCAACCTCCATTGGCACCGTCTCCGGCACCGATTCCGGCACCGCCACCGGCATCGACCCCGGCACCGACTCCGCCACCAAGGAAGCGGTGGAAGCGCTGGCACCGCTACTACAACGTATGGAGGCACTTGTACATGCCCTCCCATCGATGATTCCAGTAGCACCGACAGCGCCATCGTCTCCGACTGGATTTTCATCGGCGGGAGAAACACCGTTCCTGATTCCCCCTTCCGGGGTGGTCCCATCGGTGCCTTCTCGTATATCTCCACCAATTTATCCTTTGGCTCCATCGGTTCCAAGACCGGCACCGACTCCATCGGCAGCACCGAAACCCTCGATGCCGTTCCCAGTACCGATTGTACCACCGGTTCCTCCAAGGTTTCCTTCGATGCCTTCGGATCCTCAACCAGGTCCATCGGGGCTTCAACCCCCAAGTGATCCCTATGATACCTGGGGTGATGATACATCTTCTGACACAGATTTACCATCACCGCCTTCTCCTACAGAGAGTAGAAAAAGATCTCCTCCAGAGGATCTCTCCTTTATTAATTTTGTAAAGGAGATGTCCGAAATTGTACCTTTTCAGCTGCACTCTGAGACCGATGACAGACACCAGATGATGGAACTGCTTCAATTTTTGGACGCTCCAAAAATCATCGCTTCCATCCCCATTCACCAGGTGTTTCTCGATCTCTTAAAGAAAAACTGGGAATCTCCTTCATCTGTATCAGCAGTTAACAAGAAGGCTGACTCCACATACCTCGTCCAGTCAGCACCAGGCTTTCAAAAGCCTCAACTGGATCATCGCTCTGTTGTGGTGGAGTCCGCACAAAGAAAAGCCAAGCGTCTCAAGCCACACTCCTCCACTCCGCCGGTCAAGGACAATAAATTCCTAGACAGTGTGGGACGGAAAGTGTACCATGGAGCTATGCTGATTTCTCGCATAGCCTCATATCAACTCTACATGACGCAATATAACAGAGCCATCCTTAAACAGATGCAAGATTTTGCTGACACATTACCTGACCAATACCAGCCACAGCTTCAGGCCCTTCTTAACAAAGGGTTTGAAGCGGAGAAGCACGAGATCAGAACAGCTTATGACATCTTCGATGCCTCCACAAAGGTTTCAACTACTGCCATCTCGGCCAGACGTTGGGCTTGGTTAAAGTCATCCAACCTTCGCCCAGAGGTCCAGGATCGTTTAGCGGATTTACCCTGCTTAGGGGACAATTTGTTTGGAGAACAAATTCAGCAAATAGTAGCTGAATTGAAAGATCACCACGAGACGTTGAAACAACTTTCTTCTGTTCCGTCCGAGGTTTCCTCCAAACAACCACTTAAGAAGGACTCAAAGAAGTCGTTCTTTCGGCCACGCCGTTACTACCCTCCATCGGCCAGGCCTCGTCCAGCTCGATCCTCTACTAGGCCTCAGCCGCGTCAGCCTAGGAAACAAAGGCCTACTGTAGCCCCTCCTCCTGGGCCTGCGGCTGGCCTTTGACTCCCCTGTAGGGAACACATGCCAAACCCCTCTTCCAGACATTCCTGTAGGAGGTCGACTGTACCATTTTCTACAACCTTGGTTGCAGATCACCTCAGATCAGTGGGTGCTAACAATTATCGCACAGGGTTACCACCTCAACTTCATAACTCTTCCGGCAGACTCCCCGCCTCTTCAAGCGTGGAGTCTATCCACCCATTTGGCTCAATTACAACAGGAAGTGTCTCTTCTTCTGCAATCAAATGCTATAGAACCCGTTCCTCCCTCTCAACGAGGCAAGGGATTCTATTCCAGATACTTCCTAATACCAAAGAAATCAGGGGGACTACGTCCCATTTTGGACCTTCGAGCCCTCAACAAATACCTTCAAAAAGAGAAGTTCAAAATGGTAACCCTAGGCGCGCTGCTCCCTCTGCTACAAAGAGGGGATTGGCTGTGCTCTCTCGACCTCAAGGACGCTTATACCCACATTGCGATCACACAATCCCATCGCAAATATCTGCGGTTTCTCGTAGGCCACGACCATTATCAATACCGTGTCCTACCTTTCGGTCTGGCTTCTGCCCCACGAGTCTTTACCAAATGTCTCGTAGTGGTAGCAGCATTCTTAAGGAAGGAAGGTGTCCACGTCTACCCCTACCTGGACGATTGGCTAATCAAGGCCTCCACCCAACAGATAGCTCAATCCTCCCTAAAATTGACAATTCAAACACTCCTTTCCTTAGGGTTTCTTGTCAATTACGAGAAATCTTGCTTAGTCCCGTCTCAAACCTTATTCTTCATTGGAGCAGACTTGGACACCTTACAGGCAAAGGCTTACCTTCCTCTTCAGAGGGTCCACACCCTAATGTCCCTGGCTCGCCAGCTCCAGTCTCAGAACACTGCCACGGCTCGCCAGTTCCTCATTCTCCTAGGACACATGGCATCCTCGGTTCAAGTCACTCCCATGACCCGACTAGCCATGAGAGTAACACAATGGACTCTACGACACCAATGGATTCAAGCTTTTCAGCCTCTGTCCTCCATAGTCACAGTCACACAAGCGCTGCGCCTATCCTTAACCTGGTGGACGACTCAGGTCAACCTCCTTCAGGGCTTACCTTTTCTTCCACCGGATCCGCAAGTAATCCTAACCACCGACGCTTCTCACATCGGTTGGGGAGCCCATGTGGACGACTTTCAAACCCAAGGGTTGTGGTCCAAAGAGGAAGCCGAACACCAGATCAATTTCCTGGAACTTCGAGCAATCCGCTATGCGCTCCGCACTTTCAAAGATCATCTCTTTCATCAGATAATCTTAATCCAGACGGACAACCAAGTGGCCATGTGGTACATAAACAAGCAGGGAGGCACAGGCTCCTTCCTTCTGTGTCAGGAAGCTGCGCAGATCTGGGCGGAAGCCCTCTCCCACTCCATGTACCTCAGGGCCACTTACCTGCCGGGAGTAGACAATGTATTGGCAGACCAGCTGAGCCGTGTCTTCCACCCACACGAGTGGTCACTCGATCCTCTGGTAGCGACCTCTCTGTTTCACAAGTGGGGTTCTCCCCGCATAGACCTCTTTGCGTCCCCTCAGAACCACAAAGTGGACGATTACTGCTCTCTCATTCGGAGCCAGCACTCTCGGCCGAGGGATGCATTCTCCCTCAAGTGGACAACCGGTCTGCTCTATGCATTCCCTCCACTCCCTCTTGTGTCAAGGACTCTCGTGAAGCTACGCCAGGACGGAGGAACCATGATCCTGATAGCACCTTACTGGCCACGCCAAGTATGGTTTCCAATACTCCAGGATCTCTCCATCCGCAGGCACATTCCTCTGGGAAAGGACCCGCATCTGCTCACTCAAAACGACGGATGCCTCCTCCATCCCAACCTCCAAGCCTTGTCCCTGACGGCATGGATGTTGAAAGGTTAGTCCTTCAACCATTTAACCTTTCAGATTCCGTTTCTCGGGTCCTGATAGCTTCACGAAAGCCTTCCACAAGAAAGTCTTACTCATACAAATGGAAAAGGTACACATCATGGTGCACTTCTCAGTCCCTTGATCCCCTTTCCTGTCCAATCTCCAAATTCTTGGACTATTTATGGCATCTCTCTGAATCAGGTCTTAAAACCTCTTCTATCAGAATGCATGTCAGTGCGGTAGCCGCCTTCCATAAGGGTATTGGGGGTAATCCTATTTCAGTGCAACCCCTAGTAACACGCTTTCTTAAGGGCTTACTCCATCTAAAGCCACCCTTGCGTCCTCCGGCCCCATCCTGGGACCTTAACCTGGTTCTTGGTCGTCTAATGAAACCTCCTTTCGAACCTCTGCACTCCTGTGACTTGAAATATCTCACTTGGAAAGTGTTATTCCTTTTGGCTGTTACTTCAGCTCGCAGGGTTAGTGAATTACAGGCCCTAGTTACCTATCCGCCTTACACTAAGCTCCTGCAGGACCGGGCGGTACTCCGCACTCACCCTAAATTTTTACCTAAGGTAGTTTCGGAGTTTCATATCAATCAATCTATCGTACTACCTATCTTTTTTCCCAGGCCCCACTCAAACTCTGGAGAGCAGACCCTGCATACCCTAGACTGTAAACGGGCTCTAGCTTTTTACCTAGACCGTACAGTTTCCCACAGGAAGAGCACTCAATTATTCGTCTCTTTCCATCCTAATAAGTTGGGACAACCTGTGGGTAAGCAGGCTCTTTCTTCCTGGTTGGCGGACTGCATTTCTTTTTGCTATGAGCAAGCTGGCATTCCTTTTCAAGACCGTGTTAAAGCACACTCTGTGAGGGCCATGGCGACGTCAGTGGCACACCTTCGATCGGTGTCGCTTCCTGACATCTGCAAAGCTGCAACCTGGAGTTCTCTCCATACTTTTGCAGCCCATTATTGTTTGGACAAGGCTGGAAGACAGGACTCCATCTTCGGCCAGTCTGTCTTGCGTAACCTTTTTCCAACCTGATGTACCAACACCCTTCCACCTACCCGGTAGGGTGCGGATGCCCTTTCCCAAATTTCTCCTCAGTTGTTGTGCCTGCTGCACACCGTTGGGTACATTTGGTGCAGGTCGGGACATCCTCAGCTCGGTACTCACCCATTTGTGAGGACAACCATCCTGCTTGTCCTGTGAGAAAGCAAATGTTGCTTACCTGATGTAACAGGTGTTCTCACAGGCCAGCAGGATGTTAGTCCTCACGAAACCCGCCCGCCTCCCCGCGGTGTTGGGTTCGTTTTATTTTTACTTTCTAGGCACTGCCTGTAGCTTTGAAAATCAGACTGAAGGGAGACCCCTGCTGGCTGCAGGGTCAGTGCCTTGCTGGGCATGCCCAGTAGGGGCCAGTCAAAGTTCTGTTTAAACTTTGACAGAAGTTTTCCGTGGTGAGCTCCATCCTCGATGTCACCCATTTGTGAGGACTAACATCCTGCTGTCCTGTGAGAACACCTGTTACATCAGGTAAGCAACATTTGCTATATCGCTCCATGGTGAGACCCCACACCTTGAATACTGTGTACAATTCTGGTCGCCGCATCTCAAAAAAGATATAGTTGCGAGGAGAAGGTACAGAGAAGGGCAACCAAAATGATAAAGGGGATGGAACAACTTCCCTATGAGGAAAGGCTGAAGAGGTTAGGGCTATTCAGCTTGGAGAAGAGATGGCTGAGGGGGGATATGAAGGAGGTCTTTAAGATCATGAGAAGTCTTGAACGAGTAGATGTGACTCGGTTATTTTCACTTTCGAATAATAGAAGGACCAGGGGGCATTCCATGAAGTTAGCAAGTAGCACATTTAAGACTAATTGGAGAAAATTCTTTTTCACTCAACGCACAATAAAGCTCTGGAATTTGTTGCCAGAGGATGTGGTTAGTGCAGTTAGTGTAGCTGGGTTCAAAAAAGGTTTGGATAAGTTCTTGGAGGAGAAGTCCATTAATGGCTATTAATCAATTTTACTTAGGGAATAGCCACTGCTATTAATTGCATCAGAAGCATGGGATCTTCTTAGTGTTTGGGTAATTGCCAGGTTCTTGTGGCCTGGTTTTGGCCTCTGTTGGAAACAGGTGCTGGGCTTGATGGACCCTTGGTCTGACCCAGCATGTTAATTTCTTATGTTCTTATGAAGGCTATTGTTGGTGATCAGGGAAATGTGGATCCTGATATGTCGTATGGCCCTGGTGGGGATTTGGCTTTCTTCCTTTTGGAGGAGGGAGAAATGCCACCTGATTTGGAGCTGCTTCAGACTCTGCTCCGGGTTTTGTTTACAGGGATGAGTTGCTGAGTTTGTTGACTCAGACCCTGAAGACGTTAGGTGTGGATGCGGGTGACACTGCGGGCTTTGCAAAAAAGGATCCAGTTTTAGTTACCTTATGCAAGGCATCATATTTCTTTCCCCTTCTGGATCCAATTCAAGAGTTGATTTGACCTTGAATGGAGCTCCCCAGAGGCATGTTTTAAAAGGGGGGTGTACTTTAGCTTGTGATTCCTAAGGTGGATGCCTTGGTTTGCGCTGTTACCAACCAAACTATCATTCCAGTGGAAGGAGGGGTAGCTCTAAAAGTTGCTCGGGATAGGAGGATTGAGGCTATCCTTAAGCAGGCCTTTGATACCTTGGTAATGAATTTGCAGATGTTCTTGCTGCTGCCTAGTGGCTTGGGCTGGTTTGCGTCTCTCTTAGAAGACATGAGGAATGGGGTCCGATGGCAGATCGGTAACTGAATCGGAGGCCGCATTATTAACTGATTTGGGCTGTTACTTGGTGCAGATGACTCTAGAGTGGTGGCTTCCATGATAGCAACTAGACACCAATTGTGGCTGCAAAATTGGTCGGCAGACACTTTCCAAATGTAATCTTACAAGTGAATTGGAGAAAATGGCAAATAGTTGGGGGAATTCCAAGGTTCCTCGTTTACCGGAAGACAAGCTGGTGACAGTGGGAACACTGAGAGGAAAGGATCACCTTGCTGGTGGCTGAAAGGAATCAGTAAGTTTTTGCTTGGGACATTGTCTTTTTTAAAAGTATTGGGGCAATCTGGGAATATTATTTAGTGTGTTTGTGTGTTTGTGCCTTTAATAGTCAGAAAAGCAGTGAATAAACAAGTTAGACTGTATTTTTAAATAGTCAGTCAATAAGGTAGCTAGTAAGCAGTAGGTAGTGTGTTTATTTTTAAAAGTCTGCAGAACTGAGTGTTTGTATTTATTACAAATTGAGTGTTTGTATTGAAAAAAAAACCACAACCCCCCCCCCCCCCCAAAAAAAAAAAAAAAAGTAGCCAGAAGCTAGAAATAAGCTAGGAGCAGTGTATACCTAAGTAAAAAAGTTGAATAGTTCAGCTCAGTTACTCACCTTGGAAAGGTGTTGAGGTAGTGTGATTGGGTTTGAATAGGGACCAACATTTGTTAATCAAGAGAGCAGTGAGTCACTCTGGCTGACTAACTCAAGTTAGACTGTTTGTATTTCCCAACCCTAGCTCATCCCTTAATTTATAGGCAGGTGCCACTTTCACAAAAAAAAAAAAAAAAAAAAATCAACAAAAACTTTATTGAGAATTCGATCAGACCCCGGTAGGCCACTACCAGACACATAGTGAATTCACTAATACATTTAAAGGACGTTAGACACATTCCTACTCCCATAGCAACCTAAAACTTAACTAGGAACTGATCAAAATTGAGATGAAGGCAGCAGTCCAGCAGCAAGAGGGGGGCTTCCCAGTCTTTTGCATAGAGTGTCACATGTATGATTTTTTACCCACCGGTGAGAAGTTGTACATGTGCATGCGATGCAAAGAGCTCCTGGCTCTCAGAGAACAAGTCCGATCTCTGGAGGCTAGAGGGGCAGACCTGGAGGAGCTGAGGAAGACAGAGAGGTTTATAGATGAGACCTTCAGGGACATAGTAGTCAAGTCCCAACTTCAGACTGGCAGCCCTGGTGCTGCCTTGGAGGAAGAAGGTCTCATGATGGGAGAGCACCAACCAGGTGCAGCAGGAAAGGATCCTGTAGCAAGGACCTGCTCTCCAGGTGATGCATTGTCCTTTCGCACTGAGGATATCTCCCCAAGGCCTACTGCCCCCGAGGGAAGGGTTTGGTCAGCCATCATAGTTGGTGATTCGATTGTTAGGAATGTAGATAGCTGGGTGGCTGGTGGGCGTGAGGATTGCCTGGTAACATGCCTACCTGGTGCGAAGGTGGCTGACCTCACACGTCACCTAGATAGGATTTTAGACAATGCTGGGGAGGAGCCGGCTGTCGTGGTACATGTGGGCACCAACAACATAGGAAAATGTGGGAGGGAGGTTCTGGAAGCCAAATTTAGGCTCTTAGGTAGAAAGCTTAAATCCAGAACTTCCAGGGTAGCATTCTCTGAAATGCTCCTTGTTCCACGCGCAGGTCACCAGAGGCAGGCAGAGCTACGGAGTCTCAATGCGTGGATGAGACGATGGTGCAAGGAAGAGGGATTCAGTTTTGTTAGGAACTGGGGAACCTTTTGGGGAAGGGGGGAGTCTCTTCCAAAGGGATGGGCTCCACCTTAACCAGGGTGGAACCAGACTGCTGGCACTAACCTTTAAAAAAAGGAGATAGAGCAGCTTTTAAACTAGAACAAAGGGGAAAGACGACAGTCGCTCAGCAGCACATGGTTCGGAGAGAGGTATCTTCAAAGGATACTAATGATGCATTAGAATTAGGGCATCCCAACAGTGAGGTTCCAATAATTAGAAAAATAGTCCAAGTGCCAGTAACTAAAAACTCACCTGAGCTAAAAAAATTCTAACTTATCCCTATCAATTAAAAAGCAGAATGAAAATACAAACAAAAAACAAAATTTGAAATGTTTGTATGCTAATACCAGAAGTCTAAGAAGTAAGATGGAAGAATTAGAATGTATAGCAGTGAATGATGACATAGACTTAATTGGCATCTCAGAGACATGGTGGAAAGAGGATAACCAATGGGACAGTGCTATACCGGGGTACAAATTATATCGCAATGACAGAGAGGAGCACCCGGGAGGAGGTGTGGCGCTTTATGTCCGGGATGGCATAGAGTCCAACAGGATAAACATCCTGCATGAGACTAAATACAAAATTGAATCTTTATGGATAGAAATCCCTTGTGTGTCGGGGAAGACTGTAGTGATAGGGGTATACTACCGTCCACCTGGTCAAGATGGTGAAGACGGTCAGTGAAATGCTAAGAGAAATTAGGGAAGCTAACCAAATTGGTAGTGCAGTAATAATGGGAGACTTCAATTACCCCGATATTGACTGGGTAAATGTATCATCGGGACACGCTAGAGAGATAACATTCCTGGATGGAATAAATGATAGCTTTATGGAGCAATTGGTTCAGGAACAGACAAGAGAGGGAGCAATTTTAGATCTAATTCTCAGTGGAGCACAGGACTTGGTGAGAGAGGTAATGGTGGTGGGGCCGCTTGGCAATAGTGATCATAATATGATCAAATTTGATTTAATGAATGGAAGAGGATCAGTGTGCAATACCAAGGCTCTCGTGCTAAACTTTCAAAAATGAAACTGATAAAATGAGAAAAATTGTTAGAAAAAACTGAAAGGAGCAGCTACAAAAGTAAAAAATGTCCAAGAGGCGTGGTCATTGTTAAAAAATACCATTCTAGAAGCACAAAATGATTACCGGCATGGTTAAAAGGGGAGGTGAAAGAAGCTATTTTAGCCAAAAGATCTTCATTCAAAAATTGGAAGAGGGATCCAACAGAAGAAAATAGGATAAAGCATAAACGTTGGCAAGTTAAATATAAGACATTGATAAGACAGGCTAAGAGAATTTGAAAAGAAGTAGGCCGTAAAGGCAAAAACTCACAGTAAAGACTTTTTTAAATATATCCGAAGCAGAAAGCCTGTGAGGGAGTCAGTTGGACCGTTAGATGATCGAGGGGTTAAAGGGGCACTTAGAGAAGATAAGGCCATCGCAGAAAGATTAAATGATTTCTTTGCTTCGGTGTTTAATGAAGAGGATGTTGGGGAGGTACCTGTAATGGAGAAGGTTTTCATGGGTAATGATTCAGATGGACTGAATCATATCACGGTGAACCTAGAAGATGTGGTAGGCCTGATTGACAAACTGAAGAGTAGTAAATCACCTGAACCGGATGGTATACACCCCAGAGTTCTGAAGGAACTAAAAAATGAAATTTCAAACCTATTAGTAAAAATTTGTAACCTATCATTAAAATCAAATCCATTGTACCTGAAGACTGGAGGATAGCAAATGTAACCCCAACATTTAAAAAGGGCTCCAGGGGCGATCCGGGAAACTACAGACCGGTTAGCCTGACTTCAGTGCCAGGAAAAATAGTGGAAAGTGTTCTGAACATCAAAATCACAGAACATATAGAAAGACATGGTTTAATGGAACAAAGTCAGCATGGCTTTACCCAGGGCAAGTCTTGCCTAACAAATCTGCTTCACTTTTTTGAAGGAGTTAATAAACACGTGGATAAAGTGAACCGGTAGATGTAGTATACTTGGATTTTCAGAAGGCGTTTGACAAAGTTCCTCATGAGAGGCTTCTAGGAAAAGTAAAAAGTCATGGGATAGGTGGCGATGTCCTTTCGTGGATTGCAAACTGGCTAAAAGACAGGAAACAGAGCAGTATTAAATGGACAATTTTCTCAGTGGAAGGGAGTGGACAGTGGAGTGCTTCAGGGATCTGTATTGGGACCCTTACTTTTCAATATATTTATAAATGATCCGGAAAGAAATACGACGAGTGAGATAATCAAATTTGCAGATGACACAAAATTGTTCAGAGTAGTTAAATCACAAGCAGATTGTGATAAATTGCAGGAAGACCTTGTGAGACTGAAAAATTGGGCATCCAAATGGCAGATGAAATTTAATGTGGATAAGTGCAAGGTGATGCATATAGGGAAAAATAACCCATGCTATAATTACACAATGTTGGGTTCTATATTAGGTGCTACAACCCAAGAAAGAGATCTAAACGTCATAGTGGATAACACATTGAAATCGTCGGTTCAGTGTGCTGCGGCAGTCAAAAAAGCAAACAATGTTGGGAATTATTAGAAAGGCAATGGTGAATAAAACGGAAAATGTCATAATGCCTCTGTATTGCTCCACGGTGAGACCACACCTTGAATACTGTGCACAATTCTGGTCGCCGCATCTCAAAAATGATATAATTGCGATGGAGAAGGTACAGAGAAGGGCTACCAAAATGATAAGGGGAATGGAACAGCTCCCCTATGAGGAAAGACTAAAGAGGTTAGGACTTTTCAACTTGGAGAAGAGACGACTGAGGTGGGATATGATAGAGGTGTTTAAAATCATGAGAGGTCTAGAACGGGTAGATGTGAATCGGTTATTTACTCTTTCGGATAGTAAAAAGACTAGGGGGCACTCCATGAAGTTAGCATGGGGCACATTTAAAACTAATAGGAGAAAGTTCTTTTTTACTCAACACACAATTAACTCTGGAATTTGTTGCCAGAGGATGTGGTTAGTGCAGTTAGTATAGCGGTGTTTTAAAAAAGGATTGGAGAAGTCCATTACCTGCTATTAAGTTCACTTAGAGAATAGCCACTGCCATTAGCAATGGTAACATGGAATAGACTTAGTTTTTGGGTACTTGCCAGGTTCTTATGGCCTGGATTGGCCACTGTTGGAAACAGGATGATGGGCTTGATGGACCCTTGGTCTGACCCAGTATGGCATTTTCTTATGTTATGTTCTTCTTATGTTCTTAGGTCCTTTGGTGTGAAGGGCCACTCCAGGAATTCCTGGCTGTTTCGTCCTTTCAAAGAAGCATATGCTCAAATATCTCATCCTTATGGAAGATCTGTCCTTTTGGACTAAAAAACCTCATAAAGATGCAAGCTCCAGAATTAGAGCACCTCTGTCTTCCCAGTGAAGGTGTGCAAGGCCACCTGCTGGTTCAGGAGATAGGAGGGCATCTATCTCTTTTATCAGAGGTAGGTCCAGCTTACGACGGACCAGTGGGTACTGGACGTGGTGAGGGATGGCTATGCTCTATAATTTCACCAAATTCCTCTGGATGCCTTTAAGGTCTCTCCATGCGACTCTTTACAGAAGAGAGTGGCAGTGGAGACTACGTTAAGGAAGCTGTTGGATTTGAAGGCCGTAGTTCCTGTTCCCAGTTCGCAGGAAAATATGGGACGCCATTCCACTTATTTTGTCGTTTCCAAGAAAAAGGAGGGGGTCTTTTTAGCCCATCCTGGATCTCAAGGGGGTCAATTGACATTTTGCATGTGACTCATTTCCGAATGGAAACTCTATGTTCCATAATAGCAGTGCAGATGGGAATTTCTCATATCTCAGTATGACATGGGCATATCTACATATTCCCATTCATTAGAAACAGAGTTTTCTGTGCTTCGCCGTTCTAGGCCATCATTATCGATTTCAGGCTCAACTGTTTGGGCTAGCTACTGCGCCCAGGCCTTCTCCAAGATGATAGTGGTGTTAGTGGCAGCTCTGCACAAGGAGGGCATTCTAGTCCATCTATATCTGGACAACTGGTTGATTCGGGCCAGAAGTGCAAAAGAGTCTCTTGGCTTCTCGCAAGGTGATTTCCTTGCTTCAGAACTATCTGGTGATGAACAAGGCCAAGAGCAGTTTACAGCTGGCTCAAATGCTAGAGTATTTCAGCGTGTGCTTCAATATGGAGCAAGGCAGAATGTTTCTGTCAGAGCATTCAGAAGTTAACGTCTCAGGTTCAAGCCTGAGAAGGACTGTTTGCCTGACAGTACAATTGTATCTATAGATCCTGGGGTTGATGGTAGCCACTTTGGATGTTGTTCCCTGGGCAAGGGCGCACATGCGGCTCCCTTCAGCGTGCATTACTCTTCTGGTGGGATCCACAGTTACAGGAATATACTTTGAGACTCCACTTGGAGCCATTGGAGGTGAGCGGCCAGTTGAAGAGGTAGTTATGAACAGATCATCTCAGGAAGGGGGTTTCTTTGGAGACACTGGACTGGTTGGTGCACACGACAGATGCCAGACTTCTGGGTTGGGGGACTGTCTGTCAGGAGTTGATGGTGCAAGGTCGCTGGACTGCTGAAGAGCGGCAGTGGATCATCAATCAGTTAGAAGCATGGGTAGTTCATCTGGCTTACTTGCAGTTTGCTGAGCAGCTGGAGCATTGAGGATAATATCGGACAGTACTTCAACAGTGGCCTACATCAATCATGGTGGAACCAGAAGCCGACAGGTGTTGGTGGAAATAGATGTGCTTATGGCAAGGACAGAACGTCATCTTTAGGACCTATCCACTTCCCACATTGCCAGGAAGGACAATATAAGGGCTGACATTCTAGCAGGCAAGAGTTGGACCAAGGAGAGTGGGAATGGGCATACAAAGCTTTTCAACTTTTAGTGGCACACTGGGGGTTGCCCATATCTGGATTTGCTGGCGACTTCCAGCAACGTGACTGTGCCACGGTTCTTCAGTTGCAGTTAGGATCAAAGTGCTCTCGTTCAGGTCTGGCTGCAGAGTGGGGTGCTTTATGCCGGCTAGCCATGGCCGATGATAGGCAGGATCATTCGAAAGATTGTGAGTCAGACTGCAGCTGTACTCCTGATAGCTCTGGATTGGCCCCGGAGGCCGTGGTATGTTGATCTTGAGACTTCTGGTGTGCAGTCCTCTGACTGCCACTCGGGATGGGTCTTGTTGCATTAGGGACCCATACTGCACAACGATCCGGTTCGGTTTTGTCTTACAGTTTGGCCCTTGAGAGGACTTGATTGCTCAAGCGTGGTTATTCTTTGCAGCGATTTCCACTTTGCTGTGGGCCAGGGAATTTTCTACCTCTCTAGCTCGTGTTAAGAGTTTGGAGAGTGTTTGAGAGCTGTTGTGAGGAGCAAGGTTCTCCTCTCAAAGCTGAAATTTCTCCGATATTGAAATTTTTACAGGAGGGCTTGCTTAAAGGCTTGGCCCTTAACACTTTGAAAGTGCAGGTAGCAGCTCTCACTTGTTAGAGGTCAAGTCAATGGGGGAGCATTGTCTTCCCATCCTGATGTGTCCAGATTTTTGAAGGGAGTTAAGCATCTATATCCTCCCTTGTGGCTACCAGTGCCTCTTTGGACCTGAATCTGATCTTGAGCTTTTGGCAGGTACAACTTGTTGGCCACTGTGAAGTCTGCTCACCTTGAAAAGTTTTTCTGATGGCAATCTGTTCAGCATGGCATTTCTCCGAGCTGCAAGCTCTTTTTTGCCATGAGCCTTATCTTCCTTTTTGCCGAAAATGGTTTCGGACTTTCATTTGAATCAGACTATTTCCCTGCCTACGCTGGACAGGGATAGAGATGAGTGTGATTGTCTGTTGCATGCCTTAGATGTCCGGCAGCACCTAGTGCTGTACTTTAAGATTACCAACTCTTTCAAGAAGTCTGATAGTCTGTTTGTGCTCCAAGGCAGAGGTAAACAGGGGAAACCAATGACGCTGGCAATTACTGCCCATTGGGTAAAAAAAAAAGTCATCACAGCTGCCTTTGTGAATGCAGACGTCCCCTTACTTAGACAGATTAGGGCACATTCCACTAGGGCTTAGGCAGTATTGTTGGCAGAGCTTCTCTTGTCTCCTGTCGAGATTTGCTGAGCAGCGACGTGGTCCTCCTTACACACTTACTCCAATCACTACTGCTTGGATGTTCGGGCCCAGGAGAACATGGCCCTTTGCATGTACAGTGTTGATTGGACCAAGGGCAGCCTCTTCCCCCCCCCCCCCCCTTTTCGGGAGTAGCTTTGGTACATCCCACTTGTGTGAATTGGCCTGCTTGAGTGCAGAGGAAGGAGAAATTATTACTTACCTGATAATTTTCTTTCCTCTAAGAAGGCAGGCCAATCTGCAACCCGCCCTGGTCTGCCTATTTGCTTTTAGTTCATCCCTTAGTGCAGTTAGTTTAGCTGGGTTTAAAAGAGGATTGGATAAGTTCTTGGAGGAGAAATCCATTATCTGCTATTTATTAAGTTGACTTGGAAAATAGCCACTGCTATTACTAGCAACAGTAATATGGGATAGACTTAGTTTTTGGGTACTTGCCAAGTTCTTGTGGCCTGGATTGGTCACTGTTGGAAACAGGATGCTGGGCTTGATAGACCCTTGGTCTGACCCAGTATGGCATGTTCTTAGAATGTGGTTACGGCATTTAGTGTAACTGGGTTTAAAAAAGGTTTGGATAAGTTCCTAGAGGGAAAATCCATAAACTGCTATTAATTAATAAGCAATAGTAGCTTGAGATCTATTTAATGTTCGGGTACTTGCCAGGTACTTGTGACTTGGATTGGCTACTGTTGGAAACATGGTGTTGGGCTTGATGGACCCTTGATCTGACCCAGTATATCTTATGACTGTTTAGTTGAAAAGGAGCTCATAATCTCCTTTCAGATCTTTCTGGCCCAGCAAATGTAAACACTGTCAAGGCTACTCCTTGTCCATATCTTAGGCCCCACACAGTTAGTTACAGTTCCAAATACTCTTGTGGACCCACTTTGGAGTTACACTAATACCAAAAATCTCAACACAAATGAAAAACTTCAAAATCTAGGTTAAGATTTTTTAATCCAAGTTCACACTGTAAATGTGTACATTTTAAAATTGCTTATTAGTTTGCATTTATTTGCAGTTTTTCTTGGATAGGTGTCCAGCATTGCTTCTTTTTGTGTCCTACTTATGTATGTTTCTTGGAAATAGGATGTGGTACTGAAGCACTAGTAAACAGGGTAGCTCTGAGCCTCACTTAAAATGCTATGCAATGTTTGATCCTCAGTATTTTTATAGCCTTTTCTAACTTATGCTTCTTGTTTTTTTTCTTATAGGGGAATGTATGAGAAGAACTACAAGCAATGCTTATGTATGGAAGAAAAAACATTCCTTCAGTTTGTCCTGCTTCAGTCATAAAGGGACAGATTTGTAGTGTAAGAGTTCTAGTAACTTGGTGTTGGAGAAAAATGGAATCTCTCTTGGTTGTGATTCCTTTTTATTGGATCAACATTAGATTGATCAAACAATGTAGTATATGAGCAATATATATCTGAAGAAGCATTCCGTGTGGTCTTGAAAGCTTATGTACTCGTAAATTTGATTATTCTTATGCTGATCTAATAAAAGATATAACATGCATTCCTAAAGGACAATTTAAAAAAAAATACTTTTCTTTTTATAAACTTACTAGAAAGACGAAAAGAACATTTTTTTTGTCCTTCATATAAATGTCTTATATAAAAATGACCAATAGGGCTGGCCTGATGTCTTACAGCTCAGGTCTTCTACTCCCCAGATCGGCTGAGGCTGGAGAGACCAATGTTCACAGCCTCTTGGGGGATAGTGGAGGGGAGTTGTCATTGTAGAATGATGATATCTAGTGGCTGGATTTAGAGCCCTTTATTACAGGGTTCTAGAAGGAGCACTGGCAGATGACTGTTGTTGGAGTGAGTGAACTAAAGTTTTTGGCAGGGATCTAGAAACATGAAGAAAAATATTCTTGGGTAGTTGCAAAGGTAGACTCATGGTGCCAGATCACAGCCCTGGTTCCAGTTTGAGATGGAAGCTTAGAGAAGGGAGAGGAAACTGCCAGGTCAGCAAAAAGAAGACCATAATGTTTTGGATACCTTTTATTTCAAGTCTTCTCAAGCTTTTCCTAAAGAAGTCTGTTCTTATGGAATAGTAAGGGAAGAGGATTTGTACTAACAGCTTTGCTAAGTTTCACATAGCAGGCTTCATATGTTCATTTTGTTATAGTGTATGCTCTTCTAGAAGGTAGATATTCAGTGGCTACAGGAAGTTTATAGCTTATTACATCTCTGATCAGTCTCTTTGCTAGATCAGTTTGGAGGGACAGTAATTCTAGTCAGGGTGTTGGTGATGCCATACACCTTAATAATCATCTTGACTTTGCAGTTCTTTCATGCCCATCCTCAGATCTGTGCTTTTCCCCCACTATGTCCTGGAATTCTTTTGACACCTCCTTGGTGGTGGTTGAATCTTTGCTTTGAAATTTCCAGCAGAAAACCAATAGAAACTGCTGAATTTATTCCGTCATATGAATCAGTGCAATTTAACCCAGGTGGGGGCAACTTAATTTGGTTGTACTTTCAAAGCAATTGGTTACACCAGTGTGTTCAAGTATTTAGGATTGCTACAGAAGTATGAGGAGAGGAGGGAGGGCCATCCAAGCTGCTCTGTGTTTTATTTTCTAAAGAATTTTGAAATATTTTTCACTTGGCAGTTGTGGGGTAGAATGTCTGGATATATGGAACAAACACTGGTTTCTCACAGGACAAGCAAGCTGGTAGTCCTCACATATGGGTGACATCACAGGATGGAGCCCAATCACGGAACACGTTTGTCAAAGTTTCTAGAACTTTCACTGGCACCTACTGGGCATGCGCAGCATGGCACCAAACCTGCAGCCAGCAGGGGTCCCCCTTCAGTCTTCTTTTTTCCGCGCAGCAGTAGCCACGTGGGTTAAGGAGCTCCACAGAGATTGCTGACAGGAATTTTCCTCACGGAATTACTAAAAACTTTCATACCCCACAGGGGTCCCACCTTCTAATTTTTGACTCCGCGGTACTCCGGTAAGTTTTTTACCCGGTTTCAGTCTATTCCCGTCGAGTTTGGCCCTTGCGGCCTACTGGCCTTCGACCGTACCGCGGCTAAATTTTTCAAAGGCTATGGCGTCGGGGTTCCGTCGGTACCCAGACTGTACTCGCACCATGTCTGTTACAGACCCGTATAAAGTCTGTAATGTGACTCGGGTGCGAACATGATGTCCTGACTTGCACCAAATGTGCCTTAATGACACCAAAAGGTCGCAAAGCCAGAATGGAGAAAATGGAACTTCTCTTCCGTTCTCAAACTCAGACACCGGCTATTGCATCAACATCGTCTGAACCGGCACTGGCACTTTGCGCCAGTATCGGCCACCAGCCTTTCCAATTAGGTCATCCTGATTCAGACGGACAACCAGGTGGCCATGTGGTACATCAACAAACAGGGAGGGATGGGCCCCTTCCTACTGTGTCAGGAAGCTGCGCAGGTATGGGTGGAGGCCCTTTCCCACTCGATGTACCTCAGGGCCACCTATTTTCCGGGAGTGGACAATGTGTCAGCGGACAACCTAAGTCGCACTTCCATCTGCACAAGTAGTCCCTCAACTCCTCACGTTGGGGTCATCCTCGCATAGACCTCTTTGTGTCACCACAAAACCGCAAGGTAGAGAACTTTTGCTCACTCATTTGCAGCCAACACTCTCAGCCAAGAGCTGCATTCTCCCTCTCATGGGCAGCCGGTCTCCTATATGCATTCCCTCCACTTCCACTTCTCTCGAAGACTCTCGTGAAGTTACGTCAGGACAAAGGATGCATGATCCTGATAGCACCTCACTGGCCTCGCCAAGTGTGGTTTCCAGTACTTCAGGATCTCTCCATTTGCAGGCACATTCCCTTGGGAATGGACCCGCTTCTGATCACTCAGAATGACGGGTGCCTACGCCACCCCAATCTTCAAGCTTTGTCCCTGACGGCCTGGATTTTGAAAGGTTAATTCTTCAGCCACTTAAACTTTCGGAGCTAGTTTCCCGTGATCTGATTGCTTCATGGAAGACTTCCACAAGAAAGTCCTACCTATACAAATGGAACAGGTTTAAGTCATGGTGTTCTTCTCAATCCCTTGATCCCTTTACCTGTTCCACCACAAGGTTTCTAGACTATCTCTGGCACTTGTCAGAATCAGGTCTAAAAACGTCCTCCATCAGAATGCATGTCAGTGCGGTGGCCGCCTTCCATAAAGGTGTCGGAGATGTTCCTATTTCAGTACAACCCCTCGTAACACGTTTTCTGAAAGAATTGCTTCACCTCAAGCCTCCAATACGTCCTCCGGCCCCTTCTTGGGACCTCAATCTGGTTTTGGGTCAGCTCATGAAACCACCATTCAAGCCTCTCCAATCCTGTGATCTTCGCTATCTCACATGGAAAGTGATTTTTCTTTTGGCAATCGCTCGCAGAGTTATTGAGTTACAGGTCCTAGTTACCTATCCGCCTTACACTAAACGTCTGCAGGACCAGGCAGTACTCCGCACTCACCCTAAGTTCTTACCTAAGGTAGTATCGGAGTTTCACATTAATCAATCCATTATACTACCTACCTACCTTTCCCAGGCCTCACTCCAATCCAGGCGAACAGGCTCTGCATACCCTTGACTGCAAACGGGCTCTAGCCTTCTATCTAGACCAGCTGCCTACAGGAAAAGCACTCAATTGTTTGTCTCTTACCATTCCATCAAATTGGGGTAATCTGTGGGTAAGCATACTCTCTCCTCCTGGTTAGTGGATTGCATATCCTTTTGCTATCAGAGAGCAAGCATTCCGCTTCAAGACAGTGTGAAAGCACACTCTGTAAGGGCCATGGCTACTTCAGTAGCGCACCTACGCTCGGTGTCGCTTCCTGACTTTTGCAAGGCTGCTACCTGGAGTTCTTTCCATACCTATACAGCCCATTATTGCTTAGACAAGGCCGGAAGACAAGATCCCATCTTCGGCCAGTCTGTCTTGCGAAACCTTTTTACAACTTGATGTACCAACTCCCTTCCGCCTGCCCGTTATTTATTTATTTATTTTAAGTTTTTTTATACCAATTTTCCTGCATAAAATGCATATCAAACCGGTTTACAATGAAACAGAATGAGCAGGAAGTAAAATTCCTTAGTCTAATACATTTAAACGTCAATAATGAAATAATTTTAAACAAAGCAAAAAGCTAAATAACATTAATAAAAGTTAAATTATTAACATAAACATAATTATATTAGAAGGAGCATAAAGGTTAGCATGAAGGGGAGCACAAAGGGGAAAACCCCTTTGTCACGCCCGGCACGCGACGCCTGGTGTAATTGCGCCGTTAATCGGGTCGCCGCTGGCTGGTCGTCATGACGTCGGGGGGGGGGGGGGGGGGAGTCTTCACATCGCTGATTTTCTCTTTTAACGTTAGGGTTCAGGATGCCCTCTACCAAATTCCACCCCAGTCCTTGTGCCTATTGCACATCTTGGATACATATGGTGCATTTCTCGGACATCCTCAGCTCGGTACTCACCCATATGTGAGGACTACCATCCTGCTTGGCCTGTGAGAAAGCAAATGTTGCTTACCTGTAACACGTGTTCTCACAGGACAGCAGGATGTTAGTCCTCACGAAACCCGCTCGCCGCCCCGCGGTATTAGGTTTGTTACGTTTTCTTATTTTATTTTTCGGCACTTCCTGTAGCTTTAAACAAGATTGAAGAGGGACCCTTGCTGGCTGCAGTTTTAGTGCCATGCTGGGCATGCCCAGTAGGTGCCAGTCAAAGTTCTAGAAACTTTGACAAAAGTGTTCCGTGATTGGGCTCCATCCTGTGATGTCACCCATATGTGAGGACTAACATCCTGCTGTCCTGCTTTTACTTTACTACATTTTCAGGTTAATTTTCAAAAGTTTCGCACAGGGCTTGTGCATGTAAAATCAGCATATACACACAAATACCCTCTCTGCATGGTAAGCTAATTTTTATGTTAATAAGCAGGCTGAATTGGCCGTTACAATATGTGTAACATCATCTGGCAGCACCAAACAAACTCCTCTCTCCAAGATGATAGAATTTTGAGCTGTAATGAGCATGTGCAGGAATTCCTGCACAGTCGTCGTCCTTTGAGCTGCCTCAATCATTTTTCTCCAAATATAAGCACGGATGTGTATTTATTTATTGATTGATTTATTTGAGTGTTTTATATACCATCTTTCCATGTGAGACTCACTAGTTCACAACAGTGTACAAGTTTGACACTTACAGAAGGTGAGTTAGAGGTAGGCAAACATTCTGGTGATAAACAGGGAAAACAATCTAGAACTACAGAGGTAAGCATTAGAGATGTGAATCGGAACTGAAATCCGAACCGATTCTGGTTCCGATTCACATATAGACTGGTGATAAACCTAGGAGACCAATCTAGAACTAGGGGATTACCATAGAGATAGATACATAATGTGCAAGCGTAACCAGAATATGGGAAGAGTTGAGAGTAGGGGGGTAAGGTTCGGAACATATTTGGTCATCGGCTACTAGGGGAATGGGTGAACCAGATTTTAGGGAGGGATGAGAGTAAGGGGGTAAAGTTCAGGACATATTTTGGTCCTCAAAGTCAGGGCGAGTTGGATGTACCAGTCAGACATTAGGCACATTCGAATAGCCAAGTGTATTCTTGCCTAAACTTTTTCTCTAAATTCTTCATTTTTTTCCTTCTGTTTCTTCAGTTTTTGTTGCCTTGCTGCTTCGGCAGCTCCACAAAAGCACTTTTCAGTGGTAACGGGGAAAAAAACAACACAGAGAGAGGTGTGTTTCTCTATCTCTAAAAGGCCTTGCCTAAAGATGTCGCAGCAGAAAGAGCCAACATTGAGCAGTTTCAGGCAGTGCATTAGTGGTAAGGTAATGTCTGTTACCGATGGTCATGAAATCTGCTTAGGCTCAGAGCATGACCAGCAGAATTGTTATGCCTGTGGACCAGTGTCTCAGTACTCACAACATTCTAGGGAGTACTGTATTGAGGAGCTGCCTAAATCTCTAGAAAGTTGCAGCATATCCTTCTCACGCAGTGCAGCAATGTCTTCCTTGCCAGGAAAAGACTAAAGCGACACAGGCCAAGGCTGCAGGGCCAAGTTCCAGCAATTTCCCTACATTGAAGAAGTGCCACCAGTCATTGGAGCCTGCATCAAAGAAACACAAGCATTTTAAGCATCCATGCCATCTGTACAAGTTACATCAACACTCTCGCTGCAAGATCCACCAATGCACTTTACGCATGAAGCTTTGAGGCCTTGTGCATCGAAGCATCCAAAGCATGAAGCATCAAGGCATTTGAGGCCGCCTGATCTCTCAAGGCAGATAGCATTGACACATTCTGTCTTAGCACACTTGTCTTAGCATCAGGCTCCCTCAAAGCATTCTGAAACCTTGGCACTTGTGACTGCTCTACTCAACTAGATCAACATACTCTGGCCCTGAAAAGAGAGTATGTGGTGCAGCGCTGATGCAGGTGGCCCTTCTGTCGATGCAAATTCCTCGACAAAATCAGAATACAGTTAATTTAAACATGACAAGCCTCTAGTTCTTTTAAGTCCTTGAAGCATTCTACTCCATCTAAATTGCCAATTCTAGCAGCCACTCTACCAACACAGTTATACACAGCACATCCTAGATCTGTAGGGGAAGGGTGTAAGATTACCCATTTCTCCTCCAATTATCAGAGCACTTTCCCCCGCCTAAGTTATTGGTGGAGGGGGTTCCATCTAGAGACACCAGATGAAATATATTCTGTAATCCTACCCTCTTCAGATCATTCACAGACCTAATCTCAAGAAGAGATTCTTATATCAGAAGAAGACATCACTACCTATAGTGGGTCAGAAACCTTTTCAATCAGTGGCTCAGATTATGATTTTGGTGAAAAAGTTTCTTTTCAGCACTTTCAAAGCAGTCTGGCGAATCTCTTCAGCCTATCTTTCAGAACCTGGCCTCAGCAATTCACCTAGTAAAGTGAAAATGCACTGAAATGTCATCTGAGCCGATTCTTCAAGCTGCTTCTTCATCCCACTCCATTGCAGTGGTATCTTCCAGATCAGGAATGGACTGCTCATCACCACCTGCACTCCCACTGGAGGAGCCTCCAGGGTCGCCCTCATCTTCATTGCACGTCTATGTGACTGATCCCATGCCACTGGGCTCAGATGAGGACTCTACAGGTATACCTTCTGATCCTCTGCTGGAGCCTTCAGACCATCCTTTGCCTCTGGAAGATCTCTCTTACTCTTAAGTTCATCGAAAAGATGGATGTGTCATGTTTGTAAAGAAAAGACCCCTATTCTAAGCTTCTAGGCCTTTACAAATCCTCGCTACTTCATCAAGCTTTATCTTTCCATGCTGTTCTTTGTGCTCTGCAAATTAGCATGTAGAAAAAAAACCTTTTCTGCCATGCCAACTGCAAGAAAATTGGACCTGAAGTACAGGGTTCAACAATTTCTGGGATCCAATGACATGCGATTGCCACACCATTTAGTGGTAATTGAAGACATGGATCCATTCCAACTTAGTGCTGGGAAAAGACCACAGGTTTCTAGACCACTTTGGCAAGAAGGTATTCCAAGCTTCCATGCTGACTGCAGAAATTACTATTCCTCAGTTCTACGTGGTATATCATGACTGTCTGTAAAAACTGAAATCTTTCCTTCAGCCAGAAGAAGGATCTGTGAGTTATCCCCAACCTTTTTTGAATGCACAAGAAAGTATTCATAATCCATTAGAGCACATCATATGGCATGGCTTAGGGCCATATTTGTGCAATTCCTCTTGATGGGCCTCGAGCAGCCATCCGTGCTATGACTTTTCTATTACAAGCGGCATTATTTTCGCTAGCGTCCTTTCTGTACTTATCAACAATACAGTCCTCAACGTCTGCAGCCTCTTTCCACCATGCCTAGATAAAGAGACCGCAAAAACCACACTAAAACAGGGCCCAGTTTTTGATCCCTCTGCTCAGTTCACACCCTTCTATGGACAACTGGCACCTTTACCACCAAAGATCCTTGGGTTCTTCAAATAGTGTGCTCTGGGTATCATTTGTTTCTCCCGCATTGTTCTATGCTTCAGCTCGATCCATCCTATCTTCCACAACCATGCCTGGAAGTTCAAACACTCATACAACAGCATGTGATAGAACCCATCTCTGTGTCCCAACATTGCGCAGGGTTTGTTTTTTTTTAAATTTTGAAACAGACTTAAGTATGATACTTGATACAGGGAAAAAAAGATGAGTCTCAGAAATCATACTAAAATTAGAAAGTGTGTGATACATCAATATAAGATCATATCAAGGGGAGAGGAAAAAAAAGAGAACAAGAAAATCACATTATCTACGGACCCTTCTATGTTTTAGAGCTAATTGCACATGGAGTTGACTGACTTATGTAGAAATCCTTCCAATTCAATCGGAAAACACATTTTGTTCCCTGTATTTTCACAATGCATTTACAAGGAAAATGCCAAAAAAAAAACCAAACATTCCCAAGGCCAAAGTGTTTCCTTCTAATGTGTCACTTCCAGTACACCAGGAAATGCTGAAATATTTTTTCCCATAAAAGAGAAGTTTTTGTTGTTTTTTTTTAAATGAAAAGAATCTCTCATCCACATTTTTTCTTGATACTAACAGAGTAGTTTTCTCATCCACCTTGGAACTAGACTGTTCCAGGAAGACAAAAATGTGCTCAGGGTTTTTATTCCTAGTACTTCCTCATTCCCAATAAATCAGAAGATTTGTGGCAGATTTTGAATGTGAGCATCTGAGCAAGCACATACTTTGAGAGAAATTCAAAATGAACTCCTACTCTTCACAATTCTTCCCTACATTCAGAAGGGGAGAATGGATGTGTGCATTGGACCTAAAGAATGCTTAACATGCACAAACCCAGCCATCGTTTGTATTGGTGATATCTTCATTTCAAGGTGGAATCTACACATTACTAGTACAGGGTGCTTTCGTTTGGCCTCTCAGCTGTTCTGAGAGTCTTCACCAAATACCTGGGGATAATAGCAGTACATCTGCAATGCCAGGGGATCCAAGACTTCCCTTATGTGGACAATTGGATAATCACAGCACGATCTCAAAGTTGTGATCTGCTCTCTGCAAGAGACAATGTCCTTGCTACAGAGCTTATGTATTCTGATAAAATTCATGAAGTCTAATTTGGTGCCAGCCCAAAGATTAGATTTATAGGGGGATGGATAAACTTATTACAAGAGAGCATTTCTACTCTCAGATCAAGCAACCATCATACCATTGTTTGATCTACAAATTGCTTTCCTCTTTTAGTCATGCTGGAACACAAGCACTGGCCGTTCGTGTGGTTCCACTAATTCACATGCATATTTGATGCCTTCAATGAGACCTTTGTTCCTAATGGGAGCAACTCACACAGCCCTTGTCCAAAGTGATCCAAATTTCCTAGAAGATGGCTCAGGTGGTAGCTACAACCTCATGTCCTTCAAGAGAGCGTGCCTCTTTGTCAGTTACCTTATCAAATAATGTTAACAATGGACGCCTCAGCAAAGGGGTGGAGAGCCGGAGCCCTCCTCTCACCCGGAAGACCTTTTGTATTTAAATTTTGTGGAGAAAGTGGACTCTAAGCTTGGTGTCGAAACGAAGATCATCTCAGACCCTCAAGCAGAAGTTAAGGGCCTTCCAAAGAATTCTTGAGGTTCGAGCTGAGCCAACTGCCTTACCGTCCCATGTGGTTTTGGATGCAGTAATGGCCAAAGCTTGGTATTGCCCATTCTCGATTCAGCCTACCTCGAGAAAAACTGACATGAAGTTCTGAATGAGGCAGTTCCCTTTGTACAACATGGTACAGCTCCCCCATGCTTCAGTAGTAGTGGAATCTGTGATGAAGCACTCCAAAAAGACTTGCCTCCACTCCAACACCCCACCGGGCAAGGCCTGTAAATATCTGGATGACTTTGGGAAGTGGATGCATCAGGTGAGCATGCTGAATGCCAAAATACAGCAGCACCAATTTTATATCACTCAATATCTGTATGAGTGCTGACAAGCCTTAAAACCCCACCTCATCCTCACTGCCTCAAACAAGACTCCACCACAGCCATTTACTGATCTAGAGAAAGGTTTGAGGCATCTGCTTCGATCCATCTACGAAGCCTTTGACATGTCCACCCGAACATCAGCAGGAGGAATTGCAGTGTGACAGCAACTTGGTTAAGGGCCTGTGCCATACGCGAAGATGTCCACGAAAAGCTCTCGGACCTTCCCTGCAAGAGCGACAACTTCCTTGGAGAGTTGACTCATAGCTAGACTTGGCTCTGTTACTGACTGAGGAGATTAGTGAGGCAACACTCATGCAGGAATGTTCAGGAGTCCATTTGGTGCTACTGAATGACTTTGCCTACATGTAATGTCTAATTCATCCTCCTATCTACAGAAAACACCATTTACAGTAAGCAAGCTTGTTTTTTCAGAAGGGTAGAAGTATGGGCAAGCTTAAAAAGCTTATACATGCAAAGAAGGCATTCTGGGGCAGAGTTTGGAAGTACATGCTCATTTATTTATTTTATAAATGGAGTATATATTTATATCTAACATGCACGCATGTTATTTTCTCCTGCTAGTCAAATCTCTGATATTAAATCTGTTTACTCTCTGTAGTTTTTGGGTGGGAGACCTGGAGCAAGTGATGGAGAGTGTGGGTGAACTGATTAAGGTCTGGGTGATGGAACTGCTTGGAAATATTCGCACAAGTATTTTCATAAGCAAGATATTTGCATACAGCAGCCAACATTTTAAAAAATACCTGTCTTTGCACATAAACTGAGGCTTATGCATTCATGTTACAATTCTTTAGTGCATGAAATATATGCATGTACTCTTATAAAACAGATGTATTGTGGCTGCATGCATTAAAAAATGTACTGAAACCTATGCATGTGCTTTCAAGGTAGTAATATGTGATATTTTATAAACTGCGGCTGCACAGTTTATAAAATATGCATAACTTAGCACATACATGCATACTATTGAAAATTACCTTCTACCAGACTGTAAGGTAATAAAGGTAAACATCTTGGTGAGGGTGTAGATTTTCTGTAGCAAATGTAGTAGTATTGGTTTTGCCAATTTGTATAAAAATGTTCACAATCTGTAACTTAGTTGAATTTACAAGTCATGAAATCAAATGATATATATAATTTTTTATTGATTTACAATTTTTTAAAGGAAAAACTATAATAAAAAAAACATTTTGCTCCAAGTTTACTGTCCCTCTTTAGTGAGTCCTGTTAGTAATAAATTTGATTAGGCATGATATCTTCCAATTTGCAGCATGATGCAGTGTAGTTGTATGTATTAGTACTTTAATTCTTTCACCTTGTTTAAAGTACCATTATTAGCAAGTTGATTCTCCAAGGACAAGCAGGATGCTAGTCCTCACACATGGATGATAGTCCTCACACATCAGATGTGGAAAACTTTCTAGAAACTTTGACTAGGTATACTGAGCATGCCCAGCATGATGTATACCACACATCCACGTGGGGGTCCCTCTTCATTCTTTTTTTTCCGCTGAGCTGTGAGCCTTGTGGTTTGATTGAGCTCTGAAACATTTGGCTTTTTGCCTCATGGAAAACTTTTTTTTTTGCAGTTTTTCACTGTCTGTCTTTGGTCCGTCGCTAGGCCCCTCTCGCTGCCTCCCCGTAGTGCTCACAGTCAAGGTTTTTGGCATTTGAGTAAGTTTTCTTTCGCAGTCTGTTACCCCCATGGTGGTGGTGCCTTGGTGCCAGTCTTCCATCGAAGCCTTCTGCCATCGTGTGTTTTTCCGTTTTGTTTCACCCCAGTCATGACCACGTCTGGGTTCTGCCGATGCTCCTAGTACCCGAGGATCATGTTGATCGCTGATCCTCATGAGGTTTGCATCATCTGCCTGGGGCCATCGCATGACGTCCGGGGTTGCTGCTTATATGCCTAGATCACCCAAAAGGGACAAGAAGGACAGCCTCTTTGAGTTGAAGAAGTCCAAGCTATTGGCATCTGCGGCATCAGAGGACCTCTGAGCCGCAACAATGGATACTATGCCATCAACATCGCCAGGACTGTCTGTTCGTCAAGGTCGCCAGTGGATAGGGGTGCTGGAGACAGACTGTTGTCAATTGCTGGGCCAAGGACATTGGATTCATCATTCTTGACCTAGGCACTGGGGAAAAACCAGGCCGAGCATTGTGAGAAGACCAAGAAGCATCAGCACCGGTTTCCATCGAGGCATGGGGAAGCACTGGCTTTTGCTACGATGCCCTAAAATGACACCGTTGGCGAAGAGCACCAAACCTCCAATGCCCAGGTCCGCAATGGTCTCCACCAGTCCTGGTGCAGGTCACAGATTCCCCCCTCATGAGTCTGAGGAAGATCTGGCCATCCCTTATTCCTCCCTGTCTGTGTTAGCATCAGCAACATTTGAGGAGGAGCTAGAGCGTTGAGTCCAGCTCCTCTGTGCCGATGCTGCCTGTGCTCGTACTGCTTCTGGAGAAGCTCAGTGTGCTCATCACTGCCTTACCAACCCAGCTGGCATCAGTTTCCGGGGTGGCAACAGTGCCCAGCAGAGCACAGAGACCTCCTCCTACCAATTCGGTGGTCGTCGCCGGTTCCTCCTCTGAGGAAGCTCTGCTGAAGTCGGTGGAGACACCAAGGCTGGTAGTCCCCATCCAGTTCCATCAGTGTCTGCCCTTTGACATTGGCCAAGCACCTGGGGCCCCATCCCCTGTGGTATACAGTGAGGCTGAGGGTCCCTATGACTGCTGGGGATAATCAGACTGAATCCTCCTTTGAGGATTCAGATGGTCCCCCATCAGACCCTTCTCCTCCAGAGGAGCAAAGGAAATCCCCACCTGAGGATTTAACCTTCACAGGATTTGTCAGAGTGATGGCGGAGGCCATCCCATTCCAGCTTTTGAGTGAAGAAGATGCCAGGCATAAAATGCTTGAGGTTCTTCAGTTCTTGGAGCCTCCTAAGGAGATTGTGGCAGTTCCAGTACACGAGATCCTCACGGAGTTGCTGCTGAGGATTTGGGAACACTCCCTCACAGTGCTTCCCGTGAATAAGAAGGCAGATGGGGTTTACCTCGTCCAAAAGGCTGCCACATTCGATAAGCGTCAGTTGCCCCACCAATTCAGTGGTGGTTGAATCTGCCCTCAAGAGGGCAGATTCAACCACCTGGTTTTTCCCCAGTGCCTAGGTCAAGCACTCTCAGACCCACTCCTCGGCGCCCCTGCAGAAGGACCACAGAGTGTTGGGAGGTCTTAGGAGGAAGATGTTCAAGGCGCCATGCTCTATGAGCCAATGCTTCCGGGACATCTGGAAGCATGTGCCGGAAGTGGCTAAGCAGCTGCCTCAAAAGCAGCAAGACAACCTCATTTCACTGGTGCACAAGGGTTTGGAGTATGAAAACACGAGGACCATGCAACCTACGATGTTTTCGAAACAACGAGAATCTCTCTAGTCTGGCATGGCTGAGGGCCTCTGATCTTATACCAGAGGTATGGGTATGACTTGCTGACGTGCTGTGCACTGGAGAGAATCTCTTTGGAGATAGGGTGAAGGATGCTGTGGCCCAACTCCAGGAGCATCATGAAACGCTTCAACGACTCTCCACTAGCACTTTGGACCCATCCAGGAAGTCTTTCTTTCACCAAAGGAAGTTATCCTCCACCTCCTCAATCCCATACACACCATCAGAGCTCCTGCGGCCGTTCCAGGCAACAGAGAGCTCCCAAGCCCCAGCCAGCTCCTCTGTCAACTCCAGGGACGGGGTTTTGATTGGGTCATAGGGAGCGTAAGCCAGTTGCCCGAACCCGGGATGATGGATCTTCTAGTCGGGAGTAGGCTGCGGTTCCTTGCAAACAGATGGTTCAGTGTAACCTCGGACCAGTGGGTTTTGTCCATCGTCCACCAGGGGTACCAATTAATTCTATTGGGTGTCCCACCAAATTGCCCTCCATGCCCATTTTTGGGATCGGTAGCACATCAAGAGGTGCTGCAATCGGAGCTCTCCTCCCTTTTAATTGCCAGAACAGTCAAGCCCAAACCATAAGGGCAAAGAGGATGGGGTTCAACTCCAGGTACTTTCTGATTTCAAAGAAAACAGGAGGACTCCATCCATCCTAGATCTGAGGTCTTGAACAAGTTTCTAAAAAAAGAAAATGGTTTTCCTCGACACCTTTGATCTCGCTTTTGCAAAAAGGAGACTGACAATGCTTCCTCGACCTAAAGGACACACCATATCCATATCAAGGTCTTCCCAGGTCAGAAGAAGTATCTCTAATTTGTGATGGGAAAACAGCATTTACAGTACCGGGTATTGCCACTTGGGCTTGCATCTGCCCCACAGGTCTTCACAAAATGCCTGGCGGTGGTGGCGGTGTATCGCCACAGCCTGCGAGTGCAAGATTTCCTATATCTGGACAATTGGCTGGTCTCAGACAGGGCCATCTGGTCCATGCACTTGACCATTTTGGGTATTTGAGTCACTAGGGTTCGTTCAACTACCCAAAGTCCCATCTCAGTCCATCACCTCAATTGGACTTCATCAAAGCTCTGCTAGACACGGCTCAAGTCAGAGCCTTTCTGCTTCGCCAGAGGGCTGTCACTGTGGTGACCTTTGTGACAGAGGTGCAACAGCACCAGCAGGTATCAGCTTAGCATATGTTGCGACTTGGAGACTTAGGATCATAGTTCCTCTGACTTCGCAAAGAGTCTTTGCCACTAATGGAATCGGAGGATACACATAAGGAAGACCCCTGCCCCAATTACAGACAAGGGCGTCCGAGGCTGGTTTGCCATCTGACCTGGACAGGGGGGCAGAAGCAGACACCTTCCGGTTGCAGGGCGATGTGAACCGATCGATGTCTGGGCTCCTCCACAGATGAAAAATCAGAGTCACTGTCCATGTTACTCCCTTGGCACGCTTACACATGCGCAGAACCTAATGGATGCTGAGGTCACAGTGACGCCAAGCCACTCAGATTCTCCAGGATTGCATCAGAGTCACGCTGGCTCTCCGGGGCT
Organism: Rhinatrema bivittatum; assembly: GCF_901001135.1. Classification (NCBI taxonomy): domain Eukaryota; kingdom Metazoa; phylum Chordata; class Amphibia; order Gymnophiona; family Rhinatrematidae; genus Rhinatrema; species Rhinatrema bivittatum. The sequence continues at coordinate 229,537,294 of NC_042618.1, forward strand.
CTTTGTCCTGGGGGTGGGTTCTTTCCAATCTGGAATGGCAGATTTCTTTTAGGAGTCTCCCTACTCCAATTGTGCTAACCATGGATGCATCTTCCATGCGGTGGGGAGCTCATGCAGTTGGGCTAGACACCCAGGGACTGTGGTCTGCTCAGGAATGTTCTTGTCAAATCAACTTCCTGGCACTTCGGGTAATCAGGTATGTGCTATGGGCTTTCAGAGATCGGCTGTCCAACAAGATTGTCCTGATATAGACTGACAGCCATGTGGTATGTCAACAAGCAGGGAGGCATGGGATTGTACCTCCTATGTCAGGAAGTGGTCCAGATCTGGCCCTGGCCTTGGCCCATGGGCTGGTGCTCAGGGCCATGTACCTGGGTGGAACAGAACATGAGTGAACAGTGAATTGAGCCTTCAGATCCCACAAATGGTCCCTGGAACAGAAGATAGTAACTCGGATTTTTTTTTTTTAATTTAATATTTATTGAAATTATAACATTTTATACAATGAAATAATCAAGGTATTTAAAGGAATAATCATAATACTAACAAAAAGAACACATGTTATCCACATTTCTAATAATACAGCCCACATTTTTGAGGAGAGAGGGAAAGCATCTGTAGCAGTAACATCTTATTTTATTTGCAGCCTTAATTACCTTCAAGGCAACTTTGCATTATTAAGTGCTGGTCTTATCCCTAATAAATTGATCTAGATGTAAAGGATCTAGAAACACAAACTTGTTATTATTGTACGTTAATAAACATTTACAAGGGTATTTCAAAAAATAACTGGCACCTAAATCCAGAACCTTTTGTTTCTATGCTAGGAAAAGTTTCCTACGAGCTTGTGTAGCTCTGGAAACGTCAGGAAATATTTGGACTTTCTGTCCACAAAAACTTAACTGCTTATTCTGAAAATATTTATGAAATACTTCTTCTTTATCACATTTTAGCGAAAACGATACAAGCAAAGTGGCTCTGGTAGGGATATTATCAAGGGAATCCTCTAAAAAAGTTGTGATGCCAGGACTTTCCAAAATATCCATCCCCCCTTCTTCTTGATTTACTATTTTTTTCCTAGTAGAAATATAGTAGATTTTTGAGATGGTTGGAATCTTGTCCTCCTCAAAGGACAATATCTCTTTCAAATATTTTCTCAAGATTTCTCTTGGGGACAATAATCTAGTATGAGGAAAATTTAACATACGTAAATTGTTAGACCTCATTTCATTCTCCAATGCCTCAATTTGGTTATACATAAATAATTTGTCTTTTATAAATGATGTTGTCGCTCCCTGCAATGGGAGTAATTGAGCGTTAATTTTGGAAACAGAGGCCTCTGTATTCCTCAATCGTAAATCCTGTTCTCCTAATTTAGCACAAGTCTGAACAGAAAAACTATGCATTTGGGAGATAGAACTAGTCACTTTCTTATCAACTGTAGCAACCAATTTCCATACATCTTTAAGAGAAACTGAGGAGAGGAGGAGAGCTCTGACCACAGTAAGGACCCCAGAGAAACTCGCTGCTTGTTTCCCTGATTTGGCCGCGCTGCTGCCGGAGGAGAGAGGGGGCGTGACCCTCTGGAGCCGACGTCATCGAGAGGAGCCCGGGAAAGCTTCTTAATCAGGGACCTGCGGCGCACAGGGCAGGAGAGGAGGAGAGCTCTGACCGCAGTAAGGACCCCAGAGAAACTCGCTGCTTGTTTCCCTGATTTGGCCGCGCTGCCGCCGGAGGAGAGAGGGGGCGTGACCCTCTGGAGCTGACGTCATCGAGAGGAGCCCGGGAAAGCTTCTTAATCAGGGACCTGCGGTGCACAGCCGAAGCCGTGCGCCAAAGGGGCGCGCCCCTGGGGAAAAAATGGGGAAGAAGAGGAAATCGAAGAACTGGACTTCTTCCCCATTACCTTTATCATCGAGAGTTGGGCCGATGGATGACCACGTATTCCACCTGGGTGAGTCATCTGCGAGGAATTGCTCCGGGGTTAATTCACCCTCGGGGGTTTCGTTAATCCCTGGGCCACAGCAGCCACCCCTTCAACCTGCAATTTTGCAGTCGGACAATGGGACAGTTTCTGGGTTGATAATGGGAATGATTTCTCCCACCAGCACTAACCCACAGCCAATAGCTGAAGGGGGGAATGCTGGTGAGGAAAGGAATATCTTATTAACTAATAGTGGGCATATGGAGGTTAAAGAGAGTAATTCTTTTTTGCCTATTCCTTCTATAATATCAGATGTCTGATAAGTTTGAGGGGGAGGTGGAGCTGGAGTCAGTTTCTCTTAAAGAAGTAACTCGGATTTTTTATCTGTTGAGGAACCTAGACATAGATCGGATCACATCTCCCTGCAACTGGAAGGTGTCTGCTTCTGCCCCCCTGTCCAGGTCAGACGGCAAACCAGCCTCGGACACCCTTGCCTGTAATTGGGGCAGGGGTCTTCCTTATGTGTATCCTCCGATTCCATTAGTGGCAAAGACTGTTTGCGAAGTCAGAGGTAATATGATCCTCATCGCTCCTCATTGGCTGAGACAGACGTGGTTTCCACTCCTGCAGGAGCTGTCCATCCGGAAAAAGATCAGTCTGGGGATTTTCCTGTATCTCATCAGGGCAGACTGCAGCATCCCAACTTTCAGGTCCTGTCGCTTACAGCCTGGATGTTGAGAGGTTAATCTTGCAGCCACTTGATCTTTCTGAGGAGGAGTCTCAGGTCCATGTCGCTTCAGAAACCCTTCCATTAGAAAGTCCTACGGACTGAAGTGGAGGAGGTTTTCGGTGTGGTTTGAGAAGGTGGCCCTAGATCTTGCTCCACACAAAAACTGCTCGTCTACCGCCTACACCTATTGGAGGCTGACTTAAAAACCAACTCTGTCAGAGTTCATCTTAGTGTGATTGGTGCATACCACCACAGTGTAGATGGTATGCCCATCTCTGTACAGCTTATAGTTGTATGTTTTCAGGTGTGGTCGCTCCTAAGGCCTCCTGCTGCGTTTTGGGATCTCAACTTGATGTTGGCTCTGCTGATGAAAGCCCCTTTTGAGCCACTGCGAGCATGAGACATGAAGTACCTGACCTGGAAGGTCATATTTTTGTTGATGGTCACTTCAGCGTGCAGGCTCAGCGAGCTCCAGGCCTTAGTGACTTATCTACCTTATACTAAGTTCTATCATGGCAGAGTCTGTGGTCCACTTGCAAGTAGTACCCAGGGAGGAGCCCATCTGCAAGGCTGTAAAGTGGAGTTCTCTCCACCCATTAATATCACATTGTGTCTGGATAGGGATGGCAGATGTGACAGATTCGGCCAGTCTGTCCTTGGGAACCTGTTTCAGGTGTAGAACCCAACTCTCCCAAGCTAGGGCTCCTTGTTTGGGTTCAGGCAGTCTCTTGTTACCAACAGGAGCAGGGTTGTGCCTGTTGGTATCTGGTTAGGAGTCTGTTGGTCCCCCTTTGTGTTGGAGAGCAGCTTGTAGCTAGGGATTCATGCATGTGTGAGGACTACCATCCGGTGTGTCCTTGGAGAATACCTGTTACAGGTAAACAACTCTACTTTCTCAGAGGACAGCAGGATGGTGGTCCTCACAAAACCCATCTGCCAAGCTGTAGAGTTGGGTTTCTCCTATTTTTTTTTATTTTAGCATAATTCTATGTTAAAAACTGAAGAGGGACTCTGCATGGATGTGTGGTATAGAGTATGCTCAGTGTTTCTAGTAACATCTGATGCTGTGTGAGAACTATCATCCTTCTGTGAGGACTAACATCCTGCTGTCCTCTGAGAACACTTGTTACAAGTAAGCAACTCTGCTTATTTAGTCTTTGTTTCTTTGATTTTATTAATTTCAAAGAAAAGAAGCATGTACTGTATTTCTTATAACCTCACCACGTGTGCTTTTTTTTTTTTTTTTTTTATCTCCTAGTGATGGGTTTTCAGTGTACAAACTTATTTCCTTATCATTCATGCCAAATAAGTGTATTATGTTTCCCCTACCACTAACTGAAGCCAGAGAACTAAAGCGCAAAGTTGATGTCACTCCCCCTGTCGAGTTGTCTTCAGCTCTAAAGTATATCGATCTCCAGTAGATGATGTAGGCATGAACATTGGTGCTAGAGCTACGAGTAGATCATGGGGGGGGTAGGCTTTAGGAGTAGGTTTGTGGTGGTGTGTAGGATGATGGTCCTGGTGGGACAGATTCTCCCTTCCTCCTTGGTAACCAACTTAATTGAGGGTCTGATTTCCAATAACAGTGGGTCAAATTCTGGGTGGACACAAATGCCTTTTTGCTCCCTTGGTGGGGCTGGCAGCAGAAACTACCAACACACTCTCTATTCTAGGAGAGCACCAGCGAGGGTGCTGTGCTGGTGTGGGCTTCAGTCAAGGGCTCTTTGTTTTGTGGCTGCTCCCCCACAAGGGGAAAGTTAGGGCCTTCAATAAATTTGCTGGTGCAAATAAACCTCATTTAGGTTTATTTTAGATTTTTATATTCCACTTTTTGGTACTTCAAAGCAGATTCCATTGTGGTACTGGAAATATTTCCTTATCCCCAGCAGGCTTACAATCTATCGGTATATCAAAAAGTATTTTAAATAAATAAATAATTTTGTACCTGTTTTGGTCTGTGTGTGCTCCATGGATGAGCACACACAGAAGTTTCCTGCTAGAGAAAATCTTCAGGAGAGTTACATTTGCCCCATCAACAGTAGAGGACACAGGAGCTGTACTGATTGGTGGTGGTGCAGCAATCGCAAGATACTACGTTCGACTAGCTTCTTGAACTTGAGTACCCATTAGTGGTGAAATATGCCATAACCTAGTTCTGCCCATGCAAAGAAAGCAAAGGTTTTAGCATCTTTGGTTCTGGCATTAAGCAGCACAGATGACATCTAGTAAAGCCCAAGAAGTATTGGTCATGTTGATAGATGATGGCCAAAGTAGAGCCATTCTGCCTGCTGCGTTGAAGCCATGGAAACATCCCCATGGCAAGGACAACTCCTCCTCTTACCATTTGCAGGCAGCTACAGCTTCAAGCAAGTAGCCACCAATCTTCCTTAAGTACAGTAGGAGTATGTGCTTTCTGCTCCTACTTCCTATGTGATGTCAGCAGTGTTTGTTTTCAAGGAGGAAGCAAGACACTTTGGCCAACAGATAGATGTTGCAAGGGTAGCATTGTGTTCCCTGAACCTGCTTGATAATACATCTCATATTCTGGCTTCCACGAAGGAGGATTCACTGTGGAAATCTTCTAGTTTGAAATGGAAGTGATTTGGCTTAGAGGCTTTCTCCTCTTCCACCCCAAACTGCTGGAATGCCTTCTACTTCAGTGTTTCCCCATCCTGCTACTATAGGCACACCGAACCAGGCAGGTTGTCAGGATAGTTGTAATGACTATGCATTAACTAGATTAGATTTGCATATAATGAGTCTCCATATATGCAAATCTATCTGATGCATATTCACTGTAGCAAGTCTGAAAACCTGATTAGGTAAGGTGTGGCTCCAGGCAAGAGTATCTGATGCATATTTAGAGTCTTTTAGGGTCTATCTCAGTGCAATTGAGGTATATCGAAAGCATGTCTCTATAATGTTGTTTCAATTTAGGGTGGGTTTGCTTCCGTTGAAGCCTCCCTCTATGCCATGTGCCCACACTGTAAAAGTGATCCAGCTATTGCAAGTTCCCTGGGAGCCACTTGACCTTGCGAGCTGAAGAACCTGACCTGGAAGAAGATTTTTTTGAGGATGGTCAGTGTGGCACACAGGGACAGTGACCTCTAGCTCCTAGTGCTAGCCCTCTAAAGAAGAAAAAACAAACCTCTGTGAAACAAGGTGATTTTGCACATATATCTTAAGTTCCTACCTAAGGTAGTGTCAAACTTCTACCTTAACCAGTCAATCATCCTTCCACCATTTTTCCCTAGCCCATGCCTTCACAAAAGTATACCTTACGATTGCAAAAGAGTTTTGGCCTTCGATGTAGCAAAGACACCCTTCCAAAATCCACCCAGCTTTTTGTTTCATCTGATGCCTAACAACCTTGGAACTGCTGTTGCCAAGTGCATCCTTTCTACTTTGCTAGCAGATTGGATCTCCTTCTGTTACACATAGGCAGGCCTGAATCGAGCATGGCATATTAAGCTCACAGTATTAGAGCATTAGTGGCTCTAATACTGTGAGCTCAGCTTCCATTAAGGATATTTACAAAACTGCAACAGCATCTTCTTTCCATATATTCACAGCTCACTATTTTTTTGGAGAGGGACGTCCACTGCAACAGTAGGTATGGCCAGTCTTTTGGGTGGAGTTTTATTTTTTGAGAGCTAGAGTACAACTCTACCCCAACCCAGACAATTAGTTTTTTGTTTTGTTTTTTTTTGAGGGACAACTTGGGAAATAAAAGTCCAGTTACCAACCACAACTATTTTGCCCATTTGGTCATTTTCCACTTTTCTTTTGCTCTGGACAGTCTAAAACTAGGGATTCCCTATGCATCAGGAGTTAGAAACTTGCTTGTCCTCATAGAAAGTAAAGTTGCTGATCTGTAACAGGTGTTCTCACAGGACAAGCAGGATGGTAATCCTCACATTTGGGTGACATCACAGGATGGAGCCCAATCACGGAACACTTTTGTCAAAGTTTCTAGAACTTTGATTGGCACCTACTGGGCATGCCAGCAGGGGGTCCCCCTTCAGTCTTTTTTTTCCACGCAGTAGCCATGTGGGTTAAGGAGCTCCACAGCGATTGCTGACAGGAATTTTCCTCACGGACTTACTAAAAACTTTCATACCCCACAGCGATCCCTCCTTCGAACTTTTGACGCCACAGTACTCCGGTAAGTTTTTACCCATTTTCAGTCATTTCCCGTTGAGTTTGGCCCTCACAGCCTACTGGCTGTCGGCCATATAGCAGCTAAATTTTTCAAAGGCCATGGCATCGGGGTTCTGTCTGTGCCCAGACTGTATTCGTACCATGCCCATTAAAGACCGGCATAAAGTCTGTGTAATGTGGCTCCGGTGCGAACATGATGTCCTAATTTGCACCAAATGTGCCTTAATGACACCAAAAGGTCACAAAGCCAGCATGGAGAAAATGGAACTACTCTTCCATTCTCAAACTCCCACACAGTCTATTGCATCGACGTCCTCTGAACCGGCACAGTCCACTTCGTGCCAGCAGTGGCCACCAGCTGGTGACTGTCCGGCGTCGATGACTTCTCGGCTTTCGACTACCTCTACTCCCCCTCAGGACCAAGGGGATGGTAGAGAGAAACATCGGAAAACACCGCAAGGCTCAGACCATTGAGGAAGGAAAATCGACCTCGCCATCGAAGAAACCCCATCCAGAAAAGGCACCGACCCCTTCTGTGACCGGGTCACTAAGGCAACCCTCACCCGGACGGGTATTAGGAGCCACAACTCCACCTTTAACGGTGGTCCCTCCACCTATGCCTCTGCCTCCTTCTTCCCTTCCGGCGCCAGGGCTGCTTGCTCCAGGTCTCAGTGAAGAACTGGACCGGATGGTTCAGGAGGCCATCGATAAAGCGCTGCACAGACTCCCAAGTTCCTCCGACACCGAAACCGGTGCAGATTGTGGAACTGACCACCGATCCAATTCTGGCAGCCCTGGCACCACTGCTCTCGAAGATGGAAGCGCTCATAGCCACTTTTCCACCGATAAACCCTGGGTCACCGATGGCTCATGTGCCCTCCCCACTTACCCTGTCATCGGGAGGGGAAACACCGTTCCGCATTACTCCATTGGGAGTTCTTCCAATGCCTCATCCATCGATGCACCCATCAGCGCCACCGATCCATCCATCGATGTCTACACCAGTGCCCTCTATGCCTTCATTGGTGCCTCCAGTACTTCCCTCGATGCCTTCGGAGCCTAGACTGGGACCTTCAGGAATACCATCGTCCCATCCTTCTCAGGCTCCTAGAGGGGCAGGTCCTGATCCCTATGACACCTGGACAGATGATTCTACTCAAGACACTGATGACTTGCCATCGCCACTTTCTCCTACTGAAAGCGTTCTCCTCCAGAGGACCTATCGTTCATAAATTTTGTGAAGGAAATGTCTGAATTGGTTCCCTTCCAACTGCAGACTGAACAAGATGACAGACAACCATTGATGGAGCTGTTACAATTCCTGGATGCTCCCAAGGCAATAACCTCCCACCCTATTCACCAGGTTCTTTTGGATCTCCTCAAAAAGAACTAGGAACACCCTGGTTCTGTTGCTCCAGTCAACAGAAAAGCTGATACCACTTATTTGGTCCAGTCAGCCCCAGGATTCCAAAAACCTCAGCTGGATCACCAAGCTGTGGTTGTAGAATCTGCCCAAAAAAGGGCAAAAAGATCAAAACCCCACTCTTCCTTTCCCCCAGGTAAGGAAAGAAATTCCTGGATGCCATTGGCGGCGTGTCTTCCAGGGATCAATGCTTATCTCTCAGATCACCTCCTACCAGCTGTATATGACCCAGTACAACAGGGTCTTATTCAAGCAGATACAGGACTTTGCAGAGTCCCTGCCTCAGCAATTCCAGGAACAGCTTCAAACCCTGGTACACAAGGGTTTCGAGGCAGGGAAGCATGAAATAAGATCCTCTTATGATATCTTCGACACCGCTTCCAGGGTATCTACAACTGCTATTTCGGCAAGAAGATGGGCCCGGGTCAAGTCTTCGGACTTGCGCCCTGAAGTACAAGACAGATTGTCTCCCTATGCAGGGCAGATCAGATAATCTGTTTGGCGAACAGATTCAGCGAACAGTGGTGGAACTCAAGGACCATCATGAGACCCTTTGCCAGCTCTCTCTGATGCCCTCTGAGTATTCCTCCAAACAGCCATTCAGGAAGGATACTAAAAAGTCTTTCTTCCATCCAAAGAAATCCTATCCACCAGTCTAGAATTCGTTCCACGAGACCTTTCCAAAAGGCACAGTCTCGTCAACCTCGTAAACAAAAGCCTCAAGCAGCTCCTCAGCCGGGCCCGGCTTCTGGCTTTTGACTCCTGCATAGAAAGCAGCAGCCAGTTTTCACTACCTCAGATAGCAGTGGGAGGTCAATTGTGCCATTTCAACAGGTGGCACACAATCATCTCAGACCAGTGGGTCTTTGCCATAATCTCTCAAGGTTATCACCTGAACTTTCTTTCCATTCCACCGGACTCCACCTCTACCAACATGGAGAACATCCGACCACTCACTACTCCTGGAACAGGAGATTTCCCTCCTCCTCCAGTCCAGAGCAATAGAACCAGGGCCCTACTCCCAACAAGGCCTAGGATTCTATTCCCGGTACTTTCTAATCCCCAAAAAATCAGGTGGAGTTCGTCCAATTCTGGACCTACGTGCCCTCAACAAGTACCTCCATCGCAAAAAGTTCAAGATGGTAACCTTGGGTTCCCTCCTTCCTCTTCTGCAAAGAGGAGACTGGCTCTGCTCTCTCGATCTCCAAGATGCGTACGCACATATTGCGTTAAATCCATCTCATTGCAGGTTCCTGAGGTTTTTGGTAGGCCCCAAGCACTATCAATACAGAGTGCTCCCATTCGGCCTGGCATCTGCACCATGAGTCTTCACCAAGTGTCTCATAGTAGTAGCAGCCTTCCTCAGGTCTCAAGGTGTTCACATCTACCCCAATCTAGACGATTGGTTGATCTGGGCTCCCACTCAGCAAGCTGCTCTGTCGTCCCTACGTCTTACTTTACACACTGATTTCGCTAGGATTTCTCGTCAACTATGCAAAATCCTGCTTAGTCCCATCTCAAACTATCATTCATAGGGGCAGACTTGACACCTTGCAGGCAAAGGCATTTCTGCCTCGACAGCGAGCTCTCACTCATCTCTCTCGCACACCAGCTACAGTCTCAACGCCATACGACTGCATGCCACTTCCTCATCCTACTGGGACACATGGCGTCCTCAGTACAGGTAACATAAATGGCCCACTTGGCCATATGAGTCATGCAGTGGACTCTAAGGTCACAATGGACTCAGTCCGTCCAACCTCTATCGACCACTATCCATATCACCGACTCACTCCGTCAGTCTCTAGCCTGGTGGAAAAATCAGATCAATCTCCTCCAAGGCCTGCCCTTCCAGGCTCCAGCCCCTCAAATAATTCTCACCACCGATGCTTCCAACCTCGACTGGGGAGCCCATGTTGCTGATTTGCAAACACAAGGAACTTGGTCTCCAGAGGAAGCCAAACACCAAATCAATTTCCTGGAGCTTTGAGCAATCAGATATGCTCTCAGGGTATTTCAGAATTACCTTTCCAATCAGGTCATTCTGATTCAGACGGACAACCAAGTGGCCATGTGATACATCAACAAACAGGGAGGGACGGGCTCCTTCCTACTGTGTCAGGAAGCTGCGCAGATATGGGCGGAGGCCCTCTCCCACTCGATGTACCTTAGGGCCACCTATTTGCCGGGAGTGGACAATGTGTTGGCGGACAACCTAAGTCGTGCTTTCCATCCGCACAAGTAGTCCCTCAACCCCTCAGTAGCGGATGCAATATTCCAACGTTGGGGTCATCCTTGCATAGACCTTTTTGCGTCACCTCAAAACTGCAAGGTAGAGAACGTTTGCTCTCTCACTCGCAAGCAAACACTCTCAGCCAAGAGATGTGTTCTCCCTCTCATGGGCAGCCAGTCTCCTATATGCATTCCCTCCACTTCCACTTCTCTAGAAGACTCTCGTGAAGTTACGTCAGGCAAAAGATGCATGATCCTGATGGCACCTCACTGGCCTCGTCAAGTGTGGTTTCCAATACTTCAGGATCTCTCCATTCGCAGGCACATTCCCTTGGGAATGGACCTGCTTCTGATCACTCAGCACAACGGGTGCCTGCGCCACCCCAATCTTCAAGCTTTGTCCCTGACGGCCTGAATGTTGAAAGGTTAATTCTTCAGCCACTTAAACCTTTCGGAGCCAGTTTCCCGTGTCCTGATTGCTTCACGGAAGTCTTCCATGAGAAAGTCTTACCTCTACAACTGGAACAGGTTTAAATCATGGTGTTTTCTCAATCCCTTGATCCCTTTACCTGTTCCACCTCGAAGTTTCTAGACTATCTATGGCACTTGTCAACGTCAGGTCTAAAAACTTCCTCCATTAGAATGCATGTCAGTGCGGTAGCCGCCTTCCATAAAGGTGTGGGGGACGTTCCTATTTCGGTACAACCCCTCTTAACACATTTTCTGAAAGGCTTGCTTCACCTCAAGCCTCCACTGTGTCCTCCGGCCCCTTCTTAGGACCTTAATCTGGTCTTAGGTTGGCTCATGAAACCACCATTCGAGCCTCTCCAATCCTGTGATCTTCACTTTCTCACATGGAAAGTGATATTCCTATTGGCAATAATGCAGAGTTAGTGAGTTACAGGCCCTAGTTACCTATCCGCCTTACACTAAACTTCTGCAGGACCGGGCAGTACTCCGCACTCACCCTAAGTTCTTACCCAAGGTAGTATCGGAGTTTCATCTTAATCAATACATTATACTACCTACCTTCTTTCCCAAGCCCCACTCCAATCCAGAACAGGCTCTGCCTACCCTTGACTGTAAACAGGCTCTGATGTTCTATCTAGACCCTACGGCTGCCCACAGGAAACGCACTCAATTGTTTGTCTCTTTCCATTTCACCAAATTGGGGCAGCCTGTGGGTAAGCAGACTCTCCTCCTGGTTAGCGGACTGCATATCTTTTTGCTATCAGCAAGCAGGCATTCCACTTCAAGACTGTGTTAAAGCACACTCTGTGAGGGCCATGGCGACTTCAGTAGCACACCTACGTTCAGTGCCACTTTCTGACATTTGCAGGGCTGATACCTGGAGTTCTCTCCATACCTTCACAGCCCATTATTGTTTGGATAAGGCTGGAAGACAAGATTCCATATTCGGCCAATCTGTCTTGCGCAACCTTTTTGCAACTTGATGTACCAACACCCTTCCGCCTGCCCGTTAGGGTTCAGGATGCCCTCTACCAAATTCCACCCCAGTTGTTGTGCCTGTTGCAAGTCTTTGGGTACATTTGGTACATACCCGGACATCCTCAGCTCGGTACTAACCCATATGTGAGGACTACCATCCTGCTTGTCCTGTGAGAAAGCAAATGTTGCTTACCTGTAACAGGTGTTCTCACAGGACAGCAGGATGTTAGTCCTCATGAAACCCGCCTGCCGCCACACGGTGTTGGGTTCGTTACTTTTTCTTATTTTATTTTTCGGTACTTCCTGTAGCTTTAAACAAGACAGGGGGACCCCTGCTGGCTGCTGGTTTGGTGCCATACTGGGCATGCCCAGTAGGTGCCAGTCAAAGTTCTAGAAACTTTGACAAAAGTGTTCTGTGATTGTGCTCCATCCTGTGATGTCACCCATATGTGAGGACTAACATCCTGCTGTCCTATGAGAACACCTGTTACAGGCAAGCAACATTTGCTTTCTCAAAGGACAGCAAGAAATCCTCACAGTACGCACCTGCCTTGAATTTGGTTCACTGGAATAGCTATACAAGAACTCAAAGGCTGCACATGCTCAGCTGAGCATGCCAAAAGCTTCTAGAAGCTTTTGAATATAATCTCCATACTGGACTCATAATCTCACCCCTGTTGAGAGCTTACATCCTATTAGCCTCTGAAAGAACATCTTTTCTCCCACGACAGGCAGGATGGTAGTCCTCACAGATGGGTGACATCATCAGATGGAGCCCTGTCCCAGAACACTTTTATCAAAGTTTCTAGAACTTTGACTAGCACACTGAGTATGCCCAGCATGCCACTAACCCCATGGCCACACAGTTTCCCCCCTTCAGTCTCTCTCTTTCTGCGCAGCGATTGCCTCGTGGTTACGGGAGCATTGTGAGAATTTTTTCCTCACACATAATACTTCAAAGTTTTCTTCCAAATTTTTACCTCAGAAAGATTTGGAGGCTGGTAAACATGAAGTGAGGGTGGCCTTTGACATTTTTGAGACATCGTCAAGGGTCTCAGCAGCAGGCATTAGTGGCAGACCGTGGGTCTGGCTAAAGGCCTCAGTCCTTCATGCAGAAGTCCAGGAAAAATTGGCTGATGTCCCCTGTACAGGAGAAAACCTGTATGAGGACAAAATCCATGACAAAGTGTCCCAACTCAAGGACCACCATGAGACCCTGTATCACTATCCACTGCCACCTCTGATGCCTCCTCAGTGACCCATAGAGGTCCACATTAGGATACCAGAAAGCAATTTTACAAGCCTCCCGTGCTCGTGTTGCTCGGTCCGCCCAAAGAGGGCACCCTTTCCAGCAGAGAGCACCTAGAGCTCAACCAGCTCCCCACCCTGGGCCTGCAGCTGGGTTTTGATTGGCATCCAGAGAGCAGAAACCAGTCCCCTCTGCCCCCGTCATCCAACCCACCTGTAGGAGGTCATCTCTGCCTCTTCATCAACCATTGGTTCCCAATAACCACTGAGCGATGGGTATTGTCCATCGTAGCTCAACGTTACCACCTACATTTCCTCACTGTTCCACCAGACTCCCCACCCTCCCCAGCATGGAGCCTTGTGGAACCCACAGTGACACTAAAGTTAGAAATCTTGGCACTGCTACAATCCAGAGCCATGGAACCAGTTCCTCAGGCTCAGCGGGGTTGAGGGTTCTACTCCCGCTATTTTCTCATCCCAAAAAGGACAGGCAGCCTCCATCCCATCCTTTATCTTTGAGCTTTAAACAGGTTCCTTCGCAGAGAACGGTTTCTGAATGGTGTCCTTGGGCACCCGTTTCTGCATCAAGGGGAATGGTTTTGCTCTCTGGATCTACAGGACGCTTACGCGCACATTGATTTTTCCACTTCATCGCAAATATCTGTGCTTTGTAGTTGGCCACCAACACTTTTAGTACAGGGTCCTTCCCTTCGGGCTAACCTCTGAGCCCCAGGTCTTCACGAAGTCCCTGGCAGTGGTGGGAGCACATCTGCGCCCAATGGGGTACATGCGTTCCCATATCTGGACGATTGGCTCATCAAGAGTTTGTCAAAGGAAGGGGTCCTTCAGTCCCTCAATATGACACTAACCCTCCTGTCACTGGGGTTTCTTGTCAACTACCCGAAATCCCAGCTGACTCAGTCCCAGCGACTGACCTTCATAGGAGCAGACCTGGACACCACGGTAGTCAAGGCATTCCTCCCCGGCGACCGCATAGCCACCCTGGCCAGATCCATCTGCCACCGGCAGATGGCCTCGGCCCACTTGCTCCTGAAGTTGCTGGGTCACAAGACAGTCTGTGCATGTCACCCCACTGGCCCGCCTAGCTATGAGGGTCACGCAGTGGACCCTGTGGTCTCAGTGGCACCAAGCCACTCAAACTCTCAGCATGTGCCTATATAACCAACCTGCTCCAGCTCTCCCTCGCCTGCTTGGCGTAGGAATCCACCTTGAGCAAGGAACTTCCCTTTCAGCCCCTGGCTGCTCAGGTGACCTTGACCATGGCATAGGCTGGGGAGCCCATGTCAACAGCCTGCAGACACAAAGGGTATGGTCAAGAGCTGAGGCGGCCTGCCAGATGAACTTCCTGGAACTCCGGGTGATGTGGTATGTCCTGTACGCCTTCCAGGACTGCCTGTCCAACAAGGTCGTCTTGATCCAGATGGACAACCAGGTAGCCATGTGGTACGTGAACAAACGGGGGCACAGGCTATCTGCTCTGCTAAGAGGTGGCACAGATTTGGGCCTGGGCCCTGTTGTGTTCAATGCTCCTGGGAGCCATCTACCTGGCAGGCACAGAGAACGTAGTGGCGGACTGCCTCAGCCGGACATTCCAGCCCCACGAGTAGTCCCGAAACCCCTGTGTAGCGGCCAGGATCTTCTGCAGCTGGGGTCAGCCAGACGTAGATCTCTTTGCGTCCTCACCGAACCACAAGATGGACAGATTCTGCTCCCTACATAGGGACTGAGGGAGACCGGCCGTGGATGCCTTCACCACCACCACTTGCGGGCCTCCTATATTTGTACCCTCCGATTCCACTAAGAGACAAGACTCGCGTGAAGCTACAGCAGGACCGAGGCTCCTAGTTCCAGTACTCTTGTTTTATTGTAACTTTTACCTTTTCCTCTATGTTAGTTATTGTTATAACCCCCTGTTCACTGTAAACAGATATGATATGATCTGTATCATGAATGTCGGTATAAAAAAAAAGCACTAAATAAATAAATACAAATGATCCTCATAGCCCCACATTGGCCGCGTCAGGTCTGATATCCCATTCGCCTGGGCAGCATGCAGGATTAGGGCAGGCTGCGCCACCCGAACTTCCGGTCGCTGTCCCTACCAGCCTGGATGTTGAAAGGCTAATACTATGGCCCCTCGACCTTCTGATAATGTCTCACGGGTTCTAGTAGCTTCACGAAAGCCTTCCACGAGGAAATCGTGTCAGGCGAAGTGGAAAAGGTTCTCCGCTTGGTGCACGCAGGAAGGCCTTGACCCCTTCTCCTGCCCCACACAGAGGCTTTTGGACTACCTCTGGTGCCTTTTGGAGTCTGGTCTACTGACAACCTCAATCCAGATACAACTGACAGCACCTACCACTGAGGGGTGAGTGACACCCCAGTGAGGGTGCAACCCTTAGTGGGGTGCTTCATGAGAGGCTTACTTCAATTGAAGCCTCCATTACGTCCTGTGGTGGCCTGGGACCTCAACATAGCGCGGCAAGGCTCATGTGGCCTCAGTTGGAGCTCCTGCGAATTCAAGCACCTCACTTGGAAGGTTCTCTTCCTTGTGGCGGTTACTTCTGCTCTCAGAGTCAGTGAGCTGCAGGCCCTAGTGACCTATCCGCCTTACACGAAATTCTTCCACGATAGGGGTGGTACTGCGCACTCACCCTAATTTACTGCCTAAGATAGTGACTGACTTCCACCTAAATCAGTCCATTGTGTTGCCCACCTTTTTCCCCCCGAGACCACACTCACACCCAGGTAAGCGGGTTCTGCATACCTTGGACTGCAAACATGCTCTCAACCTTTTATCTAGACCGCACCACAGCCCACAACAGGCAGTCCACCCAACTCTTTGTCTCCTTCGACAAAAATAGACTGGGAGTTGGGGTGGTCAAGCAGACCCTCTCCAGTTGATTGGCGGACTGTATTGCTTTCTGCTACCAGCAAGCAGGCCTTCCGCTTGAGGGCCAAGTTAAAGCGCACTCAGTAAGGGCCATGGCAGTGTCAGTGGCACATTTCCAGGCAGTCCCTAACTCCGAGATCTGCAAGGCTGCAACGTGGAGTTCCCTTCATACCTTCGCAGCCCATTACTGTCTGGATAAGGATGGTCGACAGGATAGTGTCTTTGGCCAGTCTGTCTTCCTAGCTAGGGCCCAGTATGGTATTCAGGCTGCCCCCTTGTTGCCAACAGCACCCCTGTTGTGCCTGTTGCATGTTATTGGGTGCTTATTGGCCCGGGGTGTTCCAGGGACAGCCTGCAGCTTGCTATTCACCCATATGTGAGGACTACCATCCTGCTTGTCCTGGGAGAAAGCAGAGTTGCGTACCTGTAACAGGTGTTCTCCCAGGACAGCAGGATGTTAGTCCTCACGAAACCCGCCCGCCACCCCGCAGAGTTGGGTTTGCTTACATTTTCTTACTTTATTTTTCCGCTCGTGTTTTTTTTTTTTTGTTACAAAACAAGACTGAAGGGGACCCCCTGTGGCCACAGGCTTAGTGGCATGTTGGGCATGCTCAGTGTGCCAGTCAAAGTTCTAGAAACTTTGACAAAAGTGTTCTGTGACAGGGCTCCATCTGATGATGTCACCCATCTGTGAGGACTAACATCCTGCTGTGATGTAGAATACCTGTTACAGGTAAGCAACTTTGCTTTACTATAAGTAAAGCAAGGGTGTATGCACCTGTATCTGTTGTATTGTTTTATCTTTTATTTGCTTTGAGGTTTTAACAATATAGGAAAATATCAAGCAGGCAATAGTTCTCCTATCCTGTGATAAGTGATTAGTCTACAAATTAGCTACAATACTACTTAGCCATCTGACATATTGGCTCTTTCTACCCTAAAGCCAGTGTTTTTGCTTTCAGGTTTGCTCCAGAAGTTTTCTTCTTTACTCTGATAAAGACCTCTCCTTCATCAGGCTTGGTTTTACATGCTGTTTTCACTGTTTCTAGCCCTAGAATATACATCCTATGCCCTTTTCTTTTAATAAAGCATCCAGTGCTTTACAAAGCAAATGGCACCAGACTATACATGTTCTTGGAGCATGCCAGGTTCAGCAGCGTTTGAGTTGTTAAAATCGACATGCCCCTGGCCACAATGTAGTTGCAAGAAAAACAGCCTTTTTTTTTCTTTTTTTTGAAAACTGTACCATTTTATTAAAGTGCAACCTGAGAGTAGTCTTACAGTTGCAGCCCACCACAGAGTGAGAACAGGAGAGGATGCAATATACATATACACTATCAGTGATGGGACATTACATGTCCATGACAGTGGAAACACATTATTCATTTCTTTGTTAACCAACAGCATACACAAGTTTCAGGTGATACTAAGGAGGACAGCTGCATGCACTGATTTGTAAGACAGATAATGTTTTATTACATTGCAATAGGCTGTCCATTACCTCACCATAACCCTCTCACATTTACCAACATACTGAACACAACATGCTGGTGGAGGTCTTTGTGACGCATTTAACAATTTGTGAATTCTCACAGTTCTCTGGAGTTAGATGTGACACAGAGCACATTATTCTTATGTCCTTCTGCCCAAAACAAAAAGGCAAAGCAACCTCCTCTTTTAGTCTCACTCTGCTGCTGGGTTGTGAAACCCTTGCCTCACTGGAATATGAGCGCCACCATAGGGTGGTAATCTGCTTCAGCCTGACACTGCATTTTTTTCCTTAGATTTCTATTTTATGTTATCTGTATTGATAGATATGAAGTAAGGGTTTATTCCCATTTTGTTTTCATAGGGAATATGCTTAGTCCATCACCTTGGATAAAGGGAAGAGCTACTTGCTGCTAGGAAGAGATTAGATTTAATGTTGCATATTTGGAAGGTGTTACAAGGGCTTCATAGCACTTGCCCTGCTGCTTGTGTTTTTCAGCCTATGCAAAAAAAAAACCAAAAACCCCCCAGAGAAAAGCAGTCATGAAAAATACAATGCAATTTAACTTGAAAATTCCCTAAACAGCTAGGTGTCCACACTGGAGATATTTAATAATTCCCATTCACCTTCATCCCAACTATAAATCAGTACTTCTCTCTCTCCCAGCACAAGTCAGCATTTTCTATAATTCTCTATAAACCTATTTTAAATTAACAGGTTCTGCCTCCTGAAAGCTGAATTCAAATATCAAGTTTGTTAAATCAGAAAAGTTTTGAAAAAGTTTTCCTTATTCGTAAACATCAGCGGTAGGAAGTAGCGTTGGCATATCACAAATTTTATTAACAGAGCCAAGAAGCAGTTGTCAAATTCATGGCTAATATCTAGATTCAAAGGTCACTTAATCCTCTTTGCAGTCATGAATGCTTATTGGATAAAACAATTCATTAGACTACTTAAAGCAAGCAGTCTTTTGTGATTAAAAAAACATGAGATTACAAGATATCAGAAGTATTATTGAAAACTTAAAAGATTTAATACAGTCCTATAAACTAGCACTGCTAAGCAGAGCAAGAGTAGGTTCCAAGTTCCTGGAGCAAACATACATTCTAGAGGTATTCGTGATGTGTGCACTGCAGTCATAGCTATACAATATAGCAAAGAGCTTAGGTTAACAGTCTGGCAGTCTTCCTACATCATATTTTACACACAATAAAAGATAAGGAGGAGACAAGGCAGCTATGATCAGGTTTTGAGTCTTCAAATGTAAAAACAAAAAAAAAATTGACAATTTAACAGTTTTCTAGGAGTAAAAATTAAATGTTCTATAGAAAATCAACAAAATGGTGACAATCAGCTTTTCAAGTATAGTGAGTTTTCTAACTAGAGAGAATTTAAAGGAAATAAAAATACAAAATATTGATGTGATTCAATCATGGACATAATGCTCCAGCATCAAGATCAAGGATCATGCTATTCGAATCACACAGAATTATTTTATTCTAGGCAATTAAACATACATCAGCAGTAATAAAGCCAATTCTGGGGGAGAGAGAAATATGAGCGAGGTTTAG
This sequence comes from Rhinatrema bivittatum, assembly GCF_901001135.1. Taxonomy (NCBI): domain Eukaryota; kingdom Metazoa; phylum Chordata; class Amphibia; order Gymnophiona; family Rhinatrematidae; genus Rhinatrema; species Rhinatrema bivittatum. The sequence goes on from NC_042618.1 coordinate 229,556,432, forward strand.
GCAAATACATTCCTCTGAGAATCTACTTCACCTATCTCCTATCCTCAGATTGTTTAGTGCTAACAGTGTTGAGAAATAACTATGCCTGTCTTTATACCAAATGCTTATTTAGGAATTTTTAAAATGTCTACAAAGTGTAGGCCAACCAGTCTTTCTACAATATGTACAGATTACCAATAAGGAGCTTATTAACTGAAATCATACTTTGCAGCAATGCACTGTACTCATTTAATCAGTTTAATTAATAAATTAAACAGTTTAAACACAAACTAATGTATAATTTGGGTTTTTTTTTGTTCTTCCATAAATACCAATCTATTACATCGTGATTGTTTACAAAGGTACTAGGCACATCTATTAGATACAACAGCAAATTAAAACATTTGATAAGGAAAATCATTTTAAGTATAGAAGAAAAATCTATAGTTTTGTGCTAGTGTACAAAAAATAAGTATAGGGGTTCAAAGAGTATAGTGTGAAGCAAAAGAAAATTAATTCTGGACCATAGGGTGCACTATCGAAATTACTGTAGTCCGCTAAGGTTACCTACTGAATTACCCCAAATATTTCCAGTACTGTATGTAAAGCACATACAAATGTGTGATAAAGAATTCTCTCGCTATAAGGAACAAGATGTGTACTGTTCAAAGGTTCTCTTTAGTTGCACCGTGCGCATAAATATGTATCATTTATCCCAAACCCATTAGCTGTCATTTGACATTTAATTCAAAACATGCATGTACCCAAGGGCAGTCATTTCTGCAAAGGACAATATAATTCAGGAAACTATCATTTCTAGGTCTTCAAAGCAGGTTTATATAACCTGCAATCTCACATTATAGAAAGCGTTCAGTAGCAGTATTAGGATACAAAGCATCAGAGACCCCTGTATCAAGACCAAATTAGTCACAGATATTTTATCGCTGGAGAAAGGGATTTTCTGCAAGTAAATGGGTGTTTATCTGTGGAAAAGGACCCTTTGAAAAATACCTGCAATGTCAAGAGCCTGTGCACATTTCCCTGGGGAGGATGGGTAAAAAGGTGTGGGCTGGCTCAAGTAGGTAAAAGCATTGCTTTTTGAAACCCTTGCATATTGTTTACCCCACATACTTGCATACTTTTTACCCCACAAAGTATGTGGGGTAAAAAGATTTCCTGAGGCACAGGCTATGGCGGGAGGGATTTTCAAACGAAACTTCCCAGGCTTGCATGCTATTAAAGGGGTGGAGAGGGATAGATGCTGAAAAGAGCCCTTTCAAATTTATAGGGAGCAGTATTACTTATCCACACTCCAGTATTTCTCCTGCTGTAATCACCTCACCAAATTCTTCCCCTCCAGCAGAAAAGTAGAAATGGGAAGGGTGACTTCAAAATCATCTCCGGGTGACTGCATCAGAACTGATGGAAGACTGAGCAAGTTTTAGTTAAATTTTCTGGAAGTGTTAACGTGTACATTATGCTTTCTTGAAGAAATTCCTTCTAATGCCAAACTGAGCTATCCTACATAACACACTAAATAGTTCTACGGAACAACACCAACGGACTGCCTATAACAAAACCCAAGTTCATATGACAACTGTTGTGGAGAATCCCGCAAGGTTGTAACAACTTAAATCAATCTAAGGCTCCCCATCTTTCCAATGGTGGTGCTACGCTACCAGTCAATAGTAATATTTAAAAAAAAGCAATGAGAGTCTAAAATCAGGCATACCAGTGTTCTCTTCCTTGCCAATTCTTATTCTCTACAAAGATATTTAAGGAACAAACAAAAAATATCCCATTAGGAAGTTAAGTATTTTAAAATACTACTGCGCCATGCTAAAAAAAAAAAACAAAAAACCCTTGTACCATACAATTTGTATTTTCAGTAGACCTTTTATGCTGCTTGTCATTTCATTGCTCTGGATGCTCTATGCTTCGGCAAGTCACATGACAAGCAAGTTCTGCCTGGGACATTTAAACATCTGGAGAAGTTCCAGATGTTTACAAACTCACCTACCTCTATCAGTTTTTCATCTAGATACCTGTGAAGAGATGCAACTGTCAAAGTTTATCACATCCATGAGTTTTCCATAAAAACAAGTTGAAGCCTTAACAATCAGCGCTACTGCTCCTAAGTGTCAAACTTGTGTTAATTCAGCCCCTTTGTGTGTATCCACAGAAACCTGTATACGTTTTGCAAGGATATCATACACAGTCAGAAAACGTGTCTAGGTTGGGACACAAGAAGAGAAAGACGTGAGCTGCAGTCAATTGTTGCAAATTATGTGCTGCGGGGCGTGGAGAGGGGGCAGTAAAAAAAAAAGTGGAAAGAAGTAAAGAATCACTTACCTTAATCAAAGATATGCATGTTCTGCCTGTATTTATGGCCCAACAAATAGTTGTAGCTATAAAATTCACTATACACATATATAACATTTTATCTCCTTGACAGTCAATTATAAACAAAAACATATCGATATCACATGGCACAGAAAGATAGCATTTCCACTATCAGCAAGAAAATGGGAGTGTACAGATGTAAGCATGTGTGCGCCAAGAAAGGACAGGAGCAGGGCTTCACAGAAACTTTAACAACCCTTAAATGCTGTCCAAGAGAGTGCTCTGTTAAAAAAAAAAAATTATTTTCACCTGAAATCAAATCCAGAAACCTGGCATGGTGTGAAAGAAAAGAAAAAAAATGAACTGATCATGGACACAATTACAGGACCGTAAAAAGAGATTTAGGATACCTGAACTGGAATCTTTGCAAGGTGAGAAAAAGCAGAACAGCTATGAAGAGTGGCAGAAAACAGTTTAGGAGGGGGGAAAAAAACAAGACAGAAACTGAGCAGCTTTTTGAGCCACTAACCTTCTGCAGCTGTCTCCTACTACTTAATATTTTCTGTTGTATACAAACCTCCTATCCCCCCCCCAAAAAAAAACAAAACACTTTGTTAGCAATTAATATTTCAAAATAACACTGTTTTCTGAGTAAAGAGTCTCTCTCCCTTCCTACCACCTTTCCCCTGAAAGTATGATTGCCACAGACTTATCCTAATGAAATATTCCCTCCCTTCATCACTCTTAAAGCTACATAAGCGTCCAATCAGCAGCTCAACCTCTGTTAACCCAATCAGATGCAAAGTTTTCCTTCTGTGAGGGATTCACTTCTTTCGCCTCATTGCCAGCAGCACTGCTACAGCCAATATTGCAAAGACAGCTGCTGCTCCACCATACAGCAGCAGAGATTTTCCTTCTGGAAATAGGAATGATTTCTCATCGCCTGCAGAAGCTACCACTTTTTTGTCTTTTGCTAAGCTTGGTGAAACCTTAGGGCATCTCTCCCTCCCCACCTCAGTTTTTTCTTCCTTAGCAATTAAGATCTGTTTAGATTCCAATGTTTTCTTTTCCTCATCACTGCCTGCTTTTGTCAGGCATTTGCCTGGTACAGGGAACTTGGCTTCAATCGGTGTAACCATTCTTCTCTTCTTTTTTTCATGTTCCACAAATGAGGGTACAACAGGGATTTCTTTTTCTTCTGCCTGAGCAATAACGGAAGGGTGCAGCTCTGGAAGCGGGGCAGACGCTGTCTGGTCTAGATTTGATGCCACCCTTGCTCTCATGAGCTCCTGCATTTTATAAGTCTCTGCTGCCACAAACACTGCTTTTGCCACAGTAGCTGCCGCAGCTTCCTCAAACACATCTGTTATCTCTTCTTTCTCCACATGAACGATGTCAGAGTTGGAAGAGTTGTTTTCACTTCTTTCCTCCCCACCTCCATTGCTGTCCAAGCTCTTGACCTCTTCAGGATCCATTGCTACTTGATGCCAAGATTCTGGTCCAAGGGATACGGGCAAGCTCTCTGTTTGCCAGCTCTGGCTCGTCAATGAGACTGGCAAACTTTCCGACTGCCAAGAGGTGGTTACAGTCAAAGAATCCGGGGGGCTCAAGATGTAGATATCATTGCTGTCTTCAGCAATGAGCCCCTGGTCCTCTTCCTCTTCTAAATCCAAACTAAAGACCGTACCCTAGAGAAGACAGGAAGAAAAATCAGCCAATAAGCATTGTGTTCAAAACCTAAATAACCCAGAAAAGCAGCTGCAGATCCAGACAATGTTGTTATTTCTAAGCACTAGGAAAGCAACAGAATACCATTCTATCAAGATATACCAATGGGGAATTGGAGATCACAGTCCCATTTTCAAAAGGAAATTTTAAATCTAGCTGATTCAAGAACTGGCTGAGTTGAATTATTCCCTATGACTGTACTATAAACATCAGAAAGAAAAATAACACTTAAGAAAAACATTTGTGCTCCTTACATACCTATTCAAGAGCCTCTGGCCCCTCAACAGTTTCCTGATATCCTGGATGTGACAAACCAGCAAGAGGTCCCAAAATTTCGAAGAAACTAACTTGTTTGGTACCTCGAAGCTGCACAGGGCCAGCTTTCGGGTAGGATGAGCAGGGTGGTTGCCCTGGGCGCCACTGAACAAGGGATGCTGCCGGCCCTGTGGTGCCTGTATGCCCTGAGAAGCTGAGCAGGTTTCATTAAAGCTGCCACACTTCAGACCTTGCAGATCCTCAGCGGGAGATCGGAAGGAGCAACAGGACCCGGGCTGACACTTTTTGCATTGCTGATCTTGTTAAATGCAAGATCAGCAGACAAGCAATGCCAGCCCACAGAGAGGGAGAAAGGCTGGCAGCAGCTCTACTGCTAAGCCAGTATTTTGTCCAGGAAGTAGACAGGAGGAACAAGCGGATGAGGTGACAGCAGTGGGGTGGGAGAGGGGAAGACAAGTCGCAGATGCTGAGACTAGGAGGATGGGCTAAGAGAGAGGGGAGAGGATACTGGAAATATGGGGGTTAAGAAACGGGAGTAGATGCTAGGGATGGGGGAAGAAAAAGGCAGGGGACAAATGCTGGGGGAGAGAGGAAGAGAGGATGTTGGGGCAGGAAAGAGGAAGTATGCTGGGGAAGGGGATAAGAGGCAGGGGGTTGATGCTGGGGGAGAGAGTAAGGAGGCCTGGGGGGGGGGGGGGGGTTCGGGTCAGGAAATTGGGATCCTGCCCTCACCGCTCACATTTGGAGAAAACTTGTATGCAACCCTGCCTTTACTAATTCACACCGAGCATCAGGTGTTGGGGGGCATCCAGGGCATCATTTGCCCGAAAGCTCTAATTTAGTACTTTACATCCATTTAAGTCTGAACTTTAAATGCTCTTTGAAACCCCGATCAAATGAGACACTAGAAAAAAATTTCTATCATCTCTAGAAACATAACTATCCACCCCCCCCCCCCCGCAATCAGATACTAAAAACGAGGGCTTCAATATTGAGACTTATCTGGCTAACTTACAAGGGATATTTAGCAGCACGGCTATGCTGAATAAGTTATCCGGCTAAATTAGACCTGCTCTATGGCAGGTCTAATTTAGCAGATTAACTTAATCGGATAAGTATGAATATTGCTACTTAGGTAGTGCCGCCCCCAATCCGCCTATTTATTAATTTGTATATCATCGCTCTGTTACACAATCATAGCGGTTTTACATTAAAATTAAAATACAAAATCATTCAAAGACAAAATTTAAAATACAAAACACTTATAACAATTACAATACGATAACATTTCACTTGCCTCTCTAATTCTGTGTTTTTTTAGTTTCTCCTTGTCATTTTTCAGCCCAAGTTGTTGTTATTGCTGCTCTCAAATGCTAATTTGAATAGCCATGTCTTTAAATTTTTCTTAAATAACTTAAGGTCTCTCTGTATTTGTAATTCAGTTGGCACTGTGTTCCACAGTTTGGGTCCTGCTATGGAGATATCCCTATCTCTCGCCGCCAATTTATCCGGCTAAGCAGTGCTAAATATCAGACTCCCAGTTTACAGAAATGCGTTTGGCTCGGTAGTAATGGTTCCACAATTTCCTGTGTATGGGGAAAGTCTCCATTAACTAATCTCTTCTCTACATTGGCGATGAACATGCAGGGGACCAAGACCTCAGAAAGAGTTCAGTGCTATTAACATGAAGGCTACGTGAATGCGAGATGACAAGGTACTTAGGGCTTTCGTCTCAAAGGATTTGGAAACACCCCTGTCAAATTATTTGTTGCTGCTAAAAGAAACACTTAGATAAGCGGGCAAGGGATGTTGCGGAGATGGCACTAACCTCTGCAATCAAGTTACTTTTTTGAACTCCCGATGTAGGTTTGCAAAGGAGAGACACATGCAGCTGGTATTGATTTTGACTTAATTCTTCTGTTTTTTAAGTTTTACTCACAAGTCAACTCTCTTTTATCTCCAAAATGATATTGCTTCTATTGTCGCACATGTAATTTTCATAGCAACTGTACCCTCCCCCCTCCCCAAAATCACCACTGATACCACTGCATTCCTCTTTCTGTGAGATCAGCGCGGATCTACAGTGCTGAAACAGGCCGATGCAATACAGTGCGCTCAGTCCATTTTCCTTACCCACACTGACAGCTGCCTCTCCTGGACGCCTGATGGCGAGGAGGCGTTAGGGACATACAGTTTCCCCTAGCTCCCCCTTTCTACCGCGGCAGCCCATTTAAATATTAAAACAGTCGCCTGAGAGAGGTGGACTGGCACGCATTAGGAGAGTGGGTGCTCAAATCATGGGTGCCCGTTTTATAAGAACACAAGAACATGTCATACTGGGTCAGACCAAGGGTCCATCAAGCCCAGCATCCTGTTTCCAACAGAGGCCAAACCAGGCCATAAGAACCTGGCAAGTACCCGAAAACTGAGAAGATCCCTTGCTACTGATGTAATTAATAGCAGTGGCTGTTCCCTAAGTAAACTTGATTAATAGCAGTTAATGGACTTCTCCTCCAAGAACTTATCCAAACTTTTTTTGAACCCAGCCACACTAACTGCACTAACCACATCCTCTGCGCAGACATTGCATTGGCCTGAAAGTGGCTATGTAGGAAAGCCCTTCAAAGGTTAAAGAATAAAACAGGAAAGCAGAAAGATCTACTTCTTTGCAATTTCAGTGATTTTTTTTTAATGTTATTGGCAGTACTGTGGCTTTAATGCCAATTTTAGTAAAAAAAAATATTTTTTTAAAGTTACCTTTCCTGTTTCCTATATAGTCACACACAAGATAGTGGCTGCGGATTTTGAAACTGGTGCGCACCGTTACAGCAGGAAGAGGGCAGTGCTACCCAACGCGCTAACACACAATGGCAAACAAAGTATTTGGCACTTCCTTTGGCACCCTCACAAACCCCCTCACTTTCCCCAGTTCACTCCCTCCCTGTCCTCTCTGGATCTCCTCACTCAACCGGCAACTCTGGCTTCAAAACAGGAGGAGGAGGAGGAGGAGGTGGTCAGCAGCTCTGCGTCTCCTCTAGCCCCAGCGACTCCTCCTTACTAGGGCCAGGACCTGAGGCGAGGGAGGACCAGAGAAGCTGCAAAGGCCACGGTTAGTGAGAAGAGCCGGTGAGCTAGGGGATACGGGTGAGATGTGGGGAGGGTAGATTGCGCCGTCCCTTGCCACCAATGCGTGCTGAAATTCTGGGATGGGCCATGGCCCCTCCAGCACACCCCCCCCCCCCCCCCCAATTCCAACACCTATGCATCCAGAAGTTACAACCGTGATTGCCTGATCTTTGTAAAATCGATCAACTTATTATCCTAAGATAATTAGGTGTACGGTGCACCAGGATGTTCCAGGCCCGGATCATCGTGCATTTCAACCCTCCTGATGGCATCCAGCCTCCTTGCACATCCCCTTAGTATACTCCTGCTAACACAGCGTGCGGCACATCTAGGGATAGCACACCTAACATCAGACATTACTGCACAGCAGAGAAAAAAAGTCTGCTACAACAACACTGCCAACATCCGGAAACACTGAAGCTAGTTTAAGAAAATATGATTTGATCTAATAAAGACACTACAGAGGATCTGTGGGAGAGTGTTTGGCCCAATAACATTACAATAGGACTATGGTTTCTAACGGTTTCACTTGCAAAATGAATTATCAACTGAGCTTCAGAAGTCTGTGGAAATAAAAAAAAAAAAAAAAAGATACATGAACATTTCCTGGTGCCAAGCTTTTCTTTGGTACAGATATTTGCACATGGTTAAAACATTTGCTATGTGAATTTGTGTGCAATAAATACATAGTTAAACATTAGTGATGGTTTTCTCTACATCAGTGCTTGGTGGCACAAATCTGAATGAAAATGAATGGGTCAAAAGTAATTATCTACACCTGGGGATCTTAGGAGGCCGGCTTCCCCTATAGGAAATAAGGCAAAAATGATATCAAATATCAGGGAACAGGGACTTGGCAGGCTAAACACTAGAACAGCTCTTTTTACAAAGACACTTCCTTGCTAAATGTAGATGGTTCATGTAGGATGTTTTTCTTTTAATTAATCTGTTGGACTAGACAAAACAGAGCAACACATTCATTTACTGAGTGGGCTGACAATGGCTGAAGATATTTTAGGCTAGGTATAAGTATGTTGTTATTTTAGCCACGCGACTTGATGGCAGCACTATAAAACCCAAGCCTGGGGGCTCTCCAAGGGAAGATTAAGAAAACAAAAAGAAAACCTACCAGAAGCCTCCCACCCCCAAAACAAACCAAAAAAGTCCTTGTAAATGGTAAAGCCCTCAAATAGATGGTTCTATCTGCCAGAAACCCCCCCTCTCCCCGCTTCTTAAATATCTTATTAGAAACTTGTCAGTTTCAGCAAATATGATACAGTCCTTATCGCACAAAGCACAGCAAGAGAGCAAAAAAAAAAAGTAAAAGCACAAATTCACTTAGCTCCTCATTATTCTGAAGTTTCTAAACATGTTAGCGAGCTGGCGTATTGGTTACCCCCATATCTGGCGACATCACTGCACTGATCTGATACTGACCGGCTGGGGTGTAGCGTGGGGGGCATATTTATTTATTAAAATGTTATATTCCACAACATCCTTGCACAAAGCGTTGAGTGTTGTCTCCCCTGCGGGGCCCATCTCCTTTCTCTCCATCAACCGCCAGCGCATCACCACCGGGTAAGGTCTCTTCACTCGGGAGGGATGGGAACCCCGCTCTGCAGGGCCAGTGTTAACTTTTCTGGAGCCCTGTACCAACAATTACTGGACAGGCCCCTCTTCATTCTGGGGTTTGTTTTTTTTAACAATTTGTATTCTTTTACTAATTAGAATCAGTGCAAGGGTATGAGGCACCCTAAGTGAATCTTTCAGCTTTGTGCCCAGCCTTCCCCACACACAATTTCAAATTATGCATTTATAATAAAAGATTTTACATGAAAAAAAAAACAAAACAAGTACAGTCTTTTGAAGTAAAAATATATCACAACAGCATGTATATTATTATTTACATGCACATCTGTGGTGTCAAGCAGAAAGCCTTGAATAAAAGCCAAAAAGACCCTTGTAACACATATGGTATTAGGACTACTGTAACATGTTGGGTGTGGGCTTGGTCTTCAAAGCCATGAGCAAACTAAATTAGGATTACATTATAATAAACCTCCCATTCCAAAACAGCACTAACCTCCAGCACTCAGTTATAACCCTATGAAAAGGTGACCCTGCAAACATTACACTAGGTGCTAAAACAGCAATACACCTATTATGAAAACAGAACAAACCAAGTTTCTATAGATCCCTACATAGAAATGACATATTAGCAGAATTTTTAACCTCGGTCACACATGCAAAACACAGACAGACCCTCACCAAATACAGAATAAAGGATCACAAATTAGAGCCAGCAATATGCAGACAAAAACAGAAATTGAAACCCCCAAGAAGCCAGTCTCTGTCTGTAACAATGGAAAAACAGAACCACTATTCCTCATAAAACAAATAAAATCAAGAAAAAAAGCATCAATTATAATAGTAAAAACCATACTACTAAAATATTTTAAAACTGACAAATAGAATAACTTCTATTAAGTTAAGTCATTTTTTTTTTAATTTCCTAAGCACTAATAAAATATTTCAAAACAGCACACATATCAAATAACAGCCAATAATTAAAACTAAGAATTTAAAAAAAAAAAAAAAAAAGCCCCTGCTGTCCAGACCTGGGAACACAAACTAATCTCTCTCACAACCTCACATGTTCATTCTCTCTCACACATATACTGTCACATACACATGCTGTCATACACCTGCACACACTCATACATAGGCTCTAAAGACCCTCTCCCTCGCCTGAAACACACAAAAGCTCTTATTCCCTTAGATTCTTTCATACACACACAGGCTCTCACCAACACAGACCCATAGGCAAACACCTATTCATTCTCATACACAGACCCCAGGCAGGCACCCATACTCTCATATACACAGACAGACCCCAGGCAGGCACCCATACTCTCTCACACACAGACCGACCGACCCCAGGCAGGCACCCATTCTCTCTCACACACAGACCGACCGACCCCAGGCAGGCACCCATTCTCTCTCACACACAGACAGACAGACCCCAGGCAGGCACCCATTCTCTCTCACACACAGACAGACAGACCCCAGGCAGGCACCCATACTCTCTTCACAGACAGACCCCAGGCAGGCACCCATACTCTCTCATACACAGACAGACAGACCCCAGACAGGCACCCATACTCTCTCTCACACAGACAGACCCCAGGCAGGCACCTATACTCTCTCATACACAGACAGACAGACCCCAGGCAAGCACCCATACTCTCTCATACACAGACAGACAGACCCCAGGCAAGCACCCATACTCTCATACACAGACAGACAGACCCCAGGCAGGCACCCATACTCTCTCACACAGACAGACCCCAGGCAGGCACCCATACTCTCTCACACACAGACAGACACTCAGGCAGGCACTCATTCGCTCACACACAGATAGACAGACCCCAGGCAGGGCAGGCACCCATTCTCTCTCACACACAGACAGACAGACCCCAGGCAGGCACCCATTCTCTCTCACACAGACCCCAGGCAGGCACGCATTCTCTCTCACACACAGACAGACAGACCCCAGGCAGGCACCCATTCTCTCTCACACACAGACAGACAGATCCCAGGCAGGCACCCATTCTCTCTCACACACAGACCGACCCCAGGCAGGCACCCATACTCTCTCACACACAGACAGACCGACCCCAGGCAGGCACCCATACTCTCTCACACACAGACAGACCCCAGGCAGGCACCCATACTCTCTCACACACAGACAGACCCCAGGCAGGCACCCATTCTCTCTCACACAGACAGACCCCAGGCAGGCACCCATTCTCTCTCACACATGCAAGTTCCTATTCATACACAGGCAGGCCCGCCTCTTTATTTTGCTGGCAGTCTCAGAGCTTCTCTCTCCTCTATTGCTGCTGTTGTCGTCGCCGCGTGGCTGTTGGGAAGGAACCGACTGGCCACCGATGGGATCGGTTCCACTGGCAGCCGCATGCACCTTCCCCCATAGTATGAAACGTCCCACTCACTGCTGCTGACAACCCCCCTGGAAGCTCAATCGCATTGCCCCCCCCCCCCCACTCTAGGCAGCTGTGGGCCTGCCTCCTCTTCTGCCGTTGGGTGGGATGGGCTCCTCTTGTCTGGACGGGATAGGACCCCCCTGGGGACCCCCGCCTCACTATGCCACTGCTGACTGGAAACTAGTACAATCATTTCAGAATCACCTAGTCCAGGAATCCCCAAACTTCTGAAGAGGACCACATATGACATTTCAAATCATCAAGAGGGCCGGGGGGGGGGGGGGGTTTCAACCTAGAGTTTGTTGAGCAGGGACAGGAGGGGAGAGAGATCCAGTTCTCAATCATTTGAAATGCTGGGAAAGAGGGTAAGCAGGGCTCCAAGAAGTGTGGCAGAAGATAGTATCAATAATAATTAATATGGGTAGCCAGGACCAACTCTTCTCCCATAACCCACCCTCTCACAATCAATAGCAATGAAAACATATACAGAAAGTGGGGATCAAACAGGCTGCAGCTTTACTGCACAACAATCAGGTGCCCAAGCTCAAGTTAGTTACATAGGCCGCACTCTGCACCCACCAGCAAGATGCACAGATCCAGGCCAGCCAACCTTGTGCCATTAACTTTTGCAAGATTTGCACCCACAACCCCCGCCACCATCCAGCAAGGAGCCTCAAAGCAGGACAACTGCACCCAATTGTCCCGCCCGTAGTTCAGACCTGACCCCTGTTGGGTCGTCTCACCATTCAACACCACGCTGAATCTCGATCGGCTCGGGCAACCCGCCCCCCCGCTGCGACGGCACAGTCCCCGAAAGAACTCAACAATCAACATTCAAATGCATATGAAGGTGGGTGGGAGGGAAGCGGCTTCCAAGAGCAACAGCAGGCAAGTGTTGCTGGCCATTGCTCTACTGCTAATCCCCAACCTAGCTCTTCTCCCGCCTGATGAGCCGAGGCCCTAGGGAACCATTCCCCCCCCCCCCAACCGCCACCCCCCGAGGTTTGAAATTCACACCTCACCAGCTCCAAGCCAGCCAATGGGCTGGCACACCATGTGCAAAAGCCCCCTTTTGCACCCGGTGGCCCACCCTCCCCCTTTCACACACACACAGACAGCCTGGCATCCCACATTACTCCAGGCACCCTGATAAGGTATCTGGGTGCCCTTCTCAATTTTAGAATTCTGGGAAACTGGCAACTCTAACACCCCCGGGAATTCTGCCGCCTGTCTTCCCCTGCATCTGTCCCCCCCCCCCGGGGTAGCACTGGTGGGGAAAGGTGGGAGTGGCACACTTCATCCTGCTCCTTTTTTCTCTCTGTCCCCCCTCCCCAGCCACCAAAGCAACTCCCTTTCTTCTCTCCCCACCCCTCCATCTTCCCTTTTCTCTCCTATTCCTCTCCATCTTCACCCACTTCCCTTCCCCCCACCTCTCCACCATCATTCTGACCCAGCCTCTCTTCAAACCAGCCGCCAACACCTGAGCCCGCCACTCAGGCCCAGCCTTCTCTGTAAGACAGCCACGGATGCCTGGGCCTCTCGCTCCAGATTCCCACTCTCTTCAGTACAGCTGCCGGTGCCCGGGCCTCTGTTCACGCATGGCTGGCCTATTTCTACCCATAGCTCTGCGGTATAGTGCTCCCCGTTTGCCCAGGAGACACAGTGTGTGAAGCAGGAACAACAGGCCTAGCTTCCCTCCACTACATCATGCATCTCTTTGCTCTTGTGCTGCTGAGGCTTGGGAAACCCCACCAGCCTTTCTGCCTTTGCTGCTATCTTTGCTTAAGCAAAAAAAAAAAAAATTCCTCCACAGGCCAGATACAATCAGAGGAAGCACAGATATGGCGGGCCAGAAAAGCAAGCTCTGAAGCCCAGATTTAGCCTGTGCGTCATAGTTTGGGGACCCCTGATCTGGTCTAAAATGCCAGATAATGAATGGAAGCTCTCAGAAGTTAAAAAGTTATTCCAGTATTTTTCTAATTTTTCACCTACATCTAGTGATAACATAAAACAAGGATATTTGTTTGTTACTTTTGCATTATACTTATTCCTATACTCCCAACTTATTCCCAGCTCATACAATGAAAGAAGTCGGTCAGTCTCATAGCTGAAACATCTTAGCAGATATTCCTTCATACTGCTCTGTTTTCAATATCCAAAGCCAAACCAAGTTGGGCGGAAAATTTGAATTCTGTCCTGTTAGAAGCCACGATGGCTGTGAACTTTGTGAGCTCTCCACAGAGCACAGGCCTAAAAGCCACGGATTCAACCATTTTTCCCACAGTAATATGGAGGTCGATATTCATTTGCTGTGCAGCTCGGCTAGTTAGCTGGATAAACATTTCCTGCCAACTTAGCCTACATATTTAGCGGCAAGGCCACACTGCTGAATATCTCCAGCTATCTGAAAACTAGCTGGTTAAGTTTATCTGGCTAACTTTAGGACAGGCATACTGGCCAACCAGAGTTAGCTGGATAAGTGTCAGGCCACACTGGCCGAAGTTAGGGGTAAGCCTCAGGACAGCAGCAGTGCTGGCTCAGGGACACGACAGGTTGGAGCAGGAACAGGACAGGAAAGAGTCTTTGCCTGTACTGGCCACCTCCCCTTCAAGTGCAGCCTTTGGGTTCTGGTGGCTGGCAGGTCTTGAATGGTGCAAATACAGGAACTTAAAGGCACCCCCACAAGGGCAGGGCCAACTGCAGGAATAAAACTGGACAGAACAAGATTCCCACAGAGACAGACAAGCAAATATAAACAAACAATACCAAGACAAGGAGACACCTGATCAACAAGCATAGAGGAAACAAATGACCACAAACTAAGGCCTCAAACAAACCACAAGCAAACAAGACAAGAACAAACAACAAGGTAATAACACAGACCAAGAACGAAAGGAATGATGAATGTCACAGTACCTCTGTATTGCTCCATGGTGAGACCACATCTTAAGTACTGTATGCAATTCTAATTGCTGCATCTCAAAAAAGATATAGCTGCACTAGAAAAGGTTCAGAGAAGAGTGACCGAAAATGATAAAGTGGATGAAACAGCTCCCCTTTGAGAAAATGTTAAAGAGGTTAAAGCTGTTCAGCTTGGAGAAAAGATGGCTATGGGGAGGATATGATAGAGGTCTATAAAACTTATTAGGACTAGAACGGGTAAATGTGACTCAGTTATTTACTCTTTCAGATACTACAAGAACTAGAGGATACTCTATGAAGTCAGCAAGTTGCACATTTAAAACAAATCAGAGAAAATTCTCACACTCAATGCACAATTAAGCTCTGGAATTCATAGCCAGAGGATGTGGTTAAACAAGTTAGTATAGCTGGGTTTAAAAAAGGTTTGGACAAGTTCCTGGAGAAGTCCATAAACTGCTATTAATCAAACTGATTTAGGGAATAACCACTATTTATTACTGGCATTAATAGCATGATTTTTATTTACTGTTTGGGTATTTATCAGGTACTTGTATCTTGGATTGGCCATTGCTGGAAACAGGATGCTGGGCTTGACTTCAACCTGACCCAGTATGGCAACTTCCTAGGTTCTTGTATTCTTAAGGCCACTTGAGAGAGAAGGCCAAACATAAGACTGCAAAAAATGGGTGGCCAGAACAAGGAGCAAACGTACTCCGAGCTGAGGCAGGCTTAAATGGGAATAGCAGTGCTGAGTCATTGCTAACATGGCTGTCATAGGAGCTTGGAGGACTGAGGCAACATAGAACATAACCCACCGAGGGACCCTGCTGGCAGGAGAATAGTACTGCAGGCAGTGTCCTCACATAAAAGTTATCCAGTTAACTCTGAACATCTAATTCTCACGATATTTCACTGAATATGCCTGAGATGTATTTTCATGCATTGTCATAACAGGATGCAAATAAATCTCATGCAACTTCATTAGGGATATCCTAAAAACCAGGCAGGTCTGCAGTTTGCCATCCTTGCACTAAAGCTTTGGGCCACTGCTATTCTGGGACCTAAATTAAGACCATCTTGATGGAGACTATTGCTAAGGAACGTAAACCAGTTGAAACAGGTCCGAGCTCTGAAATCCTATGTTGTGCACAAGCGCAGAATCGCACCTTCTTTTATGGGCAGCAAAAGTAACTGTTTTGGCAGCTTGCCAGCTTTACCCAGCATTATTGTTGTTGGCACAGAAGCAGAGAGTTTATGGTGTTGAAAGGAGAGCTGAGCTGGCAAAAGAAATGTGTAAGGGACTATGGGGGACATTTTCAGACTACCCACCTAGCTGTAAAGTCCCCAGGTGACCATCTATTTAATTTTCAAGGAGAATGTATGTGCATACAAATTTGAGTAAATGACAAATCTGCTTAGGGCAGGGTGTGACAAAAGATCACAAAATATAGGATTTTCAGGTCTCTTTCACAATGAAATTAAGTTGATGGCAGTGTTTATTCTGCTTTTCTTGCTAATGGGTGATCCTTGGCTGATTTTTCACGAGATACCCCTCAAGGGCCCTGGAATTCTGCAGGATATTTACACATCTTGTCTGAAGAGAGAAAAGTAAGGTTCTGAAAGGTAGTGACATCCCTTAGCTTGCTCATTGAGGCGATTCACTCCTTAAATAGCCAGAAAGTGTATAAACTGAGCACCTCCATGCAACATTAACTATATTGCAACCTTTAAGAGTAGGCAGCGTTTACACATGAGTTCAACAGGATCCCATTTTGGAAAAAATCCTATGGAAATCTACTCTTTTTTTGAGCGTGACGAGTGATGAAGATGAGAAGTCATGCATTGCTACAGCAGCTGCTCCTGCTTGCTGTAGAGCAGGTGCTTTGAAGGGAATCTGAATTCCCTTTCTGTGGCTGAATGTGTTAACGGAGGATAGAAAAGATCAGAGAGGAAAGCCTGGGAGGAATCCGTAACTTTATATAGCATGAGACTTCCCAGTGCTCAGACTCTGAACATGTTCTCAGGATGGAGATAAATCCCAGGACAATACCCTGTTGCAAGGGGAAAAGCCAGCCGTGGGGACTATCATTTACTTCTACCCATTAGGCGAGTGATGGTCAGCAGAACTAAACTTCCAGTAGGGCTTGTGTAAGGCACCCTAGGGAGGATGAAGAGAGAGCAGATCCGATTCAGGGTATTTACAACGAGATCTATTTGCATGCAATGTCTAAGAACCAAGTTCATTTGCATAACAGGGTTAATCTTGAAAACCAAGGCTGTCTGGGGGTCTCAAAAACTGGATTTTAAAAATGCGGAAGACAGAATCTGCCAAGAGCCAATAAATATTAATCCACTCTACTGAATGGTTAATCGAAAGCTTTCCCCTTCAATGACTCAAGCCTTAACAGTATTTTCAATAACTGTGCTTAAAGATACTAATTGAAAGTATCTAACAACTAATACGACAACTTCACATTAAGCCCGGCTCCCTAGAATCTAATCATCTCGTCTCAGCTAAGTGGTAGCTTTGAAGGCTTCTCAGACTACCTTCTTCAAATTCCACCCAAAAGCAATTTCTCTAACCCCAAACAAGAAGCACCCCCGATCTGCTACAAGTCTGTAAAACATTTACTATGCTTGCTACTCTAAAAACAGGAGTGCTTTTGGTAAAAAAAAAAAAAAAAAGCATCAAAAAGCCATACTTCTAACCTCAGAACCTGATAGTGCAAGGAACCCCTCTGCAAGCAGATTCTTCATTTGGCAGCTTAGAGCCAGGCAGCCCTTACTCACAGCCTAAGGAATCCATCCTGCGTGCCCTGATCATCACCGCTTACTCCAGAAATAGTTATTCTGCTAGGGCTGGGCGTGTGCAACAGAGCAGTCCCCAACCCAGCACGTATCCACATACCGGCTTCAGGTGATGAAGAAAACCAAAAAGAAAGGAGACATTTTCCAGGAATCCTAGCCATTCTAGCTTCCGGTAAAGCCTTTCAGAGCTTCAGGTTTAAGACCCAGTACAGGAATGGCAAGGACAGTAAGATGGCCATGAGATGCAACAGGCACATCCTGCCTTAGCTCATACCCCGAAAGCGTTTACTGTTTTCATGTCTCTGTACCTCAAACTTATTACACAGAAATGCTTAAACACTAGAATTAGTGCATAACAAGCACCATTTCATGATCAGCACTACCCTGGGCTATGTCATACACATCAAGACTGTATAAGTGAAATATTTTAACCCTAGTCCTGATTTTCTCCAAATTGATGACTTCAGTTCTTATTTAAATCTTGTGTTACCGTATGTTACAGTTGTTGGTAACTAAAACGCCTGGGGGAAGCATGTGAGGGAGCTAGAGGGTTAACAGTGGCTTAAGGAATGGATATTTATAAACATGTCTATTCTATTTTAAACAAAGGGAGAGAGGCAGTCTCATTGAAACCATCAGGATGGATCTGCTTCCTCTACATGCAAGCGCAGGAGAAGGGAGAAGTCGATGTGGTGCTGGCAGCCGGCTCATTTACTTACTTTGGCTTCATGTGTAGCTGCCAGAGCTCCCCACTGCCTGTGCTTCAGACATTCAGACTGAGTCACATCCAGCGCTCAGCACAGGCTCTCCAGGTCTCACGCAAAGGACTCAAAAGAGGAAGCTAAAGAGGGGAAGGATGAAGAGGAGACTGCAATGCATCCCATTAATTACCGCACTCCATGGCGCATGAGTCATGCTGTACCCAGGAAGAAGAGGCATGCATGATTACACATGTTCTGAGAGAGGAGCTGCTACATGTTTAAGAACAACTGCTGGTGACTCTTGTTGCTGTGAGGTGCTGAGAGCAGAGCCCAGGTGCTGGTCTGACTTTTCCTTGGCACACTTGAATAGGACTGAAGGCACGCTGCTTGGAAAACACTGCTATAAGTTCTCAATGCCAGATTCCATATTAGGAGCAGGAAAAGGATATTCAAAAATCCTCAGCCCAGTGTGTGGGGTAGTCAAAGCAGCAAACAGAATGCTAGGTATTATTAGGAATAGAAAATGAAAGAGGATACCATGTGGTCTCTGTAGCAATCTATGGTGCAATTGCACCTCAAGTACTGTGTGCAGTTCTGGTGGCCATACCTCAATAAAAGATATCATGGAACTAGAAAAAGTGCAGAGAAGGGCACCGAAATAATAAAGGGGATGCAACAACTTCTATAGGAAGAAAGGCTAAACAGATTAGGGCTCTTCACCCTGGAGAAGAGAAGCTGAGGAAAGATATGATAGAGGTCTATAAAATCATTTCCTGCTCCTAATATGGGGTAGAATGGGTAAACAAGGAATGGTTAGTTATCCTTTTCAATAGAAACATAGAAATGACGGCAGAAGAAGACCAAACGCCCCATCCAGTCTGCCCAGCAAGCTTTCACACATTTTTTATTCTCATACCTATCTGTTACTCTTGGCCCTTATTAATAACTTTTTGGTTCTAGTTACCTTCCACCCCCGCCATTGATGTAGAAAGCAGTGCTGGAGCTGCATCTAAGTGAAGTATCTAGCTTAATTGGTTAGGGGTAGTAACTACCGCAATAAGCAAGCTGCTCCCATGCTTATTTGTTTACCCAGCCTGTGCAATTCAGTCCTTGTTGGTTGTTGTCTGAATATAAATCCTTTTTTCTTCATTTCCCCCTGCCGTTGAAGCAAACAGCTATGCTGGATATGCATTGAAAGTGAAGTATCAGGCTTATTTGGTTTGGGGTAGTAACCGCCGCAACAAGCAGCTACTCCCCCACTTTTTTTGTGGATGCAAATCCTTTCTTCCACATTTCCTCTTGCTGTTGAAGCATAGAGCAATGTTGGAGTCGCATTAACCGTGTATATGTTTATTAAATAAGGGTATTAATCTCCAGGTAGTAGCTGTCATTCCCGCAAGCCACCCCCATGCTTCTTCTCTTCATTCACATCCTCTAGACTTTATGGATCCACAGTGTTTATCCCACGCCCCTTTGAAATCCTTCTCAGTTTTGGTCTTCACCACTTCCTCCGGAAGGGCGTTCCAGGCATCCACCACCCTTCTCCGTGAAGAAATACTTCCTGACATTGGTTCTGAGTCTTCCTCCCTGGAGCTTCAAATTGTGACCCCTGGTTCTGCTGATTTTTCCAATGGAATGTAGTACTAGAACTAGGAGACACACTAATAAAGCTAATTGGTAGCACATTTAAAACAAATTAAAGAAAGTTTTTTTTCACTCAGCACATAATTAAACTGTGGATTAGATGAAAGCAGTCAGCATAGCAGAGTTTAAAAGGGCTTATCCCTGGCTATGAACAAGAAGGATAGGATCTATTCTTTGGGATCCTATTGGATACTTGACACCTGGACTGGCCAATGTAAGAGATGGACTTTTGGTCTGATCAAAATGGCAAGTTTTATATTTTATACTTTATACCTTGCTAGTTAAAATTAGGAAACTTCTCCTCCTCTGGTATTATAAGAAAATAAAAGTCTAAAGCAAAACATTGAACTACATTTTTCTCCACTGAGAGGGCTACAGCCATTAGACTTGAGAATCCCAAACAGTTTTACAAAAGGATTTTATAGACCATTTCAGCTGCTCCATAAGGTCTTGAACATTTGACTCAGCTAGAACAGAGTCCTCTGCAGGTAGTCAGAAAATCCTCTTCAATGCATTCAACAGCTTATTCGCTTGCTTTTTACAATAAGATTTAATTAAACCAGTACTGCTTTCTTGTACCAATGCATTCTTACACAGCTGAAGCACAGGGCCCCAAGAGATAATATTTGTGAAAACAATGACAAAAATAGCAAGTTTGCTTGCCATAAATGGTGTTTTCTCTAGAAAGCAGGATGAATCAGCCATTATACGTGGGTGACATCATCTGGCAGTACCAAACGGACCCCTCTCGCGGGAATTCCCACCCGAGCATTTCCTCACAAACCCCTTTAGTCGATTTTAGAGCTAATTCTAGCTAGGTAGTTGACCTTCCAGGAAGGTGGGCAGGCATTTAATACAGCTAATTCATCCTATCTATGGAAAACACCATCTATGGTAAGCAAACTTGTTTTTTCCGTCAATAAGCAGGGCTGAATTGGCCATTAGCTGAAGGCTACAGTGGAGCATTTACTATAATAAGCAATCCGAATTCTACTGTTGAGAGTAGACTACTAGTTTAATAGGCTTTGCAAAACTGCTTGTCCGAATTTATTGTCACTTTTTAAGGGATTGTCCAAATAGTAACAGGATGCAAAGGTGTATACTAGCCACCAAGTTGCAGTTTTGCAGATATCTTTTAAGTGGTATGGCTCACAGATGAGCCACTGATGCAGTCATAGCTCTAACCTGATGAGCCCTGATGATGTCTGATTTGCAGACCTCCTAGCGTATATCACTGCACAATGCAGTCTTGCCCAGTCTACCAAGATTGTAAGAGATGAGCAGTTGTGAAGCCTGATGATGGGGCTGAGTCCTTCTTTTGTCATAAGGCGAGACCCTTTTACAATCTAAGATTTGAAGGGTCTTCTCACCTTCATGTGTGTGAGACCTCAGGAAGAATGTAGGCAACATGATGGCTTGATTAATATGAAAAGCTGATACTATCTTTGGTAGAAAACTTTGGGTGGTTGTGGAATGCCACTATTAAGGAAAAATTACATATAAGGCGGCTAATGAACTAAAGTCTGAAGCTCTCTGACTCTCCTGGCTGACATTACTGCTACCAGGAATATACTTTCCAAATTAAGTACTTGACAGAAGCCAACTCCAATGGTTCAAATGGCCACTTTGTCAGTTGTACCAGAATCACATTCACATCCCATGAACAGGTGGTTTCATGAACAGGCCTTTCATGAACTTGGAAGCTAATGGATCAGTGGAGATAGGCTTACCCTTGATTTGAGTATGGAAAGCTGCTATGGCATTGAGATGTACTTTTACTACTAAATCATTAAACAGAAAGAGAGCAAGTAGTTCAGTAATTCTTTGGGTTCACATGTGAATGGATCCATGGTATTGACAACATGTGTAGAATATTTTCTGTTTAAAACCATAGGCTCTACTACTTGATAGTTTTCTGACAGACACCATTACGTTTTTAACCTGATTGGGTAAAGATAATGCAGCAATTATTGAGTGCTCAAAATCCAAGCAATCAAGCTGAGGGAGGGAAGGTTCAAATGAAACCAACATTCTTCTTATTGAGTTAATACGGATGGATCTGATCCAAAAGGGATCAGAGGACTGCTGTACAGCTGTACTAATACAGTACATGAACCAAACTTGTCTGGGCCATGCTGGTTCTAAGAGGCTCAGATGGACTCAGTCTGAGCATTCTGGCTATCAGTGGAATAGCATACATAAGAGCTATATTCCCAGTCGAGTAGAAAAGCATCCTGAGCATGAGATTGCTGGGAAAACTTTTCCAATTTTCTAATTGTTCTGAAATAAATAGGTCAATTGCTGGACATCCCCATAGACTAAATAGCCTGTTGATTGCCAGAGAGACCATTCATATGGTTTTAATACTCTGCTTAGGCTATATAACATGTTGGAGATCTCTGAAAGGTATGTAACTCACAAGGCAGCCTGTTTTGATGCCAATTCACATATCTTTATCACTTCTAGGCAAAGAGTCCCTGACCCTGTGCCCTCTTGTTTGTTCATGTAAAATATGGCAACTTGGTTGTCTGTTTGAATGAGAATGCTCTTCCTATGGAGAAGGCGAGTGAAAGTTATTAGAGCGTACCTGATTGCTCTCAATTGTAGGAGGTTGATTTGAAATTGCTTCTCTAGAAAAGACTGAGTCCCTTAAGTTTGAAACGGGCTTGTGTAGGCCTCCCCAATCCCTTGTGGAGGCATCCATTGCCTATGTTACTTGGTGAAGGAATAGACAGAGGTGATTCTTCTTGAAGAATGAAAGGTATAGAGACCAGTGCAATCCCTTCCAAAATCTCCACATTGTTGAGATAGCTGGTCTCATTGGGAACGAAGGCTCCACTGCAGAAGCTGTATACAAAGACTGGTTAGTAAAACTCCTGAATTGCCACTGTCATTTGTCACTGACCAACCAGCAGTTCCCTGGCCATTGACTGATCTGCATTCAACAGTTTGCACACAAGGGACTTGAGAGTGTTTGTCTGATCTGACGAGACTTATCTACACTCCAATGAATTTGATTTTCAGGGATTCCGTGTCATCATAGATGAGCTGCTACTAAGTCCAGGCATTTGGTGAAGACCCTGGTGCTGCTGACATGCCGAAGGGATGCACTCTACATTGACAGTGGGAGTGATCCACCATCAAGTGCAGGTAATGTCAGTGGGAGGGATGTGAATATGAGCATAAGCAACCTTTAGATCTGGAGCACACATCCATTCTCCCTTCTGGATGAAGAAGAGGATTTTGTTGAGGGAATTCAGTTTGAATTTCTCTTGAAGTATATACTTGTTTAGGCTTCTTAAATCCAGAATAGGTCTCAGTCCAAGATTTTTTGGTAATAAGGAAGTAGCAAGAGTAGAACCCCTGGTCATGGTGATAGAGAACCACCAGTTCTATCGCTTGCCATTCAAGGAGGGACACCACCTCCAGGCAGATGTGTGTCAAATGAGACTGATTCGGATTGAAGTCTGAGTGATGAGGAAGCGTGGGAAGCTGGTATCCAGACTCCATGATGTAAAGAACTCAGCAAACTTTGGTGATCCAGGTAGTGCTGGATTCTCTCCACTACTGGAGAGGAGGGTTGCTGGGTTTGAAAACTGGTCAAAACTGGGTCCAGATTTGGCCTGGATATCTTGCATTACTTTTGGATGATGGCGCAAATGCTGTGGAGTGCAAGTTGGAAGATGATGTTGTTGTGGAAGGAAAGGTGGGATTCGGTATCATTGGTATTGTCAGAAGGGGGGTTTCTGAAAATACAGTCTTTTGAAAGGATAGTAAGTGCACCTTGCAGAAGACTTGATCCAGTCCAGTAGCCAGGGACTGGACAGCCACATGCTGTCCCTTTATTTGAGCTACTGTATCACCCAGACAGGGGACATCCATCAACTTATAGTGAACATCATCCCATAAGGCAGAGATGGGCAATTCCAAGCCTCATGGGCCTCAAAACCAGTTGGGTTTTCAGGATATCCCTAATGAATATGCATGAAATAGATTGGCATACAACCGAGGCAGAGTGCATGCAGATCTCTGTAATGCATATTCATTAGGGATATCCTGAAAATCCAACTGGTTTGCAGCCCTCGTGGACCGGAATTGCCCTCCCCTGCCATAAGGGACTGGTGTGATTCTATCTTCACTGGGTAAAAGAAAAGGGATGGGAAGAGATCCATACATTGAGCATGGAGCTTTGAACACTTTTTAAAAAAATGAAATTGTTCAGTATCCTGGGATCCTTCCCTGACAGAGTATTTGAGTATATTCTTGTTTCCTAAGCTCTTTTAAAAATGATTCTACCACAAGTGAATGATAGGGTAATTGCATTAAACCTAAACCCAGGTACTTTTGCACTCTATATCTGAAGTCTAGTTTTCTTGCAAGTAGGGCAGTGGAAATAGGATTTTCTCACATTCTTTTTTACAGTTGTTGCAGGATATCATGGATCAGGATATTTGCTGGCTTTGCTGGTGTGTCCAGAATTTGGAGAAGTCCAAAGAGCTTTGCGCAGGGATCTTTGTCCTTAAACACATTAACGCCAAGCATTGTTACCAACTTGTCCAGAAACCTTGAGTAGGAAAGTTCTTCGGGTGGAATGAGTTTCCTGAAGCCTCTGGAAGAGGGTTAGAGGGGATCCCCATTGATCTCTTTTCAGAGCGTAGGGGTGACAGTACCTTAATGATGATGGTGGTGTCTGAGGAGGGGTTTACTTCTGGTGTACATCCTCTGACTGGCTGGACTCTACTGCAAGTGACTATCAGACTAGAACTACCCCGTGGGGGTTTTGATGGCATATCCTTATGAACTGGGAATCCTTGTGGGAATAAATCTGTTATCCTGGAAAGGACAGGTTGAAAGATACCCTTCATATCCTTAGCCACCAAAGAGGTAAAAAAATGGTTTGCTAACCCCATTATTTGGTTGAGAGGCTGATATGCCT
This sequence comes from Rhinatrema bivittatum, assembly GCF_901001135.1. Classification (NCBI taxonomy): domain Eukaryota; kingdom Metazoa; phylum Chordata; class Amphibia; order Gymnophiona; family Rhinatrematidae; genus Rhinatrema; species Rhinatrema bivittatum. Next base: position 229,580,899 of record NC_042618.1, read on the forward strand.
TCTTGTCCTGGTGTGGGTGGTGGAACATCCTCTTTTTATAGCAGAATGGAATCCTGAACATCTTCTGTAGTCTGCAGTATTTTGTCTGGAGGCTAATTAAACGTGAGAGGGAGTAGAGAGCAAATAGAATTTGGCATCTCTAGATGTAGCCCTTTGTAAGTTCTTTGGTAATTGGTGGGACAATGGTATCTTGTCCCCTTCTGCCCCTGTAAACACTCTCAGTAGGCCAGCATACAGTTGTGTAGGAAGCTCTGGAGCACGATACGATGATGAATGAAATAGCCTGTTCTGATTGTGTTGAGGATCGATGCTTTTCTTGTTCTGGGTTTCAATGCTAGGAGAAAAAAACTTAAGGATCCACCAATTTAAATATGGAAAGGAAAAAAATGATCAGTATATATCAGGAATGAACTGAAATTGCAATCTAAATTATACTTTCTTTTTTAGATTGCAGTTTCAATTCATTCCTGATATACACCGATCATTTTTTTCCCTTCTGGGTTTCAATGTGTCAAGTGTGTCAAGAACTTGTGCATCAACTGTGCACACCCCCTCAAAAGTGCCATCGACAGTCTCTTTTCCTTCAACGCATGCTGCTTTTGCTTGCTCAATCCCGAGGATTCGGCCTGTCTACCAATGGGGGAGAAGATATTTTTGAGGAGCACCTGTTCAACTCCATTCCTGGAGAGGCAGGCAAGGCTACATTTCAGTAAGAGGACAGACTATGGACATAGTGCACACTAATCATGAAATTAGTGAACCCCCCCCAGAAATCATTTTAAAAATGAAATCAAGCAAAAACTGACAAAAAATGCACACCCCTAATATCTACTCTGTTGTAAATCTTCATATCATCTGCAAACTTTCACACTTCCCCTTCCAACACTATCAAGCTAGAATTACAAACAGGACCTCAAACGTTAACAAATCTTCATAAACCCTCACAAATATTATTTAGGTGCACATGCAAAACAAGATATTAGCTTAGGACATGCACGTTCTTTGCTGCCATCACCTTCATTTAAACAATAAAAGTGTCACCCCTAAAAATTTAGCTTGTTCTAGATTCCTGGATTATATTTAATTCAGTTCAGCAGAGACCAAAAATGACTACTGTCTGAAAACTGTTAGGTGGCCAATGTGAAATGAGTTTGTGGTCTCAACCAAGCGCAAGGTGGGATGGTGTTCACATTACAGCATCACAACAGGAACTCAATCAGCAGAAGGGAGGAACATGGGTATGGATACCGAATCAGCTCTCCTCACCTCTTGCTCTCGTCCCTTATAACAGGCTCTAGGAATATGGGCAGGGCAGTGCATTGGGAATCTTGCTCTACCGTTGCAGGTGCTGTACATTTTCTGTGGATAAATAATGGATGACACCATTGCTGTCAACTGAGCAGTTCTCACAAGCACTAAAGCATAGCATATAGTTACTATATGCTATGCTAGAGCCACTCTCTATTACCTTTTTCATGCTACTCTTACTGAAATCACGGGGAAGGAAAATTACTTCAGTGCTGCATGTTTTTATTTGACTCATTACAAATAAATCACTGACTTGCAGCTCAGCCTCTCTTAAGTGACAGTCATTATTACGTTATGAAATAAGCTATACTCCCCCGAAATGTATGTGTAACGTGATACATGCTGCTGTGAAACATGAGGAACATGAGGAAAAACCCTAGAGAAGTGTATTTCAATAAAAGACTACTGTTCTGATAAAATCAGTGTACACAATAAAATAAAGAAAGCAAGAAACCAGAGAAATTTGAAAATTAAAAACAGTTTGTATTGACACTCAGCAGTGAAGTCCTCCTCCACCCCCAAGACTCCGCTCTGGCTAACCAGCGTGCAGTGTGTTAGTACTGTAAGGCTTATAACCAAGCATCGCTGCTCTTCTGAGACTTGAAATGACTTTATGAGGCAGTACTTTATATGTACATGCTACACAGACATTATAAAAAATGAGATTTGAAGTGCAGATGAGTCACAGATGCTTTCGTTAGAAAACAATTGGCTAAATCAGCCCTACCAGTTTATAGCACCTCTAAGCTTTCCTGATTTCAATTTTAAATGCCTCCGCATTATATAAATTACATTATGTGAAAACCAATCAATGCAGAAAGCTGGGCAGACAGGTGCTTACCACACTGACCTGGCACACAGTGCAAACAGTGAAGTTGGTGTCCTGCTTCACTCCTATGGCATGGATAGACCCTGATATCCCCATATACCCTCCCCTAAATCACGGTACTTTTGTTTCTTTCACCTTTAACGAATGTTTCCAGTTCTCAGGAATGAAAATTGGTGGTGATGGGGGGGGGGGGGGGGGGGGGGGGGTATAAAGTCAGTTTGGAAAAGGTTGCTATGATTTTGTCTCCTCCATGTGAAACCAAAATGTACAACAGGTCAGACAGCAGAGCAGTGGCCATGCAAGACTAGACTGGAGTCGTTATCATCATGGCCCAGTCCCCACCCACCCCTGTCAAAAAAAAACACAACCCAGACTAATGGATGTCACTGCAAATTGCCCATAGTCTGTTCTGTGCTCAGCAGATCTGGGGCAGCCTGAGTTTAAACTTTTTCCTGCTATCTCCCTCCAAAAACCTCTTTACTTTTACTATACCAGTCTCACGCATGAATTACAGACATACCTAGCTCTGGCTGGGAAACTGTCAGATTATGCAAAGATGAAGAACATCTTTATAAGAAGCTGATCTGTCATACCTACCTCCTAGAACATTACTGACCTGTAAAGGGGACTCAGTCGACTCCTATAAACTTGAGTTCAACAAAGCCTGAAAAGAGTTCTCTGAAAATATAACCTTACCTAATCTGTCTGTTATTCTGCTCTGCACCTCTCCCGGAGACCAAAAGTCATTACTGACGCACTCGCACTAAACCCTGGAGAAGCTGAGAGAGAGAGAGAGACAGAAGGGGGGGGGGGAGGGAGTGTGCGTGTTGTGACCCAGTTTGTTTATTATAACCCTCGCTGCAGGGCAAACCGAAGCTAAGCTGCTGCCAGATCAGACCGAAAATCATTTTGCACCGACCAGAAAGGGAAGGGACTCAAACTTCAGAATGACTTTTCTTATTTCTATAAACACAGAAGAGTGCAGCACCCAGGTTAAACTAGAACATGCAGGACTTCCAGAGCAAATCGGGCAGAACAGCAACATATAAACCTAGTGTGAACTAAATCGGCCCCAGAAGAGAGAAACCCCCCCAAATATAAAACCAAGGACCTTCAAGCCCAGCATCCTATCTCCAAGAGTGACCAATCCAGGTCACAAATACTTGCAGATCCCATTAAAAGAAAATAAAAGAATTTGTATCTTCTTCCAGGGCAACGCAATGTACGTTTATTTATACAGTTTTTCTATACCGTTGCACAGTAAAATTCCATTGCTATGGTTTACAATAAAATATTCAAAATAAATACATAGAAAATTTGAATAAAATCTTATAATATATTAAAACTAGCTTCATATAGACAGGGTTAACTAAACTTAATAAAAATTACTTTAAAATAGCATAAAAGATAAAAGAGAAAGATATGTGTGGTTCAGCCATCATTCTCATAGGCCTGTTGGAAAAGCCACGTTTTTAGTTCTTTTCTAAACCTTTTCTTATCTTGTTGAAGCCTCAGTTCCGGTGGCAATTTGTTCCACAATCTTGGTCCTGCGATTGATAAAGAGCGGTCTCTCACTTCACTTAAGTGCGCTGATCTTATGGTGGGGTACTACTAACAGTCCTTTCTTAGCCGATCTTAATTCTTGTTGAGGTACATGCAATCTAACTGTGGTGTTTAGCCATTCTGTCATTTCACCATAGAGAATCTTATGTATAATACATAATGTTTTGTATGTTATTCTTTGCTCTATGGGTAACCAGTGTAGTTCTTTTAACACTGGAGTGATGTGGTCTCTCTTTCTTGTATTGGTTAAAATGCGAGCTGCCGTGTTTTGTAATATTTGAAGCGAGCGCAATGTTGATTTTGGATGTCAAGTGTCTTAACATCATTAATTTTGCAAAACCTTCTTTTACTTTTTTTGTAATATGTCATTTAAAAGTTAACGCAGTGTCTATAAAAAGGTCTAAATTCCTCGTTGTGTCGGCTATTTTAAAATTTAAATTGTTATTGAAAGTGATTACTCTTTGCTCTGTAGTCATGTTTTTTCTTTCCAATACAATAAAAACTGACTTGTCTAAATTTAAAATCAGTTTCATTTGTGCTAATAACTGACTGATTATTTTTAAATACATCTCCGCTAACTACAGGATGAATTTAGATTGTTCTCTATAGGAATTAAAATCTGGATATCATCGGCGTAAATAAAATAAATTAAGCTGAGGCTGGTTAGCAAATGGCACAGAGGGAGTAAATAAATATTAAAAAGCGTAGCAAAGTGAAGAGCCCTGTGGTACTCCTGTTGTTAATTTTACATTGTCAGATATACTATTCCTAATTTTTACGGCAAATGTTCTGTTATTTAAAAAAAAGAGGTAAACCATTTCAATGTAATATCTGTGAGGCCTATTTCTTGTAATCTAGTAAGAAGAATTTCATGATCTGCCGTGTCAAATGTGGCCAACAAATCAAGAACAAGAAGCAAATAACTTTGTCCAAAATCAAATCCTCTCAGAACAATGTCTGTTAATGATAGTAGGAGTGTCTCAGTACTAAAGGACTTCCTAAACCCATATTGTGCGGGATATAATAAATTATTCGTTTCCAGGTGTTCACTTAGCTGCCTATTAACTACTTTTTCTATCAGTTTAGCCAAGAATGGTAGATTTGAGATGGGCCTGAAATTTTTTAGATTGGTGGGGTCTAACTCACGTTGTTTCAAAATTGGTCTTACTACTGCATTTTTTAATATCTCATGTAGTGTTCCTTCGTTAAGTGAATGATTTATTAGTGAAACTAAAACTGGATTGATTATTTCTCTACATTGTTTTAACGCTAACGTATATTAGCTGGATTTAGCTTATTTAGCAGGTTTTCAATTTCTAATATTGTTGTATTCTCGAAGTGCGACCATACTGGTATGTCTTCCTTGACCATGTTTATCATTTGTTTTGGAATATGATATATTTGTTTTGGAATATACAGGACACATAAAATATTTACTGTAAGTATGTATGACTTCATTGCAACATATTCATGGTTCACCTCCTCCTTTGACCACACCCAGGCTGATTCTCCTAGAAAAACTCTCAGAACCACACCTGTTCTCATGCAGTGTCCCACAAAGCTCCATCCTGTCACCCACCCTTTTCAAACTTTATATGGCCTTATTGGCTTAATTTATCAGAGACTTCCACATCACACACCATTCCTATGCTGATGACATCCAACTGCTGATCCCACTCAATAGCAAGCAAAACACTACCATCACCAACCTAATCTACCACCTAGACAGAGTGGCATGCTGGCTATACCAAAACAATCTAAGACTAAATAAAAAAAAAAAAAAAATCAGAGATGCTATGGATCGGAAAACACAAATGCAGCCATCTTCACCCAAAAGTGACTCTAGAAGGAACACCACTAATCCTTCACTCCAAAGTCTGGAGTCTAGGTGTATAAACCAAAGTCTCCAGAATTCCAAACAAATAGCCAGGTCTCCAGGCAAACACCAGAAAACTCAGACTGCAGATGAAGAGAAAGGAAGTTCTGTTGCCTGGGCCCGCACAGGCAGAAAGAACGAGGAGCAGTTGCTATATTTGTTACCACAGCAGCAGTGGAAAGAGGAGGAGGATTAGGAGTCATCTCAGGTACAATAACCATATCCAGCACAGAAAATGAAGAAATTACTTACCTGATAATTTCGTTTTTCTTAGTATGGACAGATGGTCTCAGGGCCAGTAGGTTATGCTGCCCTGCCAGCAGATGGAGGCAGAGCAAACTGACGTCACAGTATATATACTCTTGCAGTGACCCCAGCCTGCCAGTATTCTCTTCAAAAGCAACTGTGGACAAACTAGCAAAAAACTGGATTAAAAACAGGCAACCACAACTGTACTCAACTAACAATAAACACTAAACTCAAGTAAGAACGTAGGTACCCCATTCTAAGGACTGGATGAATACTTACCAGTAATCCCTTGGGACCCTGAGCCACACAGTAGGACTATTGATACAATCATTTGGCACCCAAGGGCGGGAAGTTGAGTCCATCTGTCTACACTAAGGAAAACGAAATTATCAGGTAAGTAATTTTTGCCATTTCCTAGCATGAAGACAGATGGACTCAGGACCAGTGGGATGTACCAAAGCTACCCCCAAAACAGGCGGAAGGCTGCCCGTGGTCCAGTCAACACCACACATTTAAAGGCTGTGTCCTCCCGGGCCTGCACATCCAGATGATAAAACCTGGAAAAAATATGTAAGGAGGACCACGTCGCAGCTCGGCAAATGTCGACAAGAGACAACAATCTAAACTCCACCCATGACACTGCCTGAGCCCTAATGGAATGAGCCCCACTTTAGTAGGTAACGGCTTTTCAGCATCCACATATGCAGCCATGACCATCTCCTCAATCCAGCAAGCTATTGTAGCCCACAAAGCTGGTTCATCCTGCTTACTTCCACCATGGGGAACAAATAGGCAATCCGTCTTTCGGAAAGGTTCAGAAATCTCCAGACAAGTCTCCTGACATCCAAGGGATGCAGCAGGCGATACTCCTCCACGTCCCTGACCTTATCCAAGGATGGCAAGGAAATGGACTGATTCAAATGAAATTCCGATACCACCTTAGGCAAGAAGGAAGGAGCAGTACACGCAGCTGCAACGCCCCAGGAGTCACCCGAAGAAATGACTTCCAGCATAACAAGGCCTGCAGCTCAGAAATGTGATGCGCAGAACATATAGCCAGCTGGAACACTGTCAAGAAGGTCAATAACCTCAAGGAAGGCCACACAGCAGTCGGAATGTAGGACCTGCCAAGAAATCCAGCACCAAATTAAGACTCCACAATGGAACCGGTAACCTCAAAGGAGGCCACAGATAATGTACTCCCTGCAAAAATCAGGCCACATCAGGATGAGACGATAAAAAAAAAATCACCATTCACCGGGCCTCTGAAATAGCAAGAGCCGCAACCTGTACCTTTCAAGGAGTTACGGGCCAAACCTTTATTCAACACATCCTGCAAAAATTCCAGATTGAGCTAAGAAAACCACGCTCCTCGCATCAGGGCTCAAACACTCTCCAAAACCCACACATAGGTTAAGGAACTAGAGAACTTTCAAATGCAGAGCAAGGTGGAAATCACTGCAGAAGAATATCCAGGCTTCAACAGGCAAGTCCTCTCAAAGGCCAAACCATAAGACAGAATCAAGTTGGATCCTCAAAAAGAACTGGTCCCTGCTGCAACAGATCCATGTGCAGAGGAAGACGAAGGGGGATCTCCACCAGTCTTTGCAGATCCATGTACCAAGGACACCTGAGTCAGTCTGGTGCCACCAGGAGTATAAGCCTTCTGTGGCCCTCGATCATGCAAATTATCCTGCCTAACAAGGACCATGGAGGAAAGGCATAAAGCAACCTGTCTTCCAGGCAGACCTGTATGACCGCATCTAAGCCCAGGGACCACAGATTTCTCCTGCGACTGATGAATCGAGGAACCTTCCATTGTGAGAAGTTGCCAGCAGGTCTAGAAATGGAAGGCCCCAGCAAACCACTATCAGCTGAAACACCTCTTCCAACATCACCCACTCTCCTGGGTCCAGACTTCCCTACTGAGAAAGTCTGCTCTTACGTCGTCTTTTCCTGCAATGTGAGAGGCCAAGATCATCTGTAGATGTCCTTCCGCCCAGTCCATAAGCTGGTCTATTTCCTGCAACACTTGCTGGCTCTTGGTTCCTCCATGGTAATTAATGTAGGCCACTAGCATCGCGTTGTCAGACATCATGCAGACCACTTGACCCTGCAGCCTGTGGCTGAACTGCAAACTTGCCAACTGGACTGCCAGGGCTTCCAGGCAATTGAAGTTCCAGAGAGGCTCTTTGGCACTCCAACATCCTTGGGCCGACAGCTCCTGACAGCGAGCTCCCCTACCTTGGAGACTCGCATCTGTCGTGAATACCAGCCAAGTCAGGGAAGACAAGGAAACTCCCTTTCTCAGATGAGCCTCCTGCAACCACCACTGGAGGCAAGAGAAGATTTCCATCAGCAAGTAGAGCTGAACCGAATAGTTCTGTGGCCGTGGGTTCTGAGACATTAGTGACCGCTAAGAGGACATATGCACCCTCTTCCATGGCACCACTTCCAGGGTTGCTGACATGAAGCCGAGCACCTGCAGATGCCACCATACTGACAGGCATACACTGTTTACCAGCTGACGCACCTGTGACATCAATTTCTGAATCCGAACCTCCAGCAGGAAAAACTTGCCCTGTCTCGTGTTGAATCGGACCCCTAGATATTCCAACAACTGGGATGGCTGAAGACTGCTCTTGGCCAGGTTCACCACCCAACTGAGCTCCTGCAACAAGAAGATTACCTTGTTGGCCATCAGGCGGCTCTCTTCCTGAGACTCGGCTCGAATCAGCCAGTCGTCCAAATGCACCAGGATCCCATCTCTTCGCAATGCCGCCACTACTACCACCATAACCTTGGAAAACGTTCTGGGGGCAGTAGCTACACTAAAGGGCAGAGCCCAAAATTGATAATAGCGCTCCAACACCGCAAAACCCAGAAAATATTGGTGTTCCAAATGGATGCGAATATGTAGGTAGGCCTCAGACGGTTCCAGGGAGGTCGGAAATTCCCCTGACTGCATGGCCATTATCACAGAACGTAAGGTTTCCATGTGAAAATGAGTCACCCTCAAATGGCAGTTGACACCTTTGAGATCCAGGATGGGATGGAAAAAAAAAAACCCCCTCCTTCTGGGCACAACAAAATAGATGGAATATCGCCTCATCCTTTCCTGAGACATAGGCACAGGAACCACAGCCCTCAGACTGATGAGCCTGAGAAGCGTAGACTTCACTGCCTGCTTCTTCTGCAGGGAGTGGCAAGGAGACACCATGAACACATCCCGAGGAATACTGCGAAACTCCAGCACATATCTCTCTCGTATCACCTCCAGGATCCACTGATCCGATGCGATATTGACCTACGTCTGATAAAAGAAAGAGAGGCATCCCCCTATCTTTTGTTCCCAAGGTGGGTCAGCAAATCTTCATTGAGAAGCTCGCGAAGATTCGCCACCCGAGCTCCCTCCTCTCTTGGACTATCGGGGATGAAAAGGATGAGACCTACCAAATGGCCAAGTTCTCTGAAATGTCGAGTTTCTGTAGGGACCTAAACGCTTGGAACCCCGGAGACGACCCCTCATAGAAAAGGGGTAATTGAATTGCTTCTTATCCCCTGGTAACTGGAGAACTGGAGATTTGCCCCACTTACTGGCCAGCTTCTCCAACTCACTCCCAAACGAGTGAATCTTTAAAGGGCATTTTCGTTAGATTAGCTTTGGAGGCTGCGACAGACCAATTCCATGGCTGATGTCTGGCCACCACCACTGAAGCCACTACTCCGGCCAACATATGGACCAAATCACAGCCCGCGTCTGCTAAAAAGACGGCAGTGGGTTCCATAACTTCTCTGGAATTCACCCACTTTCTGAGACTGAAGCAGAAAAGAACGTGCCACCAGAGTGCAACAGGAAGCAACCTGTAAAGTCATCGCCACTGCATTCAAAGGCTTGCTTAAGGATAGACTCAATCTGTCTATCATGCACATCCTTCAAAGCCACTCCTCCCTCCATGGGGATAGTTGTCCGCTTAGAGACAGCATAGACCAGTGCATCCACTTTGGGAAAACGCAAATGTTCCCTCACAGCTGGATCCAGAGGGCCTTCCAATACCCGACCTCCTTTGAAATTTGTCTCCGGGGCATCCCATTCAAGATCAACCAAATCTTGAATGGCGTCCATAAGAGGAAAAAAGCAAGAGGCTCTACACAAGGAAACCAAAACGGGATTCTTCCTTGGCTTGGACATGGAAACTGCCCCAGGCACTCTCAGCATCTTCAAGGTCTGGGGAATCATGGCCGGCAGTTCATCTCTATGAAAAAACCATTACATGCTCCGACAGGACTTCAAACCAGGAGGAATTACCCCATCTTCCAAGGAATCAGGATCTGCCTTGTAAGCAAGTTTAAGGGTGCAGGGACCTGTCTGCTACAGAACACTTTCAGTTGCCCTCCCACTTCTCTTCACAATCCTAAGCTCAGGAGAAAGACAACCTGTTCTCCTCAGAAATAAGACTTTTATTTATCAGATTTGGCAGGATATAGCATTTTGAAAATAACAACCATTCCTGTCTCTAACATCCAGGCTACTAAGCACCAGTTTTTCCTAAAGAAAATTCTGTATCATGTATAGTTACACACATGCCATAAACCTTAGCCTGCTTAATATATTAATACTTATGGCTAACTCTCTTACCCCTGGGTCCTGACTTCAGGCGATCTCCCGTTTATCTATGAAGCAGGCTCCGGCTGGAAAGCTGGAGAATGTGGGCAGGCGAGGAAACTTGACTGAGGCGGGTTCTGGCAGAGCCACCGGCTGTCGGGGGGCTTGCTTCTTGGTCCCTTCCCGTAATGGCAGAGCTGTCAGGCTGCTCTCGGCTGTCGCCTCAGATTGCTCACCACCATCTCTCGTCAGGTTGTCTCCTCTCTCCAGTCTCTGGGCCACACCTAGTCTTCTCCCTCCTCGATAGCCAGCGGTACAGGCTACTTCAGGTTTGCTCTCTTTCCGGGCCACTCTTCTGGTTTCGCCTTCAGGGTTGCTCTCAGGGTTCCCTCCCCTTGGGGGTCCTTCACTCCTTTTCTTTTGTTTGTCCCTCTGTCTTATACTGTCCATATGATAAATATGCATAAGCTCATGCACAATCATGTAGTGGGTGGAGGGTCTTTGCCGCATTGCAGGTCTTTTTCCCTCTCCCCATTTCTTCAGGGGGAGAACTGCTACGTCTGTATGCCAAGCTGTTATGCCACAGTGTTTTTCTCTGTCTCAGACTGCCCCCCTCTCTTCTAAGGGTGGGGTCTTTCTGACCTCTGGACTTGGTTGGCCAGTCCCTGACTCCGGCTTATGAGCTTAAGCTGTTGCTTTGTCTCTCTGTTTTCTTTTTTTATTTAAACAAGCACATCTAGATAACGTATTCTTCAATGTAAAGTTCTCATCAGGGCAAAGTTTCTTCTTTTTCCACTGAGACAGTGTCTTTTGGGGCCTGTCAGTATTTGACTGCATATTTCTTGGTTATGATGATTCATATTTGCTGCTTTCAGTGGTAAAACACGGGACATCTCTCTACAGTTTCATCATCCGTGCCTACTGGGGATACCTGTGGCGAACCAAAGCATGTCTCAGCGCCTAACCATTTTGATTTGGTGTTGATTCGAGTTGTCATCAGGTCCGCCGACTGGCATCCCCAGTGCTCCACTATCATAATTTCCCAATCCCCAAGTCCAGTTTGTTTCTGCTGAGAAAACATGCTTGCATATTTTCCTTTCCCATATCACCGCCGATAATTGAGAAAGGTCTTTTTCTGCCTAAATGAGTATCCCGGTTCCCTTCTTCTGCCAGTCTGGGGTTGCAAGTTCCTCCTTACTTGTTCATGTATGCTACTGCCATGGCGCTGTCAGAGTATTCTGACTGCCTTCCCTTCTAAAAGCTGGAAGGCCTGCAATGCCAGGCTGATAGCCCTTAGTTTTAGCCTGTTGACTGGCCAAAACGCCTCTTCCTTTGACCAGGTCCCTTGTCTTGTTGGCCCCGACAATGAGCTCCCCACCTCCATTCATACTAGTATCTGTGGTTAGCATGACCCAGTCTGGTGTCTCTAGATCTACTCCTTGAGTGAGGTTGCCTGGGATAGTCCACCAAACTGAACTATCTGCCACCTCTCAGGGAATCTGTAGGTGACACTCATAATTGTGGGAAGCTAGGAACTAGAGGGCTAATAGTGCATGCTGTAATGGGCGCAAATGTGCCCTAGCCCACGAGACTATAATCTATAATTGCTGTCATTGTCAGAAAATATGTTATTAAATATGAAACTGTGTTTATTGGTAATTACCTTGATTCAGTGTAGTCAGTAAATATTAAATAAGCATTAGGCCATAATAGAAACATAAGCATTGATTCTCATATGCCTTTTTCTTAAAGCCCAGCATTAGACAAAGGGCCTCTTTTGGATATCTTCCAAAAGATACCTGTGACCATGAATTTACAGAGGAAATGCAAAAAAAGAAAAAGATCTTGTTAATTTTATCTCTGTGTCTAGTTGGAGAGCGGCCCCTTATAGGATTGTTTTTCTAAAGAACAGACCACATTCCAATTAAGCCACCTGTGTCCTTGGAAAGCACAGAAGACTTCGTTTCTTATCTCTTCTTAGAAAAAAACAAAAGCAAGAGCTGTCCCCTACCTGCCTCTGTCTGTAGAAAGGAAAAATCAGGCAAGACTTTAATTAGCCAGAAAACCTTCCCAGTTTCATATCCTTGCTAAAACAGGAAAAAACAATTTTAATGAACATTTGAAAACTTTCTAAAGTTCAGACTCCTCTTTTTTAAAAGGGGGGCAAATTAGTGATCTCTTGAAAGAAAAGAAGCAGATTAGCTACATCATGGATTTTATGCTATTTAAACAAGGGCAAACAAAGAAAAGCAGATCGCCTGTGGAACTTCTGACCACGTGTAAGAGAGGCAGATAAGCGGGACTTAATAGCTTCATTGATCTGGTGAGAAATTAAGATAATTAATTATATCTTTCTGCATTTGAGAACCCTTTCAAACTAAATACTATTATTTCTAATTAGTATTAGTAAAGATATGTATTAGAGATGCATTGATTTTATAAGAGAATGTCTTTGGTGGATGTGTACCTGGTTTCAGTTATATCCGTCACGACTGTGACAGTATTTACTCTGATAATTATTTACTGCTTGATTAGATTAAGACTTAGACATGGAAATGTCTCATAAAATCTTTTAAAGGTTTTAAGATTTGATATTTCTTCTTTTTTTATCTGGAATAAAAAGAGAAAGTATTCTTAAATACATCCAGTCTGGTTTATTTCTCTGCGTGCTATGTTACTTGATTTATTGGTTTAATTACTCTAAAGAAAAGAACTCATCTCTGTATAAATAATAAACTTCTTGTCTATAAGGCAGGAAGGGTTGAAAGAATCAAATGGGGTTGGAGCAAGCAGAAACCCTGTTTATTCTTTAACATCATAAATCCCAGCATCTATAGATAATCCAGTATCCTGGGAGGGTTTAGTGAGAGAAACACTCACTTTCTCCATTATCTTTTTCACCCTCTTGGTAGGGGAAGGGACACCCACTCTTTTTGAAATATGTGTAATTTACCATAAATTCCCTGCTTGCGTAGGGCTGCTGCTACTACATCCATAACCTTAGTAAAGGTCCTAGGGGCTGTTGCAAGTCCAAAGGGTAGGGCTTGAAACTGAAAATGATGGCCCAAAACACAAAAATGAAGACATCTTTGGAAGGAGTCCCTCATGGTCCAATGACACCAGAAACTCGCCTTTTCTTACAGCTGCCATGACCGAGCAAAACGTTTCAATTCTGAAATGGAGTACCCTCAGGCATCTGCTGGCTCCTTTCAAATTCAACACAGAATGAAAACTGCCATCTTTCTTTGGCATGACCAAGTAAATTGATTATGCTCCTTGCCCTTTTTCTTGGGGGGGTACTAGAGCTATTGCTTCTAAGTTCCATAATCTTTGCAGGATTGCCTTTACCGCTTCCCTTTTGACTTGTGCTGTGCAGAGAGAAAGAACAAACGCATTCGGGATTGGAGAAACACACTTTGGTGCATAGCCCCTTAAAATTATTTCTAGGACCCACTGATCCGATGCTATCTGGGCCCACTGCATAATACCTCAAAAGGTGTCTACGCACTGGGATTACTGGCAGAGGTGCTTTCTGGATATCATTGCAGGTGGGTCTGTTCTCAGCCTCGGCCTCTCGGAAAAGACTCATTCCTGCCTCTTGACCCTGAGCTGCCCAAGTTCTATGACTCTTTGGTCTTACGTTAGTACCTAAAGTGTTGGTATCTAAGCCTTCGAGTAACTGACCAGTTTCTATCTTTTGAGAGAATCTTTGGAGTTTTAACTCCTAACTCCTTCACCAAAATTTGTAGCTCTCCCCCCAAAAAGTAAGGCCCCCTTAAAGGACAGTTTGCACAGATGCACTTTGGATGCAGAGTTTGCCAGCCAACTGCATAGCCAGAGAAGCCTCCTAGTGGTCACCCCAAAGGCCCCTGACTTCAAGAATAGTCTGATCAAGTCATATAAAGTATCCGCCAAAAAGGCAGTAGCTGACTCTAGGCGTGCAATTTCCTGGCTTTGGGGGAGTTGCTGGATTCAGCACAGGGCTGCCTGTGCAGCATATCCATAACAAACTAAAGCCTAGAACATCATGGTTTCTATGGAGGCAGCTTGTTTCAGCACAACTTCTATTTTGCTATCCTGAGGATCTTTTAAAGCTGTGCCACCCTCTACAGGCCTGGTAGTCCTGTGAGCTATCAGCAAAACTAAGGCATCGATCCTTGGGATCCACAGTAGACTCTCTTTATCTTTTGCAGATAGGGGGTAAAATTTCCCCATAACCTTGTCCCCCTTTGAGACTTCCATGTGGGGAGTCCCATTTCTCCAGCACTATTTGCTTTAAGGCATCATGTAGGGGAAAAGCCCTTGAATGCTTTCTTATCCCTTGCAGGATGGGGTCCCCCCCTCTGCAGAGTTATATGCCTTTGTGCTTGAAATCTTTAGAACTCCCTACACCTCCGCAATAGCTGTGGGCTCCTCCTTGCGGAAAAGCATGACCAAAGAGCTGTCCTCTTTTGATGAGTACTGTACCTCCTCTTGTGAGGATGCGGGTCCACTTGACTCTGAATCATTTATTTATTTATTTGTTGAGTTTTATATACCGTCATTTGGTAGAGCAATCATAACGGTTTACAAAAATATACATTTTTCTTAGCAGTTGTGTAACAGAAAAAACAATGTGAACGTTATACATTTTAGCAGTTGTGCAACAATAAAAAACAATTTGAACAATATCAGAAATAAGCATATCAAGTCCACAGAGCATTATTAGGTTGGAAGAGGAGGGTATGCAGTTCAGGGTGAAGAGAATGTATTAAGAGGTTTATAACTGAGAGTTCAGTTGAGAGTTGGAATGATCAGACATCTGAGGGTCAGTGTAGAATTTGCGGAACATTAGTGTTTTTAGGTCCTTTTTGAATATTTTTAGGTCGTGTTGGGTTCTCAGGAATTTAGGTAGGGTGTTCCAAAGTTTAGGTGAAGCAATTGAAAAGGCTCTTTCTCTTGTGGATGCCAGATGTGCATCTTTGATAGGGGGAATGTTTAGGTAGCCTGAGTTATTAGAGCGTAGGTTTCTTGGAGGATTTTGAGGGATTATGTTTAAGGTGTTAAGACCTTGATGATCATTGTTTAGAATTTTGTGGATTATGGTCATTGATTTGTAAGCAATACGTGCAGTAATAGGGAGCCAGTGAAGTGAGGTCAATATTGGTGTTATGTGTTCATTTCTTTTTGTTCCAGTTAGGACTCTGGCGGCTGAGTTCTGCAGTATTTGGAGTGGTTTGAGGGATGAAAAAGGTATTCCAATTAGTAAGGAGTTGCAATAGTCGAAGGTGGAGAAGATAAGAAGCTGAAGTACAGTTCTGAAATCATAGGGGTTGAGAAATGGTTTCAGGTGTCTTAGGGTTAGGAGTCTGTGGTATCCTTCTTTAGTTTTATTTGCTATGTGGTTCCTGAAAGAAAGTTCTTTATCAATGATAACTCCGAGGTTCCTGGTGTGGGTGGTAGGGAGTATAGTTATCATTTGTTTGTCAAGTATTGTCAGGGATGGCGGAGTTGGATTGGGTTTTTTATCTATGAGTATTATTTCAGTTTTGTCAAAGTTGATTATGCGTTTCAGGGAATTTAGGAGATGTTTGATTGAGATAAGTAGTTCTGAGGTTTTCTTGTAGGTGTCTTCAATCGAATTTTGTATGGGAATGAGGAGCTGAATGTCATCAGCGTAGAGGAAGTGTGTGATTTCATATTCTTTTAGTAATTGGCAAATGGGGAGAAGGTATATGTTGAAAAGGGTGGCTGATAAAGCTGATCCTTGAGGGACTCCGGTGTTGAGGTTGATTATTTTTGATAGGTTGTTGTTGATTAATACTTGGTATGTTCGATCAGATAAATAGGAAGAAAACCAATGTAAGGTATTGCCAGTTAAACCAATTTGGGATAGTCGCTCCAATAGTATATTGTGGTTCACTGTGTCGAAGGCGGCTGAAAGGTCAAGAAGAATGAGCAAGTATTTTTCACCTTTGTCAAAGCCTCTTATAATAACGTCATTTAGAGAGATGAAGAGAGATTCTGTGTTTAGGTTTTTTCTAAAACCATATTGGGATGGAGGTAGGATGCTGTTTGTCTCCAGATAGTCATCTAGTTGAGTGTGTACGACTTTTTCAATGGTTTTGGCTATGAACGAAAGGTTTGATACGGGACGGTAATTGGAAAGGATTTCAGGATCTAGGTTGTTCTTTTTAAAGATTGGTTTGATGACAGCAGATTTGAGGCATTTGGGGTAGTTGCCTTCGGTCAGTGATAAATTGACAATTTTGGTGATGGTTTTTGATATGGTAGGTTCAATTGATTTGAGGGTTGTTATTGGGATGTTGTCTAATGAATGGCTGGCGGAGTTCATTTTATTTATTATAGATTGAATTTCAATGGTGGAGGCAGTGTCAAAGTTTGACCATGATGAGGTTACCTTGTTGTTAAGTTTGGTGTTCTGGTTGTTGTTGGTTATGTTGAATTGGATTAGATGAGATATTTTGTTGTTGAAGAAATCAGCAAAGTCATCACTTCCATGTTTGGTGCATGAAGACTCTTGGGTGGTTTTGGTAAAGTTTCTGAACTATTGCGAATAACATTCTGGGGTTATGATGAAATTTGGAGATTTTGTTGGAGAAGAATTCCTTTTTCACATTGTTGATGATATTTTTATATTGAGCTAAGTTGTTCCGATAATTATTTAGTGTGCTAGTATTTTTGTTTTTTCTCCATTCTCTTTCTTTTTTTCTGAGTATGCGTTTGGCAATTCTGATATTTTCGTTATACCATTGGTTGTTGTGTTTGGGTTGTTGTTTAGTCTTTGTAATAATGGGATTGATGTTGTCTGCAACTTGTTTTGTGATGTTTAGCCAAGATGAGGTAGCGTTTTCGGAGTTAGATATATTGATGATGTTTAATTCGGATTGAAGAGTTTTTTGTAAAAGTTCTATGTTGAATGGTGGATGGTAGGATATTTTGTTTGGGGTGATTTGAGGAGGTTTAATATTGAGGTTGGTATGTAAGTTAGCTTGGATTAGATGGTGGTTGGACCAGGGTATCTCTGTGGTGTGGGTAGAGAACGATTTCCAGATTTCAGTGTTGACAAAAATGAGGTCAATTGCGTGGCCTGCTTTATGAGTTGGAGATTGGATTATTTGTTCTAGATATAGAGTTGAGAGTACATCAATGATAGTTTGGCAGGTTTTTGAGTGAGTTGGTAAGTTGAAATGTATGTTGACATCACCAAGTATGATTATGGGTTTGTTGAGGGAGATGTTGTTCATAATATATTCAATTAGAGGTGAGCAGTTTTTATCGAGTGCTCCTGGAGGACAGTAAATGAGGCATATTTGAAGTTTTGGTGAATCAAATAAAGCAATTTCAAATGGTGGAGGAATGTTAGATAGGCGAAGTGTTAGTTGCAGGCTTTTTTTTTTTTTTTTTTAAGATATAAGCATTAAGCCACCTCCTTTTTTATTTTTTCTGGGGATTGAAGAGGTGTTGTAATCTTGGTTGGATAGTTGGTTTATTAGAACGGAGTCCGTGTTTTTGAGCCAGGTTTCCGTAATAGCAATGAAATCTGGTTTGTTGTCACTGAGTAGGTCATTGAATAGAGGGATTTTTTTTTTTTATTATAGTACGAGTATTGATGAGTATGAATGAGAGAAGCATATAGCATACACATGGTTACTGTGACTCCAACATCACTCTAAGCTTCAACAACAAGAGGAAATGTGGAAAAAAGGATTTGCACTCACAAAGACGGGAGTAGCTGGCTTGTTACGGCGGTTACTACCCCAAACCAAATATCCAAATTACTACCTCCACCTTCCTCTATTCCTGATGCCTTTCAACTAGCTTGATCACTCCATTCTTATACTTCACTTTCAATGCATATCCAGCATAGTTCTCTGCTTCAACAGCAGGGGAAAAGAAAAACTGTTATTTCACACATCCAGCAGAGCTCTCTGCTTAAACGGCAGGGGAGAAGAAAAAAGGGTTCGCACTCACAAAGCGGGGAGTAGCTGGCTTGTTACGGCGGTTACTACCCCAAACCAAATGTACCTGATACTTTCACTCGACGCATATCCAGCATGGCTCTCTGCTTCAACGGCATGGGAGAAAGACTGATACATCACGAATTTCCAGCATAGCTCTCTGCTTCAACGGCAGGGGAAAAGAAAAACTGATACTTCACGCATATCCAGCATAACTTCAACGGCAGGGGAGAAGAAAAAAAGGGTTCGCACTCACAAAGCGGGGAGTAGCTGGCTTGTTACGGCGGTTACTACCCCAAACCAAATGTGCCTGATACTTCACTTTCGATGCATATCCAGCATAGCTCTCTGCTTCAACGGCAGGGGAGAAGAAAAAAAACTGATACCTCACGCATATCCAGCATAGCTCCCTGCTTCAACGGCAGGGGAGAAGATAAACAACCAATAAGGGCTGTATAACATAATCTGGGTAAAAACAAATAAGCATGGGTGTAGCTTGCTTATTGCGGCGGTTACTACCCCTACTACCTCTAACTAATCAAGCTAGATATTTCACTTGGATGCAGCTCCATCACCGCTCTCTACATTAATGGCGGGGGTGGAAGGGAATTAGAACCAAGAGCTAAGAGAAACAGATAAGTATGGGAGAAGAAATGAGGGAAGCTTGCTGGGCAGACTGGATGGGCCATTTGGTCTTCTTCTGCCGTCATTTCTATGTTTCTATGAGAGTTGGATATGTGTGTTTTTGTAGTTTATTGGTTGATTTAGTTTGTGTAAAGGTTTCAAGGATGAATGTTTCTTAGAGGATGTAGGTTGATTGTTTGGAGATGATATCTTGTTGTTCATCTTCATATCTTTTTGAGATTTTGAACTGAAAGTTGATTGAGATAGCAATATGAGAGTATAGCTTGCTTTTTAAAGGCAGTTAGTGATGCAGTTTTGTTTTGGTTTTTTTATTTAGTGTTTGGGAGGAGTGGGTGGAGAAGGCAAGGTTTAGGAAGAGGGTGTCTTTGGGGGCTGTGATGAATGGGCTGCGCGAAGGGGCACGCAAAGGGGCCTGGCTCCTTTGGATGCGATCCTTCGGCGCACGGCGCGAGTTTAAATTTAAACACCACTCACCCGGCCCCTCCTCTGACGTCAGGGGGCTGGCTTCGCTTGTCAGGTGCTGGCTTCGCATCACAATGGGTGGTGCTGCTGAAAGGAGGCCTTTCTGAGGCCTGTGCTGCTGGTTGCAGGCGATTTCGAGGGGGGGGGGGTGTCAGTTTGTTAGGCTCCCTCGATGCTGGCGGAGGCGTTCGGGGAGGCCCCTGCGGAGCTTGGCATCAGTGAGATGTGAGATAAGCTCGGCAGTGCAGGATGGGTCCCCTGGGGTGAGTTTAAATTTAAACACCACTCACCCGGCCCCCTCCTCTGACGTCAGGGGGCTGGCTTCACTTGTCAAGTGCTGACTTCGCTTCAAGGTGGATGGTGCTGCTGAAAGGAGGCCTTTCTGAGGCCTGTGCTGCTGGTTGCAGGCGATTTCGAGGGGGGGGGGGTGTCAGTTTGTTAGGCTCCCTCGATGCTGGCGGAGGCGTTCGGGGAGGCCCCTGCGGAGCTTGGCATCAGTGAGATGTGAGATGAGCTCGGCAGCGCTGGATGGGTCCACTGGGGTGAGTTTAAATTTAAATACCACTCACCCGGCCAGCCCTCTTCACAGAATTCTGGCATGAGCGTGGCAATAGGGAAAGGTCTGGGTCTCAGGATATCCTGCAATCTTTTGGAGGCCCCTTTCTTTACCTGCTTCCATTCCTGGGGAGGACCCTGAGGAGTCTGACACTGAACAGGACTCAGGACTGGGTATCCCCAGTGGGCAGGTCACACTGTCATGTGATTTCCTACCAGCTCGTGCTTAGTTCCCCACCTGCGTCCAAAGTAAACAGAGGCTCAAGGAAGGGCTCGGTGGGACTGCAAGGAGCCTACCCTTCACAACAGAAATGGGCAGTTCAAAGAGAGAATCATCTGCAATGAGAAGCAGCTGCCAGAAGCTCCTCCACCTCCCCTCCAGCAGTGAGTGGGGAAGCAAGGCCCAGAAGAAAAGGGGAGGCCTGAGAGCATGTGTGTGAGAAAGACAGCCTGTATGTGAATTTGTGAGAGGTGTGCATAGAGTGCCTACATGTACATGAGAGAGCCCCTTCTTGTGAGTATGAGAGCGCGCGCCAGCATGTGTATGAGAGAGCGCACCAGCATGTGTATGACAGCAAGAGAATCTGGGTGTATATGACAGCAGGAGAGTCTGTGTGTGTGTTTGAGAGTCAGCCTGTGTATATGAGAGAGAGCCTGTATGTGTGTATTAGAGAAAGTGCCTGCATGTGTATGAGAGAAAGATGACTTGTGTGTGTGAAAGGGAGAGAGAGGATAAAGATTGTGCAGCCCAGATCCACAACAATCTCTGGGTGACTGGAAATCAAACGATTCAGGTATTTATTTTATGGTATGGAAAATTAGAGATTTTTTAATCCTAGTTTAAATTTGGGGGAGTTATTTCCTGTGTCTGCCATTTTAAAATATTTTATTGCATTTTGGGAAATATTAGAACAAATTTACATGACTTTTGAGATTGTTGGCTGTTTGTTGGTTTTATATTATGAATGATGTTTTATATCTCTTGATTTTTTCTTGATGTTTTGTGAGGAATGATTTTTTCATTGTTGTACTGCATAATATAGTCAGGTTTATTCTGATTTCCATAGCATGTATGTGAGTAAGAGCAAGTGAGCATATGTGTAAGCGAGAGAGAATGAGTGAGCAAATGAGTATATTTATGAGCAAGAAGACTAAGCCTGTGAGCTTGTGTACATGTGTGTGAGCAAAAGCATGAGATTTTAGCCTTAGTTTTAATTATTGGGTGGTGTTTGATGTGTCTACTGTTTTAAAATATTTATTGATGGTTAAGAAATTAAAAAAACAATGTTATGTTTGCAATCATTGGATGTTCTGTTCATCATCTGTTTTAAATATTCTTTTTATGAGTTTGGTTTTACTATTATGATTGATGGTTTATATTTCTTGATTTTGTTTGTTTAATGAGGAATGGGGATGTTTCTGTTCCCTTGTTGCACTACATACAGAGACTGGCTTGTTGAGGTTTTCAGTTTGGTTTTTGTTTGCATGTTTCTATTTATAATTTATTATCTCTCTATTCTGTATGTCATGAGGGTCTGTCTGGGTTCTGCATGTGTGACTGAGGTGAGGTATTCTGCTAGTGTGTAGATTTTGTGTAGGGATCTATAACAGCTTGGCTTGTTCTGTTTTCCTAATAGCAGATGTATTGGTATTTTAGGGCCTAGTATAGTAATTGCAGTATTGTATTTTC
Organism: Rhinatrema bivittatum; assembly: GCF_901001135.1. Taxonomy (NCBI): domain Eukaryota; kingdom Metazoa; phylum Chordata; class Amphibia; order Gymnophiona; family Rhinatrematidae; genus Rhinatrema; species Rhinatrema bivittatum. Next base: position 229,602,643 of record NC_042618.1, read on the forward strand.
ATAGGTGGGATTATTACTGTTTGAGTGCTAGCATTTAGAGCTGTTTTGCTATAAGAGGCTTACTATATTATAATTTGTAATTCAGTTTACTCATGGCTTTCTGAGGGCCAAGCTCACACCTAACACACTTCACAACAGATCTAATATCACATGGGTTCCAAGTGTCAGGTTTTGTTTTTTTGGCAGGGTTTTCTGGTTGACACCACAACATTGCATGTAAATATAATATATATATGTTTTAAGTGATTTTTTTACATCAGAAGATTTTACAAAAAAAAAGGATAAAGTACAATCTATTATAAATGCATAATTTTTAACTGTGTATGGGGAGGGCTGGGAGGAGAGGCAGAGGTTGGGCGCAAGGCTATAAGGTTTAACTAGGGCACCTAATACACTTGCACCGGCCCTGAGAGTCTCACACAGAGCCAGCACCATTCATCCATTTCCAACCTCTCCAGGGGGTAAATGCCAAGGAAAGTTGGGAGGCAGCTTCCTAGAAATATCCTTAGCACTCAGTATCTGCCACTCCTTTGGGACTCCTGACCCCGCATTCTCCCTTCCCTAGCATTTCAAATAGCCAACAGGGCTAGATTCCAAGGGGGATCTCGCCTCTTTTTTTTGCCTTCTTGCTTATTTGAACTGGGCGGGGGTGCTATCTCTTTCCTCACCTCAGGCAGTAGATTGTCTTCAGCCACCCCTGGTTATAAGGAAATGTGTGTTTTAAGTAACCGGATAATAAATCACCACAAATATGTTGCACCGATGGACAAATGGACAAACTTTCTGCTCAACAATGATACGCATGTAGGAGGGAGGCTTATAGACCAACTGCCAAAGAGGACAAAAAGCAAATTATACATACATTTGGAGACTTCACATGGTATAAGTATGTCTTGGATGTGATTCATAGTTGCAGGAAAAAGAAGCGACCCAGCTTTATAAGGAGGAGAATCAAAGGATATACTGGCAGACTTTCTAGGTGTTTGCTCTTCTGTTTGGTTTTAACATTATAATTTTTGTTGTGTATCATGGCGATGTAATTATAATAAAACACTGGCTTTGCAGATATGCATGGTGATGGGGACAAAGGCCTACAAGGCCCATTGCAATTTGTAAAAATATTCATTCTTCTTGTTAATGCCATTAAAAGATTCTTTAGAAAACAGTAGAACAGCTAGATTCTCCAGACTATCAACCTATTTCTGCGTTGTCAGGTGATACTTTTTTAATATCCTATTTCATACATACTTCAGAGAGTCCAGAAGCAGTAAATAAGGCTTAAGAATAAAATAATTTTCCCATCCAGCAATTTTAGCAACATCAAATTACTTAATACTTTGTGTCTGTTCTACAGTCACATTAATGCAAAAATATCTTCATTCACAGTTGCATGTTGCCCACAGAGGCATCTGGGAGGCTTTTCTCACGTTTAACAGAGATAATGGAGGATATTTCTCTCTCGTTCTGCAGTGAACCACCTGGCAATCTAATTGTTTTCATGAGGAGCTCAATTGTTCACAATGCAATGCACGCCACTCTGCTTTCTACTGCCTCCTTTCTCACACTGGATCTGCTTAAAAAAAAACCCTGCCGAATTTCTGTCAATCTAAGTTTATGTTTGGGCAGAGGCGCACAAAGCAAACACTCCTCACATATTGTGCCAACACATACACATAATACAAGAGTGATTCTCATGCACAAACACACCCTGCCCTTAAGCATAAACTTAAAAACTTCACTCTTTAATACATATTTCAAAAAAAATAAACAAGCAACAGTTCTAAAGAGACTGATAAAAGGGAAATTGTAGTGGTTAAAAAAAAGGAGAACAAATCACTAACACCAGGTTATGAGTTAACTGGTTGAACTTGAAACATGCAATTCTACATTCCTGCTGTCAAGGAGAAAGTGAGCTTTGATAATGGCTGATGTGACTTAACCCCACTTGCTTCTATACAGTACCTACAAGGATGGGCATTTATTTTTTCCATTTCAAGTTTTATTGATAAACATCAGTGTACAAAACAGGCACATAAACTCTCGGAGAAAATACTGAAACAGAGTGCAGGAATCCCACACGGCAGGGGTAATACCTAGCCCACATATGCTGTTGTATAATAAAACAGAGAAAAATCAAAAAGAAAAATTCAGCAACACAAGATCTCATTTAGGGGTCTCTGGCCACAGAGGAATGTTTAAACACCAGCATTCCCACTACCTGATAACCAATCGACATAGGGTTGTCACACACCATGGAAACGTGGTAACGATCTGCTCTGAAGAATTGCTGTCAAATGCTCTATATGATACCACTCTCTGGATGGAAGACATGTTGGGGACTTCAAAAGAACGCCATTTACATGCTGTTTCTCCCTTCGCTGCAAGCAAACTCTGCATGAAGAGTTTATATTCCGAGTCAAAAAGTGACTGACTCAAAATTTGGAATCCAGAAACACCGCCTGCCCCGTTAAGGACCTAAAAAGAAAAATTGTTTCCACCCACAGCTCCTGAACATGTGGACAACCCCAGCATAAATGAAAAAATGTTCCCAGAGCCCCACATCCTCTCCAGCATTCTTCAGAGAAGGCAGGAAACATCTTATGAAGCTTAGCCGGTGTTAAATAAGAACATAAGAACATGCCATACTGGGTCAGACCAAGGGTCCATCAAGCCCAGCATCCTGTCTCCACAGTGGCCAATCCAGGCCATAAGAACCTGGCAAGAACCCAAAAACTAAGTCTATTCCATGTTACCGTTGCTAATGGCAGTGGCTATTCTCTAAGTGAACTTAATAGCAGGTAATGGACTTCTCCTCCAAGAACTTATCCAATCCTTTTTTAAACACAGCTACACTAACTGCACTAACCACATCCTCTGGCAACAAATTCCAGAGTTTAATTGTGCATTGAGTAAAAAAGAACTTTCTCCGATTAGTTTTAAATGTGCCCCATGCTAACTTCATGAAGTGCCCCCTAGTCTTTCTCTTATCCGAAAGAGTAAATAACCGATTCACATCTACCCGTTCTAGACCTCTCATAATTTTAAACATCTCTATCATATCCCCCCCTCAGCCATCTCTTCTCCAAGCTGAAAAGTCCTAACCTCTTTAGTCTTTCCTCATAGGGGAGCTGTTCCATTCCCCTTATTTTGGTAGCCCTTCTCTGTACCTTCTCCATCGCAATTATATCTTTTTTGAGATGCAGCGACCAGAATTGAACACAGTATTCAAGGTGCGGTCTCACCATGGAGCGATAAGAGGCATTATGCCATTTTCCGTTTTATTCACCATTCCCTTTCTAATAATTCCTAACATTTTTTTGCTTTTTTGACCGCTGCAGCACACTGAACCGACAATTTCAATGTGTTATCCACTATGACGCCTAGATCTCTTTCTTGGGTGGTAGCACCTAATATGGAACTTAACATTGTGTAACTAAAGCATGGGTTATTTTTCCCTATATGCATCACCTTGCACTTATCCACATTAAATTTCATCTGCCATTTGGATGCCCAATTTTCCAGTCTCACAAGGTCTTCCTGCAATTTATCACAATCTGCTTGTGATTTAACTACTCTGAACAATTTTGTATCATCTGCAAATTTGATTATCTCACTTGTCGTAATTCTTTCCAGATCATTTATAAATATATTGAAAAGTAAGGGTCCCAATACAGATCTCTGAGGCACTACACTGCCCACTCCCTTCCACTGAGAAAATTGTCCATTTAATCCTACTCTCTGTTTCCTGTCTTTTAGCCAGTTTACAATCCACGAAAGGACATCGCCACCTATCCCATGATTTTTTACTTTTCCTAGAAGACTCTCAAGAGGAACTTTGTCAAACGCCTTCTGAAAATCCAAGTATACTACATCTACCGGTTCACCTTTATCCACATGTTTATTAACTCCTTCAAAAAAGTGAAGCAGATTTGTGAGGCAAGACTTGCCTTGGGTAAAGCCATGCTGACTTTGTTCCATTAAACCATGTCTTTCTATATGTTCGTGCTTTTGATGTTTAGAACACTTTCCACTATTTTTCCTGGCACTGAAGTCAGGTTAACCGGTCTGTAGTTTCCCGGATTGCCCCTGGAGCCCTTTTTAAATATTGAGATTACATTTGCTATCCTCCATTCTTCAGGTACAATGGATGATCATATCACCCCAATTCTCCACCATCTCCACTGGCTTCCAATTAAATACAGGATCCAGTTCAAGTCTTTAATGATGATACATAAGGCCTTACACAACATCGCACCTCTCAACCTAACATTCCAAATTCAATTACACACATCTGTGAAACCAACCAGAAGCGCCTATCAGAACAGACTAATCACACAACCTGTGAAATCCGTTCTGAGGAAACGTGCATTATCCACAGCGGGCCCTTCACTTTGGAACTCGCTCCCTCCAGACCTTCGTTTAGAACCATGCCACTCTACATTTAAAGGGAAACTTAAGACTTGGCTTTTCAAACAAGCTTTCCCCTAGAGCCAAGAACACGAAGAAAAGTCTTTTCAAGCCCACAACGAGTTATTCAGATCTATTTTTTTCTTCCTTTGTTAATCAGAAATTTACACATGCTGACTTCAATGTAAAACTTATTACTTTGTTTTTGTTCAATGTAAAACTTCTTTTATTCTGTTCTATGTAAACCGCTATTTGTAGCGATAGTTACTGTTCTTTGTGAACCGGGGTGATATGTATATTATACAGGAACCTCCGGTATATAAATTAATTTAAATAAATAAATAAATGATTTTAATGATAGGTTACAAATTTTTAATAATAGGTCTGAAATTTCATTTTTTAGTTCCTTCAGAACTCTGGGGTGTATACCATCTGGTCCAGGTGATTTACTACTCTTCAGTTTGTCAATCAGGCCTAGCACATCTTCTAGGTTCACCGTGATTTGATTCAGTCCAACTGAATCATTAGCCATGAAAACCTTCTCCATTACGGGTACCTCCCCAACATCCTCTTCAGGGGCATGATCTCACCAAATGAAATTGCCCATCCCTGTCCCTCTTATCCCACCAACCAAAAATTTATCAATTAAAAAATAATCCAGTCTGGAATAGGATTGATGGGCTTTGGAGAAAAATGTGTAATTGCAAGTAGTTGGATGATTTAAATGCCAGATATCTACTAACCCCCTATCCAGCAATAAATGTTTCAAGGCTTGCCGAGACACTCTCGAACCCTCGAATTATCCAGATAGGGATAGTGTGTGAGGTTAAAGTCGCCTCCAATAACTAAATGGCCCTCGGCCCACCCCTCCATTAGTTTAGAAATTTTTGTCAAAAATGGACCTTGCCCTTAATTGGGAGCATAAATGTTTAGCAAGGGAGACAAAGTATCATATATAAGCAATGTAATCGCTATAAATCTTCCTTCTTCATCTCTCAAGGTAGCCTTAACACCAACCACCAGATTTTTGGAAAACAATATCCCTACCTCACAATATTTATGTCTCACCGAGGCAGAGGCCAAATATTGCTGTGGGAACTGCTGAGACCAGAGAACTCCTTTATTACGCCTCCGGAGATGAGTCTCTTGGCTAAAGACCACAGAAGCTTGTAAACGAGCCATTTCCTGCACGAATAGGCTCCTTTTTCCAGGGGAATTAAGCCCCTTAGTGTTAATGGAAACAACCTTCAAGGTATCCATGATAAAATCTCTATCCTGGGCAAAGACCTTGTAGCCCAAATTGAGACCCCTGATGACCAAACTAAAATCAGTACTAATCTATGTATTGCCGCTGTCATAATGACTACAGCCCACCACATTGAATACTGGATATTTCCCCCCCTTCTCAACACCCTCCCCAACTGTTCCCCCCCCCACCACCACCACCACTTTACTAGCTACTTTCTCTCTAGATAGCCAATCTCCTCCATAAGGAATGATGTCAACCAGAACTACTGTCCCAAGTACATCCCCAGACCCCAAAAATAAGCACTATATACCACATGCTAATGAATGGCATCCCCTTAAATATATGAAAATAATAAACCACTACCATTAAACGTAACTTGGCAGCGCAATCCTATAACACGCACTGAGCAACACAGAAAGTCCAAGAAAAACATTGAGTCCTTCAAGCTGGGTTGTCTTGAAAAGAAGATGCAGCAGAAGAAAAACCGTTTGACTGCCTCTTCAGCCTCTTGCCTCCAGTCGCCCCCCTCTGCCATCTTGTCTGCATAGAACCTCCACACAACTGCTTCGCCTCGCATAGACCAGGTTCTCCCCTCGCTGCAATCAACCCAGCAGCTTTCAGGATCTCTGACACTTCTGCAACTGTGCATACCCTGGACGTAACTCCTTCAATAGGGTGAATGGAAACAGCCAGCAATTACGCAGATTCCGCGAACAGAGCTCTGAAATGATGGCCTTAAAAGCCCTTCTCTTCCGAATGGTAATCGAAGATAGATCCTGAAATATCTCGATCTGATGCCAAGGTGAGGGCTCCTTGCTGTCTAGCCATAAGAAACAATTTTTCATTTATTGGAATTCTTGAAAGAAGGCTATAATATCTCTAGGCAATGAACCATGAGGTGCCCCCAAGACCCTGTGGGCTCTCTCCAACTGCATTTTTGGGGATTCCATAGCCTGCTCACCCCTCAGCAAAAAGATTCACAGATACTTTCCACAACTTTGAATCCTCATGTGATTCTCCAAATCTTCTAAGCATTTCTGCACATCTTCTTGAGAAGTGTGAAATTTATTATGTGCCTCGCTGACCTACTTCAGTTCCATGGCATGATCATCTAGCTGAGATTCAGCCTCTTCCATGCACCGTTCCAGCTCCAGCAAATCACTTTTAAGTTTAGTGACTGAGTCCTAAAATCATGCCGCAGGTCTTTGCTCGTAGTAACTGCACAAAAAACGGTATTGTCAATCACAGATGAATGGGGGATACAAGAAAATCAGATCAGGAGCTGCCTCGTCAAGCAGCCATTTCAGGAGGTGATGTCACTTCCTCTCCTGATGGGCAAACATTTTGGCTTGAGGACCACATTGAGGGCAGAGTCTAGCAGTGGAGGGAAAGGGTCTCCCCATGGAAGTCTGAACAGTCACTTCCAGCTGCACACCTCTTACTTTCACCATCACAGGGAAAGATAAGATTAGAAGTCCACCTTGGTCTACAATAATTCTTCTTCTCCTGCTGGATGCATAGTGTTTATGGAACAAGGAGGGCTTCCTTGGCAAGATCCTTCCCCTGGAAGCTAGGTTTCCCAGAGAAATGGCTTGCAAAGGTTAATACCACCACAAGACTGAACCAAGACCAAAAATATTACATTTATATATACATGATGCCACTGTACTCTACAGTCACCCCACTTTGGAAATACTAATTACCCAATCCTGTGGACAGGAAACCAGACAACACATTCTGGCAACTACAATGCATAAAACTTTCCAAGATAAGAGGGTTAAGGGACCAGTATTAATACTCCTAACACCTAATTCAGAGCTGTAGCCAGGCAATTTGGCACCTATGGCCAAGTGAAAAAGTACACTCTCACGCTGTACAAAACATGACACCTCAAGCTCCCTCTCCCCCACTCTGTCTTCCCCCCACCAGTGTTCTTACCCCTTCCTTCCCAATCCCAGTGATATTCCCTTCTATTCCTTTCCAGCCACAGTACTTTCACCCTTCCTGACCCAACTCTGGTGCACACACTCCCCCCCACTGGCCCAACACAGGCACTCATTCTCCTCCTCCCTCTCCTTTCCCAAGCTCAACCTGGCACACTAGCCCCCTTACTCCTCTGAGGCTGCAGGCCTTCTCCAGTCCCTACCCATTTTTGCTCTGCCTCTATCTTTTTCCAGCCACAGGACCACAGAGCTACATCTTCTTCCAGTTTGTGGTGCTGGTGTGAGTACTTTGTTCTGGAGTAGCATTGCACATCCCCAAACTAAGCCCATGTACTTAGCTAAGAGAGATCCATGCCAGCACTGGCCAGTGCTCTGGCGCTCATGTGCTGGCACCATAAGCAAACTTGTCAGCCTTTGGAAAGGTAGGTTGAGAAAGCTAGCATCAGGAAGACAGAGACACAATCATGAGTACATGAGTACATGAGTACACTACCCGCCCAACCACGGATAGTAACTCCATGCAGATCTAGCAGTAAAATAGGGGCCATGATACCCTTCCAGCAATGACGCCTATGGCTCAGGCCATATTAACCATAAAGTTGTTACAGTTCTTATCTAATTAGAGGGTTAAGTAAGGCAATCTTTGAAATGTCTATCATATTTCCTCTCTCACCTTTCCTCTAGGGCAGGGGTGGGCAATTCCGGTCCTCGAGGGCTGCAAACCAGTCGGGTGTTCAGGATATCCTTAATGAATATGCATGAGAGAGACCTGCATACACACTGCCTCAGTTGTATGCAAATCTATTTCATGCATATTCATTAGGGGTATCCTGAAAACCCGACTGGTTTGCAGCCCTCGAGGACCGGACTTGCCCACCCCTGCTCTAGGGGATACATGTTTAATTTTTAAGTCTATCCCCATATGTTTCAGAACAAAGACCACTGACCATTTTAGTAGCCATTCTCTGGACTGACTCCATCGTGTTTATATCCTTTTGAAAGTGCGGTATAAATAGAAAGGAGTCAGTCCAGATATTCAAATATCTCCAAGGTTTTTCATGCTCAGGAGATCATGTGATGAGGTTGAAATGGGGTAGGCTCAGGCGTAATCTTAGGAAATTGTTTGTTTTTGTTTGTTTTTTAATAGAGGGAGGTAGATGCATGGAAAAGCCTCCCAGGGGAAGTGGAGGTAAAAACAGTGTCTGAATTCAAAAGCATGGGATAAATACAGGGGATCTCTAAGGAAGTGATTAGAATTATAATGCTAAATTAATTGGACATGTGGGCAGACTGAATGGGCCAAACGGTCTTTTTCTGCCATCATGATTCTATGTGTCGCCACACTTCCCAGTCCCCCGCTGGCCTAGCTGCTCCCCCGGCCCCAGCAAAATAGGAATTTATCTTCCGCTCGGGCTTAAAATGCTGACAGCCAGGGCGGAACGCGGCAGGAGAGCTGGAGTCAGCAGCACCAGCATGGTCTCTTCTTCCCACCCCCCCGCGGCCTGGAAGAAGAAGTGGTAAGCAGCGGCCGCACGCGCATGGGAAGAAGAGACCATGCTAGTGCAAGCAGCAACGACCTGAAGAAGAGAAGTGCGGCCTGAAGAATGAGCAGCGCGGCACGGAGCAAAAGAGGAGAAATGTCAGCCCCCGTGGCGATGGGACTCCTTTCTTGAGGCCATGAGGGCTGTAAGTGGAGAAGGCTGCTGCTGCCACTAAGGCTGGAAGTAGAGGAGGCTGCTGCTGCTGCTAGTTCAGTGGGGGGAGAGAGAGAAAATAAGTAGCAAGTATATGTATTTGAGATCCTGTGTGTATATGAGAGACAGCATGTATGTAAGCGAGTGACTGAGAGCCTGTGGGCCAGATTTTAAAATCTATGCCCGATTTTATAACATCCGCGCGTGTGTTATAAACTCCAAGGTCGGCGCGCGCGTAAGGGGGTGCACAATTGTGCAACTTGCGCGCGCTGAGCCGCGCAGCCTTCCTCTGTTCCCTCCGAGGCCGCTCCGATATCAGAGCGGCCTCTGAGGGAACTTTCCTTCCGCCCCCCCACCTTCCCCTACCTAACCCGCCCCCCAGCCCTACCTAAAACCCCCCCTTACCTTTAATTTTTAAGTTGCGCCTGCCTCCGGGCAGGGGTAGGTTGCGCGTGCCGGCCTGCGATCCCGGGCACAGCGGCAAATGGCTGCTGTGCCTGGAGGCTCCGGCCCTGCCCCCACCCGCCCCCTTTTTCAAGCCCTGGGACATACATGCGTCCTGGGGCTTGCACGGGGGGGGGGGGGTGTTTAAAGGGTTAAGCGCGTAACCCTTTGAAAATCTACCCATGTAATTGAAAACCTCTGTGTGAAAGAGTGTGTGTGTGACTGAGAGCCTGTGTGTATAAGAAAGAGAGAAAGCATGTGTCTGTGTGTGATTGAAAGCCAGTATAGGTGAGAGAGTATGTGATTGAGAGCCTGTGTGTAAGTGGGAGAAAGAGAGAGAGCATGTGTGTAAGTAAGTGTGTGAATGAGAGTCTATATGTGAGAGAGAAACAGCATGTATGTAAGTGTGTGATTGAAAGCCTGTGTGTGTGTGTGTGAAAAGACAGACAGCATGTGTGTAAATGTATGATTAAAAGCCTATATAAGTGAGAGAGAAAAAGCATGTGTATATCTGCGTGATTGAGAGAGCATGTATATATGTGTGTGATTGAGAGCCAGTGTGAGAGAAAGCTTGTGTGCGACAGAGGAGAAAGTTGCAAGCAAACCATCCTTCCTCCTGCTAATTCAAAACAATCTCAGGGTACCTGGATATCAAATGTTCCCAGGTATGCAGAGCAAAGCATTTTTTTTATTCTTATTATTTTTCATTATTGGGTCTTTGTGCCTGCTATTTTGAAATGTTTTATTGGTATCTAGAAATTTTTTATATGAGTTTTTAATTATTGGATATTCCATTCATCAGCTGTTTCAAAATAATCTGTTCTTTTTATTATTATGGTTTTTTTGCTATTGATTTTATATTTCTTGTTTTATTTTATGAGGACTGGTCATGTTTCTCTTTTTCCTTTGTTGCACTGCATACAGACTCTCTGGCTTGTTACGGTTTCCAGTTCAGTTTTTGTCTGCATGTTTCTATTTATGCTTTATGGTCTCTTTATTCTTTGTTAGGTGAGGGTCTGGCACATGTGACTGAGGTGAGGTATTCTGCTGGCGTGTAGTTTCTGTGTAGGACTCTATAGCAGCCATTTTCCTAATAGGAGTTGTATTGGTGTTTTAAGGCCTGTTTTAATATTTACAGTGTTGCCTTTTCTTAGGTAAGGTGGTTACTGTTTGAGTGCTGGAAGTTGGTGCTGTTTTGATATGGGAGATTTACTATTTATGCAATTTCTGTTCAGACAGAGTACTTATCTTTCCCTTGTTCATTGTAATGAGCAGTGTGTCACACATGTGAGCGTGTCACACATGTGAGCGTGGTCTCTCAGGTGTGTCATGACGGGAAAAAGGTCTAAAGGAAGGCAGAACCTGGAATTGAGGATGAGCTTGGAAACAAAATTCAAGACAGTTTATTGCTCAATCAGATGAAAATGTCTAGCTGCTTGACAAATGTTTTAGACTGTAGAAAGCTGTAAAGGATTCACTACTGCTGGGATTATCTATTTGTAGTGAGGAGTCAGGGTTACACACACTCAGGCCGATGCAATATAGTGCACGCAGCCAAGCGCACTGTTTAACCCGTGAGTGGATGCGTGTTTGGGATGCACGTCCACAACCCCTTATGCTATAAGGGGATTAGCGTGTCCAACCCCCCGTGAAGGTAATAGTACTCATCACAAGCAATTGCATATTGATGAGGCTAATAGCTATTCTCCCCCAATTCAAAAAAAAAAAAATGTGCGTCCAACGCACACATTTTAATCTGCAAAAATTAACACCTGCCCGGAGCAGGCAGTAATTCTTGAGAAGCCCAAAAAATAACAGAAAGCAGAAAATGCTGCTTTTCTGTTCCTTTTTTCGGTACCTCTGACTTAATATCTTTACGTTAACGTGCACCGGATCCACCTCTCCCGGGTGCTCAATTTAATATTTAAAGTCAGAGGAACTGAAATAGGAGAATTAAAAAAAAAAGCACGTGGGCAGTCAGGTTAGGAAAAGGGATGCTCAATTAACGAGCGTCCATTTTCCTAACCCGTGGCTGTGCACAGGTTACTACAAGGGATGCTCATAAAATTGAGCGTCCATTTTCCTAACCAGCTGACTGCCATCTCTCCCGGGCGCCAGCCACTGAGGCGGCACTAGGGGCGCACAATTTCCCCTAGTGCATCCTTTTTACCATGGCACCCGATTTAAATATTAAATCGAGCACCTGGGAGAGGTGGATCGGCGCACGTTAAGGGAGCAGGTGCTCAATCATGAGCACTCGTTTAACGTGCACCGATATTGCATCAGCTCTGACCAGCACAAAATGGAGCTTAGCAGAAGCAGCAGCAGAGAGCGTTTCTCAAAATACATCAGCTCAGAGCTCCCTCGAGCCGAAAACATCTTCTCTACTTGGATTGACCCCTTGGAATTTTGGGCAGGCAAATTCTCCTTTAAAGCTTCAGGAAAGTTCAGGAAATGAGTGCTACATTTCTCCAGCAGCATGAACTGGTTTCTTGCATGTCTCTTAATTTATTACATTTTAAACAAACAGTCTAAGAATTTCTTGAAAGGAATACAGTGAAGATAATACAATAGATAAAACCAATATAAGAAAAATAAATTAAGTATGCATCATCTGCTACAATAAATAAAAGATGAGGGGAACCAATTCACAAAAGAAATAACGAGATCAGCATCAGTTCTAAACAGGAAAAAGGAATCTGTTGGTGATGGTTAATGGCATCTGCTTGTATACAAATATGTTCTGTATAACGTACATAGGTATCAGTGAAGGAGTATACGGAGAACATCCTAAAGGACCGGATCCAGAGATCTGGCCCGATCCACCTTAAAGCCTACGACAGCAGGGAATCTTGGCCCGGGAGCAGGTCCCTGGGAAGATGTATAACTAGCAAGGCCCAGGAGAGAGCCCAGAGAAAGAGAATACTGCTGAACTATAACTTGTATTACTACATTTGTGTTGTTGAACCGCGAAGAATGGCAGAGCTGTTTTGTTTGTTTTCTTGTCATTAATAAAGTTTATGAAAAAGTTCTGCCAGTCTCCAGCCTGAATTTGTCCTCTGGCTACCCTAAACTGCTCATGGTGCCACAGCATTATTGAAGACTAATTTAAAAATACCACACATTTAAAATATGGCATGTCTCATGAATTAAATTTTCAAATCATATTTCCTATCCTGTTATTTTCTTTATTATTTTATGAAAGTAGTAAGGCACTTGGTAAAGTGACTTGCCTATGATGACACAATCTGTGACAGAGCAGGAATTTATCACTCATGTCTCAGGCGTTCTCTGACTCACACTTCTGTATTCCAACCACCAGACTACACCTCTTCCCATAACTGATCATAAATTCCAAGCACACAGACCCAGCAGAAGTCTCAATGGCTGAGACCTACATAAACCCCTCACAGGAGCAAGAATGGTTACTAATTAAGCCAATAGCCTCAGATGCCTGTCAAAGCCAATTTCATGTACCTTGTTACTAGTCCAAGGTCACTGGAACAGGCAACTCCCTAAAATTGTTGATACACACTCAGCCAACAAACTACTACTGACACCACCGCAAATGAGAAGAGGCAACACGACTACAAGAGGATTTTCCTCCAATGATTCACTAATCACAAGATTTTCATGACTAGCTTTGCAGCTTTACAAAGCCAACTTGCTGGAATCACTTTGCTAATCCTACATTCCTCCTCTGGAATCAGAAACACAATAATTAATTTGGATCCCCAATATCTGGCAGGGAGTCTTCAGCCCGTCATGTTGGCTCGAATGACATAATACACGAATACTAGTTGCACTGCCTAGAGAATGGAAAAGTTCATCATGTAATAGGAAATATATTGGCACATTTATTGCATATATCTAGTACAGCTGTAGGAAAGCAGAGTTGCTTACCTGTAACAGGTGTTCTCCTGGGACAACAGGATGTTAGTCCTCGCACATGAGTGACATCATTGGATGAAGCCTGCACGAACAACCTGTGTCAAAGTTTATGGAACTTTGACTGTGCATACGCCCACGCAGGGTCCCTGTTCAGTCTCATAACATAGAATTATGATAAAAATTAAAACAAAAGTAGGAGAAACCCAACTCCAAGGGATGGCGGGCGGGTTTCCTGAGGACTAACATCCTGCTGTCCTAGGAGAACACCTGTTACAGGTAAGCAATTCTGCTTTCTCCTAGGATAAGCAGGATGGTAGTCTCACACATGGGTGAATCCCTACCTACAGCCTGCTCCCCAAAATAAAAGGGGACCAACAAGCACCAATCAGGTGCCAACGGGCATAACAACCACAGTGCTGTTGGTAACAGAGGGGGAGACAGCCTGAACCCAAACAATGTGCCCTAAGCAGGGAGAGTTGGGTTCTACACCTCAAAGAGATTCTGAAGGACAGACTGGCTGAACCTACTATCACATCAGCCATCCCTATTCAGACAGTAGTGCGATGCGAACGTGTGGAGAGAACTCCACGTCGCAGCCTTGCAGATCTCCTCCACGGGAACTGCTTGCAAGTGGGCCACTGACGTTGCCATGGCTCTGACAGAATGAGCCTTGACATGACCCCCAAGATGCAGTCCTGCCTGGGCATAACAGAAGGAGATGCACTCCGATAGCCAACTGGATAGTGTCTGTTTGGCAATAGCAACTCCCAACCTATTCCTATCAAAATAAATAAAAAGTTGATTGGACTGTCTATGGGCTTCTGTCCGCTCCAGGTAGAAGGCTAAGGCTCTCTTGCAAACCAAAATGTGCAGGGCTCATTTGCCTTAGTGCGAACGGGGCCTGGGAAAAAATGTTAGCAGGACGATGTAGTGGTTAAGGTGGAAATCCATCACCACCTTAGGCAGGAACTTAGGGTGCATACGCAAGACCACCCTGCCATGATAATATTTGGTATAAGGTGGATAAGTCACTAAGGGCTGGAGCTCGCTGACTCTGCCCGCTGAAGTGACTGCCACCAAAAATATGACCTTCCAGGTCAGGTACTTCAGTTCACAGCGCAGAAGCTCAAAAGGAGCTTTCATCAACTGAGCTAGCACCATGTTGAGGTCCGAAGACACAACGGGAGACCTTAGAAGAGGCTTCAATTGAAGCAGGCCTCGCATGACACATACAACTATAGGTTGCACAGAGATGGGCGTACCATTTACACCTAGATGGAATGCGCCAAGTTCACTGAGATGTACTCTAACAGAGTTAGTCTTCAGGCCAGCCTCTGTCAGGTGTAGAAGATAATCCAGCAGTTTTTGTGTGGGGCAGGAGAACGGATTTAGGGCCTTCTGCTCACACCAAAGAAAACCTCCTCCACTTCAGTCCATAGGACTTTCTAGTGAGAGGCTTTCAGGAAGCCACCAGGACCTGACACACATTGTCAGAAAGATCAAACAGCTGCAGAATTAACCTCTCAAAATCCAGGCTGTGGGCAACAGGGCCTGGAGGTTGTGATACCACAACCTGCCCTGATCTTGCATGATGAGATCTGGGCAAGTCCCCAGACTGATCAGTCTCTGGCTGGACAATTCCTGAAGGAATGGAAACCAGATCTGTCTCGGACAATGAGGTGCTGAGATTCATAGTCCCTCGGTCCTCGTGAAGCTTCAAGAGAGTCTTTGTCACCAGAGGAATTGGAGGATATGCGTACAGAAGACCCTTGCCCCAATGGTGGGCAAAGGCAACCGAGGCTGGTTTGCCGTCCGTCCCATACAGGGAGTAGAACTGAGTCACCTTCCTGTTGCAGGGGGATGTGAACAAGTCCACAACTAGGTTTCCCCAGAGGCGGAAGATCCGGTCTGCCACCCCCTGGTGCAGAGACCACTCAAGGGGTCTGAAGGCATGACTTAGCCTATCCGCTATCACGTTCTCCGTTCCAGCCAGATACATGGCCCTGAGCACCATCCCGTGAGTCGGGGCCCAGGACCAGATCTGGACCGCTTCCCAACACAGAAGGTACGACCCTATGCCTCCCTGCTTGTTGATATAAGAACATAAAACATAAGAACTTAAGAAATGCCATACTGGGCTAGACCAAGGGTCCATCAAGTCCAGTATCCTGTTTCCAACAGTGGCCAATCCAAGTCACAAGTACCCAAACATCAGATAGATCACAAGCTACTATTGCTTATTAATTACCGTAATAGTTTATGGATTTAACATCTAGGAACTTATCCAGATCTTTTTTAAACCCAGTAACACTAACTGCTGAAACCACATCCTCTGGCAACGAATTCCAGAGTTTAATTATGCGCTGAGTGAAAAAGAATTTTCTTCAATTTGTTTTAAATTAGCTACTTGCTACCTTCATGGCTTGCCCCCTGGTCCTTCTATTATCTGAGAGAGTAAATAACCGATTTACATTAACTTGTTCAAGTTCTTTCATGATTTTGTAGACTATCATATCCCCCCCCCTCAATAGTCTCTTCTCCAAACCGAACAGCCCTAACTTCTTTAGCCTTTCTCCTCATAGGGCAGCCTTTCCATGCCCCTTATTTTGGTCGCCCTTCTCTGCACTTTCTCCAGTGCAGCTATATCCTTTTTGAGATGTGGTGACCAGAATTGCACACAGTATTCATGGTGCGGTCTCACCATGGAGTGATACAGAGGCATTGTGACCTCCTCTGTTTTATTTTCCATTCCCTTCCTAATAATTCCTAACATTCTGTTTGCTTTTTTGATCGCCACACCACACTGGGCCAACAGTTTCAATGTATTATCCACTATGACATCTAGATCTCTTTCCTGGGTGGTAACACCTAAAATAGAACCTAGCATTGTGTAACTACAGCAAGGGTTATTTTTTCCTATATGCATCACTTTGCACTTGTCCACATTAAATTTGATCTGCCATTTGGAAGCCCAATCTTCCAGTTTCAAAAGGTGCTCCTGCAATTCATCACAATCCGCTTGAAATACCACATTGTAACTTGGCTGTCTGTTTGGATCAGGATAATTTTGTTGGACAGCCAATTTCTGAAAGCTCAAAGCACGTATCTGATTGTAAAGCTGATAAGAGGCAATGCGGACAATGAGCATGGCCCCCTGGAATACTTTCCTCCCATGAGCGTCCATCGCTCTGTGATCCTTGCCCAGGGGTGCAGATGCATAGGTCTGAGAGCACTTGGCCTTCTTGAGAGCGGATTTGACCACTATCAATTGGTGTGACAGCTGATGCTTCTCGAATCCAGTAGCCTGTTGGATAAGGTAAACCCCATCTGCCTTCCTGTTACAGGAGGTACCGTGAGGGGGTTTTCCCAGATTCTCAGCAACTCCGTAAAGATCTCATGCACGTGATTGCCACAAACTGGAGGATTTCCAGCATCTTGTGCCTGGCATTCTCCTCAGTCATCAACTGAAATGGGACTGCTTCAGTCATCTCCCACACAAAACCCGTGAAGGACAGGTACTCAGGTGAAGACCTCCTTTGCTCTTCTGGAGGAGACTGCTATGAAGGGAGACCCTCCAATTCCTCGGAGGAGAATTCTTCAGTGTCGTTCCCCTAGGGGTCATATGTGGTGTGATCCTCATTGTAGTCCACAGGGGATGGGGCCCTAGGTGCTCGGCCTTCGTCCAGAGGCACGGGCATCAGTGGCACTGGTGTTGGCCCTAGCAAAGCTGGACAGTGGGCTGCAGGCCTCAGACTCCCCGCCGGCCTTGATGGAGCTTCCTCCTCTGAGGAACCAGCAACAAGCACTGTATCGTTTGGAGGAAGTATCTGTGCCCCACTGGGCATTGATGGCCTCCTAGGAACCAACACCAGCTGGGTTGGTAACACACCAATAAGCATGTTGGGCCGTTCCAGCAACGGTTCCAGCAGGGTGAGTGCCAGCAACGTCACTGTGTCACCGGCTCAATGCCCTGCAATGCCTGCTCCACTGCCAGCTGAACCCTGCGCTCCAAATCCACCTTGAAAGCTGCCAATGCTGAAACGGACTGGGAGGCAGGAGGGGTGGCCAAATTTTCCTCAGATCCCTAAGGTGGATTGGTGACTAGCACCAGGACCGGTGGAGACCTTCACAGACCCCCAGCATCGATAGAGGATGGGAACTCCTCGCCATGGGGTCACTTCAGGGGCATCACGGCATGAGCCAGCGCCTTCCTGAGCCCAGCACTGTGCATCAAAGGTGCCTGGTGCCGATGCTTCCTCGGCTTCCCTCTGTGCTTGGCCAGGTCTTTCCCCAGTGCAGAGGTCAATGACAAACCTGATGTCCTCGACTTGGAAGAGACTGACAGGGGCTGGTCCCCTGGGCCCTATCCGCTGGCGATATCGATGGAACAGACAGCCCCGCCAATGTTGATGGCTCAGTGCCCATTGGTGTGGGTCCCAGGTTCATTGGTGTCAATGTCTGTGGCTTGGACTTCCTCAACCCAAAAAGAGTTTCTCCATCTTATCGAGTCGAGCGAGACATCCCTTAAGGGTCACCTGGGCACACATGCAGCAACCCCAAATGTCATGTGACGCCCCCAGGCAGAGGAGACACACCCCGTGAGGTCCGTAATGGACATGGTCGTCTGACACTGGGGGCATCAACGGAAACCAAATGAGGCCATGACAAACGAAAAGGTAAAAACAAGAACTGTGACAGCTGGCGGTCGATGCTGGTGGGCACCGAGGCACTGGGGTAGGGGGGGGAATGGAAGTGAAATAAAACTTACCGAACCGCAGAAAACCCCTACTGGGGCAGACTAAAAGGAAACCGAGAGGGACCTGTGTTCATGAAATTGTGAGAAAACCCAAAAGACAGTGGAAACGTTTTCCAAGACAGTTTCTTAAAGAAAAGCCACAAGCTCACTTCACTGCGAGGTAAAAGCTCTGGGGAAAAAAAGAGAGACTGAAGAGGCAACCCACGTGGACAAATGGAATGGGGCAAAGTTCCAGAAAGTTTGGCATAAGTTTTCCGTGCCGGGCTTCATGCAATAATGTCACCCACGTATTAGGACTACCATCCTGCTTGTCCTACGAGAACAAATAAAAGCAACAGATACAGTCCTGTGGATATGATCTCTTCTGCTTGTAACCAGCATATACAAACACCCAACAATGGAACTCCCATGCCACTGTGTACCAGGAAAAGATGGATGAAAAATCAATAACTGTCTGAAAAAGCGGAAGATGCTTTCATATTGGAAGTGTCTTAATTTTATTTAAATGGTACCATGAAGAGGTGCAATAACCTGTTGGCATGCATATTGGTTTACTACAGACATCAGAGCTCACTGTGCACAAGGTAAAAAAAAAAGGGAAGCATCAGAGCACACTATGAATGAAGGAGAAAGAGGCGTCAATGCCCAAGGAGATAAAATTAAGATTCACACCAACAACAAGACTGAAGACTTGAAGGAAGATGTAACTACAAGAGCGATAATTATTATATGGTCCACTATCACTATTTTTTCAGGGAGGTCAGGTGGAATGGAAACCCTATATAAGATCATCAACTTCTCCAGCTACCACCACCGTTATTAAAAGGAAGACAGTGACCAGGGCTACATGTGAAAGACAAGGAATTTTTAAACCAGCTACCCAAAATTGTATTCTAGACTGGACTGCCTGCACTCAGACCAACAAAATGCCCTACAGTTAAGCCCCTGTGAAAGCACCAATGGAAGTCAACATGGAAGTCTGCAGAGCTATAAATCTATTGATTTAAGGGGTTTGAGCTCCCTCTTCAAAGACTGTGCTCCTCTAACTACAACATTGCAATGTACATGACAATTAACATTTATTTACTTACATACATATATGAAATAATATGATCATGATCAAATAACTAGGAACAAAGAATTTTAAATTAGCTTCAGATATAAAGATGACAGCAATGAAAATTAATTTAATGCCTCTCAATCCATTAAAGTATAGCATCGGGCAACCTTCGTGCCACCATTACTTACTATGCTGCAGCCATAAACTCTTCCCCTGACCTCAACACACACAATACAGATACTTTTATTCGAGATTCTACACTTTTGGTTGCTCCTAGTCCTCCCTGGGGCTACAACTCCTGTGTGCACCTCTCCAAAATATTTGATCTTTCCTCTTTCCACCATGGTGCTGTCAATTCAAACTTTTTTTTTTCCCTTACCCATCCACCTTGCTCAATAATGTAGTCTGCAGCTGCATCTTCTAGGTAGGTGACGCCAAACTGCAGCAGCGTGCTTAGCGGCTGCTGGCCCCGCGTTGCCAATTCCATCAGTAACGACTGAAGCAAAACCAGAGGCACCACAACCTTTAAACAGAAGACAAGAGGCTCAGACTAAAATACATGGAGAGCAACACTATTACAGTTACATACAATGCAGTGCATAAGATACTTCCTGCACCGTCCACTTCATCATTATTTAACATCCCCCAGCCAAATCTCAATCATTTTTGGATCACATCTAAGAAGTCAAGGTGTTGTGCTACTGGCTGGCTGAATATTATATGAGTCAGCAACATCAGTGGGGTGGGGGAGGACTTATATCATTATTTTTGTGCTTTGTGTTTTCAAAAACAATCTCATACACACACATAATGCATTCCAGGAGAAGATATTGCAATTATTTTTAAAAGTAAAAATATAATCAGACATGAAGGAGGGAAGTGTGTTGGGAATACACGAAGGCAAATATACATAACCCTGGAAAATTCAGGTATTTTGACAGGCCACATGCTTTCTGCTGTAAAGAAACAATTACTTTCAAAGCAATCCGCCCCTGGCTCAACTATTTAATTAAGGAACAGGCAGAGCTTCGCCAAACCATCAAGATGCCGAAGGAAGGCTGGCCACATCTTTAACCCAACATCTCCCAAAGAGGCAAGGCACTTCCCTTAAAACTGACCTGGAAATACATTTCTTATTTTTTTATATTACACTCCTTTGGGCTTCCAAAGCCATTGGAACTAACCTCTATTGTGTGCTACAGGGCTATGAGCCTTCAATCGTAATTACTAGGCATTCTCCTTATATTTTTAATTTTTTTTTTTTTTTTTTTTTTAACACCTTCTCTATCTCAGCCACTGCAGCAACAATCTTTAGCCACGAGCCAGAACCACGACTCCCTCCTGGACCTGGTACATGTGCATCCTGGTTCCACCCATTTGTGTTAACAGTGAGCGAAAGTCAGATCTGAGAATCAAACCCAGGAGCTCTAAGTGCAGTGCTGCCAAGCCGCTAGGCTGGGCCAGAGATTAAAAACCAATCCCAGCCCAAATTACTCCATTCTCTTCCCTTACCTCACAAAGCTGAGATAATGTCTGCTGTTCATATAAAACTATATGCCTGGGGTGGTCAACTCCAATCAAGAGCCAAGAACAGGCCAGGTTTTCAGGATATCCACAATGAATATGCATGAGAAATCTGCACGCACTGTCTTCAGGAGACAGTACCTGTCTTGCATAGAAATCTGGAGACATTTCTGTCTGTGGTGCTTTCTTTGATGCGACTTGTGGCATAGGCAGAGGAAGTGAAGGCAGTATCAGTAGAACTGGGAGCAGAACAATAATTCTTTTAACTTCCTCTGAGAACAGCTTCTCCAGCAGAGGAGGATCACAGTACAGTTGTGTTGGTTACTTCAGTCACCAACCATTGTCTTTTATTAGTGAGCATGGTTTAGAGAGCAGCTAGCATGGGTGGCCAACTTCAATCTTCAAGAGCCACAAACAGGTCTGGCTTTCAGGATATCCACAATGAATATGCATGAGATAAATCTGCATGCACTGTCTTCAGTGTATGCAAATCTGTGGTGCCTCTGTGGTGCAGTGGATGTTGAACCATCCACTGCACCACAGAGGCAAATGGATGTAAATCTGTACAGAAAGTTTTACATTCAAAAGCTTTTTATTTAAAGAACTGAAAACATTTGTTATTCACCTCCTCACAGTGTGCACGAAACAAGGAACATTTAAATATGCAGCATAAAAATACAACAATCAAAAGAACAATTTCTTAATATAAGACAGGAAAATACAGCCATATAGTCATCCCTCAAATGCACAATATAAAGCAATTCATCAGAATACTTTTAAATTAACTGGAAAACCATAGCAACTTGCTATTTTCACCTTCCTCTGTGATGCAAAAGCTAAAATATGCAAATTGAAGCAATATGCTTGGCAGGCTTTTACCATCAAAACTATAAGGTTATTTTCATTTAAAATTTAGGGGAAAGTTTTTGTCCTGGAACAAAAGTTTGATAAAATGTCTCTAAAACTGTAAACAAGTGTCTACTAAAGGTTCCAACTGCCAGAAAAGCAAAAAATGAACAACATTAAAGGTATATAAAAGGTTTTTGTCCCCATAGCCAGGTTGGTTCCAACTGAGCAGGAAGGCCAAGTCATGGAAGTTGCCAGGCCAAAAAATGTTATTTGTGATATAAGTATCTCTATATGTTAGAGAGAGATGTATATGATATAGATAATGGTTAGTTCTTTTTTCCAGAATACCATTTTTTGCAGCATATATAACAAAGTTCGCACATGCATCAGTGTACATGCTAGATTCAAGGTAACACCTATCCTTGCAGGACCCATCCAACTATATCCTTCCCCCCTTCAAGATTCCTCTTTTCAAAAGTAACTTTCCCAGTTTACCAATCCAGATGGTGCCCCCTTAACTACAAGCATGTTAAGTTCACTGTTAACCAGATTGTTCTATGTAACGCTCCCATGCGATGTTATGTTTACTGTAAACCGGTGTGATTTGTATCCTATACAAGAATGTCGGTATATAAAAGCTATAAATAAATAAATAAATAAGCAATGATAAAAATTCTAGTGTACAAAGTCAGGTTGTGAAAATTCCCATGGGGAAATCTTCACTTCTGATCCTCTAGTTCAGTTTTTTTTTTTTTTTTTTTTTTTAACACCCAGCTAACTAGTCTGGAAAGCTACAGTGAATATGCATGAGACATCTGCATATTCATCACGAGTATCCTGAAAACCCGACCATTTAGGACTGCAAAACTCTGCTCTAGGATACAGCAATAAACATTTAGTTAATACCTTGTTCCATCCACTAGTGTGACCGGCAATCTCCTGTGTTTGTTCTCTGAACTCCTCATAGGTAAGGACTCTACAAAATTAAACACAGAAGACAAATGATATTGTATGAAAAAAAAACTAGGGTTCCCATGTCACCAACTTTGTAAACACGTAGATAAGTCAATTTAACCTCATGAAATATTATGGTAAGACACAGAGGGATTATCAGACCAAATGTGCTTCCAGTCCTAGTCCTAAGAGCATGTTTTTGCTTCCTTATCTGTGTCAGGATCCGAGAAGTGGCAAATTATTTGGTTCTACAGCACTTTTCAATGGTGATACCATCTAAAGCTGTTTCTCTCATCGTGAAAGAGATTTTCCCCATTACAAAGATCTTGCACGGCCCTTGCCCTCAGATGCATGTGTGCTAATATAAATTCAGAAAAAACCCATTGGAAATGTGGAAGACTAATAAAACTGAAGATTAAATTTGAAGGTTTCCGGCTGTAATAGCTCAACTGTGGAGATCTGAGCAGCCTGCTGGAATACAGAGTCTAGATGAAAATGGAAATCTCAGCCCTTACTCAGCAGTGATACCCGGTGGCTGGACTTAAATGTGCACACAGACTAGATTCGCTGAGGAACTGCAATTTGCCTCCGCTGGCCAAGGACTACAATGGCTGGGCTAGGTGGAAATGTTATAAAAGAGGGGAAAATACCGTAGGTAGTTGCAGATGAAGACTCATGGCACTATAGCCTAACACAGCCCAAAGCTCCAATTGAGCTGGAAGTCCCAAGAGCATCAGAAAACCACGGGGCTAGAAAACTTAAGTGAAAAACGTTGCCCATGGTGGCGTAATTCAGGCCCAAGGAGGGAAAGATATTTGTTGCTACCATGCTGGCAGAGAGGCACCCTGCAACTCTTAGGCAAGGGAAGGTTCACCAAACTGCCCAAGTGTATTATCAGAAAAGGGAACAAAGATGATGGGATTAAAGGGAGAACATTACTTTTAAACCCACTCCAATATCTGTTTTCTTTTAAAATCCCCCCCCAAAAGTTTACAATTTCTAGTTGGGCAAGTGTTGAACTGAAGGTTTAGATCATTTTTTCTATTTCTTTTGCAACTTTTTCAAGAAGCAGATTCACGATGCAGTCTTCCAGCAGCCGAAATGAACAGACAAGTCCCACATCCAAACGTTTGCATTCCAATAGCAAGAACTAAATTCATCAGATGGATGCTTTTTGCAATGTAAAGTCTGTAGGTCTGTCATCTGTCGTTCTGAATTCACCCATGAACCCTTTTCTAATATTCCAGATGGTGAGAATTCTACTAAAAGCAGCCTGGGACAAACGCAGAGCAGACAACACTGCACTTCATCTTCTTTGTGCAGGCTTCCAATAAGGATCAGCACAACAGAGCTGCAGTTTGCTTAGATTCGTAATGTTGGAAACCACATAAGAGGAGCCTTCTCAAGCTGTAACTCTTAATATCTTCTCAAACAGAGAACTGAAATCCTTAAGTGAGTTAGAAGTGAACAATCTGATCTCTAGATCTTCTTGCTTTAACTTGCCAATTAAGTCATTTACAAAATATGTATCTGGCTAGCACTGCTGCTTTAGATTTTGCCACTTTGTTTTATCTATTTTATGGTCAAACTACATATACAGAAAGCAAAGGCTTCATCTCCTACTGAAGTACAACACAAGTATTAATGTTTATTTATGGAACTATAAAGGGATGGACTTAGGATTTTGCCACTCGTAGGCACTTTAGGTGCTTTCAACCCCCTGCCTCCACCTCATGCAAGGGGCTGTTACAGCTGTTCACCGATTAATGAGATTCAGCAGAGCTAGCAAGCAGCCTGCTGCCCCTAAATGTTTGCCACCTGAGGCACAGACAAAATGGGTGCCTTCTGCCAAATCCACACCTGGATCTATATTTTCATCTGCTGTGTTTTCTCAATGCTAATGGCATACTTTGGAGGAGAAAGCAAAGTTACAGGTGTTTTCTAAAGCAGCAGTCTATTTGTCGCACAAACCAGTGAGTCATGTGACCACACAAGGCCCAAAATGGCACAAACTTTCCAGAATTTTATGGTAAAGATTTTACTTCATTTGCCACAGCCCCATAGCTACTCAATTCCTGTCTAGTCAAGTTTATAGAAGAAACAGAACAAATCCTAAAGGGATGAAGAAGGATTTGTGCATCTTCAGAAAGCACCCTTACAGGTAAGCATTTCACTTTCTCTAAACATAATCAGATCGACTAGTCAGATGAGTGGAACTTCCTAACTAAGGGTTATCTTCAACTAAAAAGGGGAAAACAAGATAATCACCAATAGGCAAAAAACAGATCTTTGAATCTCATTTTCTATTTTTTTCCTTAAAGAACAGTGACAAAATGGGACCACAATCCAAAATCATAAAAATGAGCCCTAGGTGGGCAGGAATTGAGTCTTACCTTTTGAAAGGAGCTAAAGAATAGAAAGACCAAAACTAGCATCTTGCCAATCTAGTCAACCATTTGATGTGAATATGAGAACAGAACTTCACATCATAGCTTTCCTTAAGTGAGTCAGAACTAAGACTGGCAATGGACGTCACTATGGCCCTAACCTGGTGGGCCTAGATATATCCCTCTAAAGTCAATTCTGCCTGGACATAAGATATGCAGTCCACTACCCAATTGGCAATGGTGTGCTTTGTCATAGCATTGCCTGGTCTATTACAGTAAAAAGTAAAAATAAAAAGGTGGGTTGACTTTCCAAGGGCTCATGTCTGTTCCAATCTAAAGTAGCCATCCTTTGAATGAAACCTGGAAAAGAATAGGCCTAAGGTAGAGAACACACTTCTTCCGGTTGCAGAAAGAGCTTCAAAGGGAGACTCAAGAGCAATGCCCTTCAAGGCTACTATACACAGGAGTAAGTTTCAGCACTCCAGGAATGCTTGGACTCTGATTCATCTAACGAGTGAAAAGCAATGGAGTGTCATGACTATGTCAACCCAGAAGCCAACCACGCTAACGGGTCTGATCTCAGGATGGATCTTCCTAAGACTGAAAGTGAGGGAGAAACTGGCTCAGCTTTCCTGGGCCTGCATCACTACCTCAAACCTCGGTGTGGCTGGCTTAAACCATGGCTTGGGAAGCTAGAATCAATGTTGGCATCAGAATATTCATTACTGAAGGAGAAACATACACTAGCAGATTACTCAATGCACGTATCAGGGTCACGGAATTCAAAGGTTGAACCTCAGCCCTGACTGCATAAAGGTTGAACCTCAGCCCTGACTGCATATCTGATTCTCACACTTATCTTAAGAATACAGTGATGAAGAGGCACGAGTCTTCTTCAATAAGACCTAGCCGCGGCAACTACAGTCAGCTTCCCTGGATGCATGAATGAGACGATGGTGTAGGGAAGAGGTCTTTAGACTTGTTAGGAACTGGAGAATTTTCTGGGGAAGGGATGGGCTCCACCTTAACCACGGTAGAACCCAGCTGCTATCAATAACATTTAGAAAGGAGAGAGCAGCTTTTACACTACACCATGGAGGTAAGCCAATAGTCACCCAGAAATCATGGTTTGGAGGGAGGTATCTTTCCAGGATACTTGCAAAATAGGGAAATTAGGTTGTAGTTAATGCTGAGGTAGCCCAGATGGATGGAAATAAAGAGCACACTGCTTATATTTTCTGCTAATAAGCAGTTGTGACTATAAACAGATACAAAAATACAAATAAAAACACACTTTAAAATGTGTGTGCAAATAATTATGAAAAATAAGATTGGAGAGTTAAATGTATGATATTATATGAGGATATAGACATTATAGGCATCTCAAGAGACATGGTGGAAGTATGACAACCAATGAGACAGGGAATAAATTATATCGACACAACAGGGCAGATCAAATTGATGGAGGGGTAGCACAGTCAAGCAGGATACAAGTCCTGCAGGATACAAAACACACTGTGGAATTCTTATGGATAGAAATTCCATGTGTGATGGATAAGAATATATCAGTGGGGGTATACTACCATCCAAGATAAGAAACAGACTGAAATGCTAGCTGAAATTAGCAAGGCAAATACTTTTGGCAACAATAATAATGGGAGGTTTCAGCTACCTCGGTACTGACTGGGTCACTGTCTGATCAGGACATACTAGAGAGGTTACATTTCTAGATGTCATAAATGACTGCTTCATGAAGCAGCTGAATCTAAAACTGGACGAGAGGGGCTGCTACTTTAGATCTAGTCCTCAGTGAAGTGTATGATCTGATGCAAGGGGTTACTGTGGTGGGGCTGCTTAACAATGTCAATCATCATGCAATCAAATCTAATATAATCACAGGAGGGAGAATAGTAACATAACTTTAAAAAGGGAGACTATAACAGAATGAGAAAATGAGCTAAAGAAAAACTAGAGAGAGAGAGCAGCTGCTGAAGTGAAGTTTCCACAGGCTGGGAACATCGTTTAAAAATGCCATCTTGGAAGCACAGAAAAGATGCATTCCATGCATTAATAAAGGTCAAAGACAACTAAATGACTACCAGCATGGTTTAATGGTGAGGTGAAAGAGGCGGTTAAAGTCAAGAGGGCATCTTTCAAAAAATGGAAAGCAGACTCATATGAAGATAAGCAAAAGCATAAGTACTGGCAAGTCAGATGTAAAATAGTAGTACAACAGGCCAAGACAGAATATGAGAAAAACTTGCCATAGAGACAAGCTACTAACAACAGTTTTTCAAGTACATTTCAAAGGAAAAGCCTGTGAGGGAGTCAGTTGGGCTGTTAGATGACCAAGGGGTAAAAGGGGTGCTCAGGGAAGACAAGAAAACAACAGAAACAATTAAACAAATATATGCCTCAGTCTTTACAGAGGAGAATGTTGGGAACATATCCAAACCTGAAACATTCTTTCAAGGGGATGACTGAGCAACTAAAACAAATCTCTGTGACAATGGTGAATGTAATAGATCAAACTGACAAACTAGAGAGTAATAAATCACCAGGACCAGATGGTATCTACCCCAGAGCCCTGAAAAAACTCAAACATGAAATTGAAAACCTGTTACTAGTAATTTGTAATCTATCATTTAAAAAAGCCATGCTACCTGAAGACGTGCAAGTAGCTAATATGATGGCGATTTTTAAAAAGGGCTCCAGAGATGATCAGGGAAACTACAGACCAGTGGAGCCTGATGTCAGTGCTGGGCAAAATATTAGAAGTTATTCTTATAAACAAAATTGCTGGCCATATAGACAAATATGGCATAATGGGGAATCAACATGGTTTTAACAAAGGAAGCATAAAGGTGAGCCGGTTAACAGTATATTTGGATTTTTAGAAGGCATTTGACAAAGTTCCTCATGAAAGACTCCTCAGGAAATTGAAAAGTCATGGGATAGGAGGCAGTGTCCTATTGCAGACTGGTAACTGGTTAAAAAACAGAAAACATAGGGTAGGATTAAAGGGTCAGTTTTCCAAATGGCGAAATGTCATTAACGGAGTACCAACAGGATCTGTACTGGGACCTGTGCTGTTTAATTTACTCATAAATGATCTAAAAAAAGGAGACAATGAGTGATGGATCAAATTTATAAAATACCACAAAATTATTCAAACAAGAATTTGCATATTGGGTCAATTGGTAAACAGTACAGCAGCAGATTGCAAGGCCCTTGTGAGGCTAGGAGACTGGGCATCTGAATGGCAGGGGATAAACAAAACATCAGATGATGTCGGGGACTTAATTATCAATATGTACATTATTTCTTTTCTGCTGAGTTTTTTTTAAGTGCAACTTAAAAATATACAAAAAGAGGTGGATGATAGAGAAGACAGGGCAAGGGATACAAATATCTAATACCGTCTGGCTTGGTGACACCTCACTTCATAGCACATGCTGAGACTTTCAGGTGCTTGAGGGTGAAATAGGTTTCATGTTTCCTCTCTTTTCTTGTATTGCAACTGGGAGCCAATCGGCTAGGTTTTGAAAGATTAAATTTAAAATGTTTAAAAAATACTTGTGCCTCCTAAGCACTCACAGGCCTTCTTATTCTTCTCTTAGGCAACAGGAAGTTCAATTAAAGGAGAAAGCTGTTTTATAAAGAAAATACATTGAGTTTCTAGTCTCCCTTCTCATACTGCCCCAAAAAATGCATTTACCAAGCTTCTGAGACCAAGAAAGGTTCAGGGAGCTAGCAGACTAGTTTTCATGCCATTTCTTTCAAGAAGGAAGATGCCTAATCCTTTGTTGTGTATGAAAATATAGACCAGGGGTTGCTAACTCTGGTCCTCAACAGCCACAAACAGGCCTGGTTTTCAGGACATCTACGATGAATATGAGATAAATGTGCATACAATGGAGGCAGTGTCTGCAAATCTCTCTCATGCATATTCATGGTGGATATCCTGAAAACCAGGCCTGTTTGTGGCTCTCCAGGATGGGAGTTGGCCACCCCTCATATAAAAATGGCACAAAATCCTTGAAATACAAGTAAGCTTTCCCACTCTACTAGGTACTGCATTCCTTTCTCAATCCTCAAATGGACTGAAAACATTTCTTTTTTTTTTTAAACATTTTTCATTATCAGAACAAACAGGATGCAGAAACACTATAAGATCCGTAAGATAAAGGGAACTCAAATACAAGATACAGTATACAAGATACAAAATGCGCCATACGAAGATGCGCTACGGATAATATAACATACAGAAATAGAAAGCATCTGTCTGCCCCAACACAGATTTTATAAACAGTAAATCCAGCAAATAATGAATGATGATGAAATACCCCCACCCCCACTCTCCCAACTCCTGCTGACAGCTAGAGCAAAACAAGGTATTAAACAATTAACATGAACATTGGCAAAACAAGAGAGAGGAGTAGAAAGAATCAAAGAATGAGCCCCTCAACTACTGTCCCGCATTGTAAGGTATTCAAGAGTGAATTGAACTGGTCACCTCTGCTCTGCTAGCCAAGTCTGATATGGAGACCAGATCCTGAGGAAGGCTGGCAGACGATCATGATGAGTAGCTGTCAGACGAGCCATTTGAAACAGAAAATGTAATCTATGTTGCATCATGGCTAGACTAGGTGCTGTGCTATCTTTCCAATGTTGAGCCAAAATTAACCTTGCTGCAATAAAGAGTTGCTGTACAAAAACACTGTAGATGTCTTTATTTAGATTGTCCAGAGATAGATTCAACAGCACATGCCATGGCTCTGCCTTAACATCCAATTTGAGAAGAGAAGAAACCCAAGACAGGACTGAAGACCAATAGACTTGTATTTACGGGCACTGCCACCACATATGATAGTACGTGCTCACCGCTCCACACGCTCTCCAACATTGGTCCGAAGACCTTGGAGCAAATTTGTGGACCTGACTTGGAGGATAGTGCCATCTGTATAGTAGTTTGTAACAATTTTCTTGTATATTTGCCGAGATGGAGCACTTATGTGCCGCAATATATATCAAATCCCAGTCCTTCTCAGATAATTGTTGAGCGAAATCGGCAACCCACACTTTTTGCTGTCGAAAAGGAGTTGTGTCTTTACCGCTTAATAAAACATATTTTTGATATGACACCTCTGACAAATTGAGCATTAATACATACAGTCTCAAACATTGTAGTAGTTAATCGGAGATCGCATCCTCTGGACCTCCGTTTAATAGCATGATACACACTAGCATACAGTAAGAAGTCCACCTGCGCTAAGTGAAATCGAGTACCTACTTCCTCCCTGGTCATAAGAGTCTTGCTTTAGAATATCCTTTATGCGTGGGACACCAGCTCTCTGCCATTGCAACACCGGGCCTTCCCGTGGAGCATACGGGATAAGTGCATTACTGAATAGATGGGTTAGCAGTGTGAACTGTGCTGGGCCTATTAAGGCTGTTCTCCAACGAGACCACACCTGCAGGGTAGTTTCTAGAGCATAAGGCATATAGACGATCCCTTTCCAGGTGGACCTAGGTTGCCAAGAAAGGGCAGATAAGGGTAAGGACCTAAAAAAGGATTGTTCAAATAGGGCCCATTGAGGTAAGACAGAAGATTTATGCAGAATTACTAGGGCTCGAAGTTGTGCCGCTCCAAAGTACTTTTCTAAATCTGGTAAACTTAGTCCCCCCCTGACCTTTGGTAGATATAGGGTCGTTCTACTAACCCTGGGCGGGCATTTCCTCAGGACTGAAAACATTTCTGCATTTAATTTACCAATTTATTTTTCCTCCCTCTAAAATAGCTCTAGAGCATTTCCAAGTAGCCCCTACTTCTTGTCTTTCCTTCCTGATTTTGATCAAATGCCAGCCACTGCCGATTGTCTAGCTGAAAGTTAGCAGCCTGAGCTTTCACTATGCCATGGTGTATTAAAATTATTTTAGGCAGTTTGCTTCCCAGAAGATTATTGTACGCAAAGGTGGTGTTTATAGTGGATAAAAACAATCGCCAATAATTGATAAATGTGGATCAATATATGTATACTGCACATAGCTTAAGCATAAGGATCGTTAAGGCCTGAAACTGGAGTGTGCTGTCTGTTTTTTGTTTTTGTTTTTTTCTACACTGCATGGTACTAATGAGCTAAAGATAAAGCAGGAGATTGTTCTTCCTAACATTTGTTTTTCTAAGATATAAGGCAGTAACAGGATCTTTAATTAGCAATAGCTTAAGGAGCTATAGCTGGCTATTGTCAGAGTTATGAGTGAAAATCAGAACACTTAACACTTGCAGATGCTGATTAAAGCTAGAAAATAAGAATATAAGGAACTGCAAGTGACAGTGTTTTTTGGATGAGCCACAGACAAAGAGTGTATAGCTGGTTTGTGGGGTCCCCGAGCTTGTAGTCTTTCGTTTTCGAAAATATACTATCTCATAGAAAGGAAGATCTATGAGGAAAGTATTTCCTGTATAGATTCTTTTCTTTATTTCTATCTGTTATTATAAGCTTATTTGCCTTGATTAATCTATGTAATGCTTATGGTGATGCTGTTTGTTTTTACCGATTCATTTTGATATTGTTTACCTTTGCATTTACACAATTTTCTACCATTTTTACTATATTTAGTAAACTAAGTTTTGCTCTGAGAAGATTGTGTGAGTGTGTTCTGTGGTGTAATATAACCCCCATTCAGGCCAGCGCTTACACATAGCGCCCTGCCAGTACAGACAGCTCAGGTAGAGAGCACTCTGATGAAATCCAGTTTTTATCTAATTCATTCTGGTATCAATGTAACAGATACAGACTGGACTTTGTTGGGTTGCAGGAAAAAAAACAAAAAACCTGATTATCTCTCTAGGAACACAAGCATGACCTCCAGAAAATGCTGCCTTCAGTTCTGAGTACTATAAACCCATAAATAACACTTTCAAGCTGAAGCAAATTTCAACTGTAACCCTTCTAGTATCACAGTTCCCAAATCTATCGTCAGGTGTTCCCAGCCAAATCAGATTTTCAGGACATCCACAAGAAATATGCGTGAACCTATTGCTCTTATAAATCTAATAGCACTCTCGATATAAAAGTCACTTTGTAAAAGTATGACACTTGTCTTTCCTACACAAAAGGCTCTTCTCAAGCCTTCAGGTCACACCTGCTCTATTTACTGGGTCAAAGTCATGTTAACACACTGAATTACTGAGGAACTTAAAAAGTGATAAGGACATTGAACAAGGACATTCTACTGTCTGATGACATCAGTTTAAAAGAAAGTCAGCTTGAATCAAACTGCCTTTTGTGCCTTTTTTTTTCCTATATTTATTCTGAAGTTCAGTGTACTACCATGAATCAATAAACACTTTAAGGACAGTAGTCTGTTAGGTACAAAAGATTTGGGGCAATAGGAGCAGCTGCTTTAAAATGCACATTGACTCACTTGGTGAGAAGGCTCTGTAGGCCTTTGTCCAGCTGTTCCTTGAGCTCCACAGACACCCTCTCTCCAAACTGAGCCAGGCAGTCTTCTATCGAGCTCTCTGGACTGGCGGGACTGAAGACTGGGGACGTATGACAGTCAAAGCCTGTGCTGGAAAAGGCTGAGGACAAAGATCAGAAGACATTTAGAAGCCAAAGCTCCGCACACACACACCCTTCTCGTTAACTGAAGCAGCTGCTTCCTGCACCAGGAGAGAGTCCTTGTGGGATAATAAACAGCTAATTAAGTTACATGTGCATGAAAGGAAGGGCCAGGCTCAGACACTGTGGCCCAAATGAACAGCAGCTTTAGGAACTAAATTCCATCTTGTTCTCGCTCTGTAAACCTCTGTGCACAGGCAAAAGGACTCGGCATTTCCCACAAATTATTGAAATGCGGCAAACTTGTAAGACAGCTGGCTTGCCCAAGGTGGATTAGGATGCAAAGCAAGTACGAGACCATAAAGGTTGGTTTCCATCCAACAGTCATCCTGCTTCTGAAGCCCACCTGGTATTTTTGTGCTTTCTTCCAAATATCTCGGCCATGATGGTGAGCGATAACTGGTGGTTCTCTTACTGGACCTCACCAAAGCTCTAAATTGCTGCTTATTTATGGCAAAATCATTAAAGCAGAACTTCATACTTAGATGAAGCTGCTTTAATGCTATTCATATCCACCACAATTTGCTTTGCCATTAGTGCTCTCTCTCTCTATATATATATGGATGATGCTGAGATGTCCTAGTAAACTTGCTTTCACTACAGGCACACATACACTACTCCCTTTTACTAGGCATCCAAGTGTAAAGCAGAATAGCTCTGAGACCTTTTAAACTTTATAGCAATAGGCCTCATAAATGGAACAATCTTCGGAAAGTATTCTCGTGAACTTAACAAGAGCTGCTTTCAAGGAACCAGAGGATAATCCACTGCACGAGTACCAAATGTGTAAACCAACCTTCCGAAATCTCATCTTCAAGTCGTTTTAGCTCCTCGTCAATTTCAGCCTTAACTTTCTCTAGCACCTCCTTTTCCAGAGGGGTGGGAATCGGGAGGGCTATGGAAACACAAAAAACACACTTTGTAAGTGATACAAGCCCCCTCAAAGTAAACACTTCCCAGAAATCCCAGACCTCCAGCCATCCTTGTGAACTCCTTCTGAGTGTTTTCCCCGTATATAAACCAATACTCCAGATATAAGGCAAGCAATAAAATTCTTTATTGATAGCTCTTCAGAGTATGGGAAGGTGGACTGGCACCCCAGGTAGATTGGGTATGCCTCATGATCCTCCTTCCCTGAATGCTTATCATAGCTGTGTTCATATACATTTTTCTTTATGCTCTTTTACCATTTTTAACCTTTCCGACTTGTGTCATTAGGCCTCAGCCGAATTCCCCTACCACCCCATCCTTTCCAAACATAACTGTCTTTCTTTTTCCATAGACGTGCCAATTCTGTTCAATTTGCTGCAGTGCCTTGCAGTCAAACATCATGGGTCATGCCATCTGAAACTTGCTGCACTTTTTGTTCATTCCTAGCTGCTTCTCCCTGCCATAAACAGTCTCACAGACGTTAAAATGTGTTTATTTATCGCTGTTTCTTGACAGAATATACACTTCCACACTCCCAACATCTACCTGTATCTAATGCCACTGCTTGCCATATGTATTATATTAAAAGCTCTCAGTGCAAGCTCTAGCAAACCCTCATGTTCCTCTTCTGTATTCTCTGGTCCTTGTACTTCCATAATTTACCACTCTATACTATATTTACCACATCCAGTTCTTTTTTTTCCTGTTTCTCCCTCATTGGCACCTGCATTAGAGAAATTAGGGACCTGCTTATTCAGGATTAAGGAATGGCTGTCCTGTAACATGCTTGCCCTGAACATCAAGAAACTGTTATCCAGGACTGAAATGGTTACTGGCCCTGTAGAGTTTCTGTTTGATGGACATGCTATACCTATTCGATCAAAGGCTCGTGACCTGGGGGTAATTAGACTCCTCTCTTTCCATGAAATCCCATATTGATTCTTTAGTCCAGTCATCCTACTACAAGCTGCGGCTACTGCATTCTCTAAAGCCCTCCTTATCTCACTCATATTTTCGTACTGTAACACAATCATTTATTCTGTCTTTACTGGACTACTGCAATGTTCTATTCTTGGGGCTCCTCGAAACCTATTTACGGATACTCCAATATATACAGAATTCTGAAGCATGTCTCATTTCAGGTACCAGAATGCGTGACCATCTTTCTCTGTCTCTAGCCAGCCTTCACTGGCTTCCAATTGCCTGGTGGGTGAAGTTTAAAGTTCTCCTTTTGATGTTTAAAACTCTCCACAATCTGGCCCTCTCCAGCCATTGTCTTTTATAAGCAGACACTGCCTCCGCGCCTCATCACAGCATTTGGTTGAGATTCCATTGCCTGATTAGCAACCTCTCACAAGCGGATTTTTTGTATCGCAAGTCCTGCTCTCTGGAACGGCCTTCATGCAGCTATTAGACCAGAGAGTGATCTTTCTCAGTTTGGGAAGAACTTAAAGACATATCGCTCTTCTCTAGCCTTCCCAGACCGAGTACTGCTTGATCTTGTTAAGCTATGGGGGGATTTTCCCCCAAGATATGTTTAGCAATGTTACTTTTTAGTTGTTTTGGCATGTTTATGTTTTGCGTAAGGTTTTGTTATGTTTTACTGTGTATTTGGACTACAATCTGCTGAGATTGGTGGATCAGTGGAATAGAAATTGTGGCAATAAATAAATATAGCATAGTCCCTCATTGTTCTTGTTGACATAAAGCTCTGCGAAGAAGCTACCTTGACCATGTGCAGTATACAACTCCCTATAGAATTGTTGAAATCTATGCTGTATCGTGTCTGCAGAGTCTAAGATAGAACCATCTGCCGCTTTAATCCTAGTTGTTTGATTTTGTGTGATCTGTTTTTTCAATTTACGTGCTAACAGCCTACCGGATTTATTGCCCCATTCAAAATGTTCCTGCCGCACTAGTTGTAGCTTGTATGCGACATCATTCGCTTGTAGGGCCTTCAAGGTAGTACGAGTGCTGAGTTTGTGAGATAAAGACGCCTTGTGCTGTTTCTCCAAGTCAGAGATATTGGACAGTAATGCGGTTACTTTCGCTTGGGTTGCCTTTTTTTGATAAGAAGCCTGGGATATAAACTTACCCCTGAGTACTACTTTTAAACATTCCCAAAGTAGGGTTTTGGGTAGGAATCTGTTCCATTAAATTGTTGATATTCATCTATTTCAGAACGCACTGTCGGACAAAATGCGTCATTCTCCAATAAGGAGTCGTTCAATTTCCAATACCATAACCCCGTCTGTAATTTGCGTATCTGTATAGACAGCCAAATCGGGCCGTGGTCAGACCATGTAATGGGGCCTATTCCCAGATCTCTGATGTGGAGGTTGAGCATCTTATCTATTAGAAAATAATAGATGCGGGAATAGGAGTGGTGAGGATGGGAACAGAAAGTATAATCCCGGGTGGCGATATTCCTGTGTCGCCATATATCTACCACATCCCTGTCCCTAATTAATTTTTTAAGACGTTTGCAGCCTTCAGCAGCCCCTAATCTCCCACCGGTCGAATTATCCAGGCATGGTTGGATGGTAAGATTAAAGTCACCTGCAATAACCAGATGGTTCTCCTCCACTGTGTTTAATACAGTATCCAATCTATCTAAAATCTTGTTGGGAAGTATTAGGAGCATATACATTTAGTATAGTATAGATTTCTTTATCAGTATCTAGTTGAACCAACAGGAAGCGCCCCATGGGATCCGCTACGTGTTTGAGTACTATACCCTGGAAGTCCTTGTGTAAGAGTATGCTAACACCAGTATATTTCCCTTCCTTAGGGGCTGCTGCGTGAAATTGGCAGGAATAGAGCGGCCACTGAAGTAATTGTAATATCTTTTCTGCAGATGCATTTCCTGAATAAGTATGACATCTGCCTTTGATTGCTGCGCCTCCTGCTTAAGATACTGCCTTTTTTGCAGACTATTAAGGCCCTTCACATTTAAGGACCATAATTTAATGGACATCATATTGTTGATCTAGTCGAATCCCCTCCTCTACGCCGTACCACGAGTACAGGCTGCCCCTCTTTGTTGACCACATCCCAGTGTATACAGCACCCCCAATTCAGCATTCACTCCCATCCCCATATTATATAGAAAATGTACGCTTGTGTTTATTCTCCATGCATTTCTAGTGTAATAAACTATCCATTGAATCCCTCCCTTTCCCCCATCCCTTGTGTTGCCTATATGCCTCACAGAATTGTGCTGATAGCATTCTGTGTCGGCTATGGGGGTGAAAAATCGATGACGGAGCCCACTCCCCCCCATCCCGAACTCGCCCCGCCGTCCCCTCATATAACAATTTAAATCAAACCTCATTTAAACCTATATCCTGCAACATGTCTTCGGTTGGAACCAACAAAACAGGATTCTTATCCAGAGTTTGTCCCATAACATCTTCGCTCAGAGTTCTCTCCTGAAGATCATCCCTTTCCTTTATCCTGATCGGATGTACTGTCTCCAGAGTTTCGTCTGAGCCTTTTCCCTCCATTGCGGACTCTCTGCCAACAAGGAGTCTCCGTAGGTGCAGAGGATGTCAGGCCCCCAGAGGTTGTGGTTTTCACGTGGTGACCCGCTGCTTTTAAGATGGCCACGGCTTCCGCTAAATTCTTAGCTTTAGTGGTAGTGCCATCAATAGTGATTGCAATGTCGAATGGAAATAACCAGCGGTATCGAAAGTTTTCCCTTTCTGAGCACCGCTGTGACTCCCTTGAATTCCATCCTCTTCTTTAACGTCAGTGGTGAGAGATCCGTGAAAATCTGTATATGGTGGGATTCCCATTCCCATGCAGATTGCTTTCTTGCAATTTGGTAGATTTTTTCTTTTACTGGAAATCTAGTGAAACATACTATTATGTCCCATGGTTTACTGGTGATTCTGGGGCCCAAAGATATATGGGCACGTTCCAGCTCTACCTCCGAAGTAGAGATTGATTCTGCATTATCATCTCTGTGATGTTGTAGGAGAAAAACACAATCTCTGAATTGTTGTCTCACAATCAGCATATGTCTCCGTCTCTGGTATGCCTCTGAACCTCAAATTATTACGCCTGCTTCTGTTTTCCAAATCTTCCATTTTAGCAAGCATATCATCTGAATCCTGCATGACATGTTGTACTGATTTGTGTAAACTTTCAAGTTTCTCTGATTGCGCATCTAGGTGGATGTCGCAGTCATCCACGTGTCTCCCTATATCTGCCATATCTTCTTTTTTTTTTTTTTTTTTTTTTTTTAATTTATTATTTATTTATGCAATTTAACAATTTTTCAAGAAAAATTCTTGTACAGAATCAGAAAAAAAAGGATTATATCTAGTCGGTACTATAACAACAGTATCGTCTATTTTAACCATGACAAAATAATAAAGAAAGGAGAAAAATTTCCTTTGTTTAACTGAAGAGATCCACAATAGGGAGGACGGATCTTTCCAAACCTTCAAACACAATATAGTCATAAACAATTTACAGGTAATTCCGGATTTTAACAGCACCCCTTATTTGTGTGAGGTATTAGGGATCCTTCAGGGTACATTATCTACAGCTACTGGCACCTTACCCACTAAGAACTGTGTTAACTGGGGTGGATCAAGAAAGACATAAGTATTTTGCATATATTTAACCACACACTTGCATGGGAATTTAAGGAAATATCTTGCCCCAATTAACAAGACCTGAGGTCTCAAAAGTAGAAAGGCCTTCCTTTTCTTCTGTGTCTCGCGAGACAAGTCAGGAAAGGCTCGGACCATTAATCCAAGAAATCTCTCATTTCTGTGTTTTATACTCAACCTTAAAAGTCTATCTCTATCTGACTCTAAGGCAAAAATCACAATCAAAGTTGTAGGTATAGCCATTTCAGTGTCCGATGTTTCCAGCAATGCTGTTACGTTCAGAGGTTGATCAGTTGCTAGTACTTCCATTTCTATTCCAGTTCCCTGGTTCTCTGGCGTTGTTTTAGGCTTTGGTAAATAGAATGATTTCAAAATCTTAGGGCTTTGTTCAGGTGAAATTTTTAATATTTCCAACATATATCTATTAAAAACTTCAATTGCAGATCTCACTGGTAATTGTGGAAAGTTAATATATCTAACATTCCTATTTTTTGCATAATTTTCTAAACTCTCGATCTTTTGTCCCATAATTTTATTCTCTTTTATAATCATTGCTTGTGTTTGCTGAACCGTTTTTATCTCAGTCCTGATATTTATTGATTGTTGTTCTGTCTCCATATTTGATTTTTCATACACTTCTAGCTTCTTTTCAAAACTCCTCAGTTGCTCCATTGCTGGAGTTAATTGTTGTAATATATTTGTCCGCATGTCATTAATTGCTTCCCACAAAGTTTCAAAGGAGAAAACCAGAGGTCTTACCATTGATGGTATTTCTCTCGTGGAAAAAGCAGCATCATCTGTAGCGTTTTCCCCAGATAGGGTTCCTCTACCTTCACCGCCATGCCTCTGATCGTCTTTTGGGCTAGAAGCAGCCGTCGGCAGCACTCCTGCTCCTGCTGGGAGGAATTCATGGACACTTCGGTTCAGAGTATCCTCCCCAAGGAGTGATGCGTTTCTACCGGCTGCTGGATCTGACGGTGGGGTCCTCACTGCGGGACTCAAAGGAGACATAGAGCCTGGCAAAGAGGGGAGCTCCACTTCCCCTCCCCCACTCTGCAACGGCTGGTCTCCTGCTTCTCGAGTGCTGCGCGTGACATGGGCGTCCATCGGGCCGGAGGGAGTGCTCACCGAAGGCTCAGCAGGGTAAGATGTCCTCGGTTTGCGCTTCCTTCCCATAGTAGGCAAATAGTTTCGCAGGAAAAAAGGATTTCTTTATCAATCACACGAGGACGCTCACAGCACAGCGTCTCATCCGGCAGCCATCTTGGATCCGCCTGCCATATCTTCTTTTAATTGTTCGATGGAGGATAAAAGTTCTTTTTTGTTGTCTTTCATTTCTTTTCTAAGATCCCCGAACCACCTGCGAAATTCGTCCCTC
The DNA here is from genome assembly GCF_901001135.1 of Rhinatrema bivittatum. NCBI lineage: Eukaryota > Metazoa > Chordata > Amphibia > Gymnophiona > Rhinatrematidae > Rhinatrema > Rhinatrema bivittatum. The sequence goes on from NC_042618.1 coordinate 229,642,359, forward strand.
GTGGGGAGATCAGGCGCCGTCATCATTGCTCCCCCCGAATCGCGCTCCCCCTCGGGTACCTGCTCACTCGAGTCCGAGGCTCCAAGCGTGCTCCCAGGCCCCTCTTCCAGGTCGGCGATTAGAGAAAGCGAACTGCTTGAAATCCGGCCCTGGTTTTCGCTGTGCCATCTCGTCTGGTTCCGCTTTCCGTTTCGGGAGATTTGAAGTCTGTATTTTTATTTTGAAGGGCGATTTCGGCGGGTGCCAGGCTCGGGCTGCACAGGAGTTCTAGGTCAGACGGCCACCTTGCTCCGCGGCGAGAGCGCCCCCCGAAAAAAAAAAATTCTAATCTTCTTCTATAAGGAAAACTGCAATTAGGACTGCTGGGATCTGAACCCAGGATCTCCAAAAATGTGAATCTAAAGAAATAGGAGCTGAATTGCCTTGCACAATATTAGAAGGAATTATAGTCCAACAAACCACCTTAGAGCCATGGCTTTCCTGCTTACTAGTCATTTATCTTAACCACTTAGCCACTTCCTCTCCTGGTTACCTGAGGCTGGCTTGCCAGATTAACTGGCTGTGCCCACCCAAGCAAGGCACAACTCTCTCCCAAAGGGGTTCCAGCCTGAACAGGGGAGCTCATCCAGCCCCAAAATCAGTTCTACTACACTATTAACAGCAAGGCATGTTCTTCCTGTGCTCTTGTGTTACCCACCAGCTATTTCACAGCAGTGACTGTAGGCTGGAGCTTTGCTACCATGTAGGATTTCCCAAGCTCTGTTTCTGCTATTCAAGGCAGCAGAAGCTCATAATTCGTTAAGACTTACCTGCGGTGTTTTCCTTTCTCCCTCTTAGGTTTCTGCTCCACCAGGGAAATCAGAGTCCTGTTTGACCTGTTACCCCGTTCCACCAGGAAAATCAGTACCCTTGTCAGGCCTTTTGCCCTGGAAGCCCAGTCCTCAGCTCCTATTGCCAGACCCTTCAAGGTAAAAGCCACAGGGAATTCTCCACTAGTGCTTACTCCTTGGTACTGGAACTCAGACACCACTGAGTAGGTTCCCACAGGAGAGGAGGGTGAGTTGGCTCAGTAAAGTCCTTTCACAATGAAGGGCTACTTCTAAGCACTTCGGGGAAATCCCGAGACCCCAAACACCAGGCTGTCCTGGGCAGGGAAGATCATCCCCTTTGGAGAACTGTTGTCCCAGAGTATGGTAAGGAAAGCGACCCTAGGGAGGGCCATTGCCCTGGAGCCACTCCTTTCAGTTCCAATATAACTGCAGCACCAGACCATCCTTTCTGCACACCTGCTAAGGCAGAGACCTTACTGAGGAACTGAGGCAGCACTGGACCCTTATAAGCAGAAGGGACTCAATGCTGAGCTTTTGGTCTCTGCCTCCATCTGCTGGCCAGAGGATACCACCACATGTACAGACTGGTGTCACCTCACAGAGCCCCCCTCAGTCCAATATACTAGCAGAATCCAGAACCCTAGAAGGATATGTGTGACTGGTTAACCTGCTGCCCTCTGAAAAATACTACAGGTAAGCAACTTTGCTTTCTCCAAAGGCAAGCAGGTTATCAGCTAAGGGTTGCCAATAAAAAAAGAAAAACAACAAGAACTGCCAACGAGTAGAACTTTTTGTTCAAAGAGATACTTTTCTTTCTTTACATTTTTTTTTTTTTTACATTTAAAACAATGAAGGGAACTCAAAATAAAATGGGCCCTGGTGGAGGGGACAGAGTTGGATTCCACACATCAAAGAGACCCTGAAGAACGGGATGATCAAACCCACCGTCACATCAGGAATCGGTGTCCAGACAATAATGGGCTATAAATATGTGGACTGACCTCCACATCGCAGCCTTAGGAATCTCAGTGCAGGCTGACCTTAGATAGGTCACCAAATACCCTTCTAGAGTCAGATCTCCTAGACCATAACAGAAGGAAATGTGATCCACTATCCAATCGGGAACTGGATGCCTGGTTACTGAAATCCTAGGTTTGTTGGGAGTCAAAAGAAACAAAAAGTTAGGTGAGTTTTCTCTAGGCTTTAGACCTCTCCAGAAAGAAGGCAACAGCTCGTTTTCAATGCAAACTGCGCAGGCTTCGTTCACCTCTATGAATGTGAGGATTAGGAAAAACAAGTGTTGACAGGATGAGTGGCTGGTTAAGGTGGAGTCTGGCAACACCTTAGGGAGGACCTTGGGAGGAGCGGAGCACCACCCTGTTATGAGGAAATGTAGTATAAGGTGGATAAAAGTTACCAGCACCTGTAGCTCAATGTGACCTTCCAGGTGAGGTATTTGAGCCCAAAGGTAATGTTCAGCTGAGGTCTCATGACACAGCGGTGGCCTGAAGGGAGACTGAAATAAGCCCTGCATAAATCTGGCAAATAAAGGCGCGACAGAGATGGAGGGTTTCCTTTTACACACAGTTTATAAGCGCCAATTGCACGGAGGTGTATTCCAACAGAGGTGGGTTTGAGGCCTGACTAGGAAAGATGTGGAACAGGGATTCCCAAACTTTTGGGGAGCGTGGATCCCTTTTTAACCTCCAAATATTTTGCAGATCTCCACGTCTCTCTGATTAATAACAATAATATGCACTCTAGAATCATTTGCAATCTATAAAACTTACTGTTAAATAAGAAATGGTTCCTGATCTAAACTGTTCTCTCATTCCTACTCTCCTCTTATGGCCCCTTCTTGAGGCTACTTCCCTCTTTACCTCCACCTATAGACCCTTCCTATGTGCTCTCCCTCCTGCTCTTTCCTCCCTGCAGTCCCCTTCTCTGGTTCTGTCCCTCCTGCCTCCCTCTTGTGACCCCATCCTAAGTGTTCATCCTCCTGCAGTGTGCTTTCCCTTCTGTTTGCCCGCATCCACAGCGCATTCATTCCCTAATGCCTTCCCTTCCTGTGCCCCCTTCCCTGGTTCTCCCGCCTCAAGATCCCTTCCCAAGTCTTTTCCCTCCTGCCCTACCAGCATGGCCTTTTTCTGAGTGCTGCACCCCACCATGACCCCCTTCCCTCCCCCCACAGACCCTTCCCTCCTGTCCTCTTCTCCTTGCGGCCCCCTTCTGTGGCCTCTCCCTCCTTCCCTCCCCCCACAGTCCCATCCCAAGTATTCTTTTTATTTATTTGGATTTACCCACCTTACTGAATAAGAAATTCACCCAATACGGGTTACGACACATTTGAAAGGTAATATCGAGTCTGAAGGAGATTTAACAGTTCTAGTCTGAAGGAGACTTCAGGAAGGACTAAACTTGATATCCAATGGCAGGACTAAACTAGGGAAAATGTAGAAGAGGACTAAATCTGAAATAAGTCAACAGGTCTAAGAACACAACAACTCAGTAAAATCAACATAGAACTAATTAGTTAAGAAGAGAAACATATCAGTATAACAATAGGGTATAACAGGATTTTCAAAACACTGGTATAAATACATACATATGCTTAAAACATTAGGTTGCAGCAGTACCTTTAAGAAACCCCTATAAAGGTGCCAAACAATTTAGAGCACTCCCTCCTGCATTTCTCCCTCTTAAGGCCCTTTCCAAGTGCTGTCACTCCTATGTGCGTTTCCTCTTGCACTCTCTTGCCTGTGACCCCTTCTCCACATCTTTCCAAGTGCTGATCATACTATGACTAAACTTGTCCCTCAGTGCAGCATTCTGCCCTCACTATCAAGGCAGTAGGACAGCCAGAGCATAAGTAGCAGTGGCTAGAAGTGCTCCTCGGGGTCATCACCATGCTGGCTGCTGCCTCTGATCATGTGGAACAGCAGCTGGTGGCAGCACTCTTCCCCTTCTCTCAGGGCAGCGTCAAACTCCTTGTGGACACAGTCAGCCACACTCTTCTCCACTTCCTCTCCACATTAGTCTGGGCTTCTTCAGGCTGCGATTTTCCTGTCCTCGGCATTGGGGTCAGGCAACAGAAGCCTCAGCTCCTCAGGAGGAGAGGTCAGCCTCCTCTATTTCTCAGCAGTTACATTTTAGGTGCTTCGCGTTTGGTGGACTGCTTTAACAACAACAACAACAACAAAAAATCTATTTATACTTATCAAATACAATCCAAGATAGAATCTGGAAAAGATCATCAAGAATTACACATGGGAAGAAAAATACAGAACAAAAAGAAAAGACAAGAAATAAAACATGTCAAATTCTTATTTCTAGTCCACAAAAAGGGAAGATTCAATTACAACCCAAAGAAAATTACAAAAGTAAAATAAATACAGCAACGTGGCTTAAACTACATTTTCGGAACGCATCACTCAATGAACACTAAACTAGGTCAGGAGTTGGAGTCGGATCTAGCTGCACCATCTTATCACCTAGAAAGCCAAGACAGTTGACTGGGTTCCCAAAATAAAATACATTCTAATATTTGCTATGACACTTGCAAGGAGATCTGAGGAAAAACACCCCACCAATCTGTAACACCCGTGTTCTCATGTCACCCGTGTCCCGGCTTTTTTTGAATTTGTGTAGCAACAACAGGAAACACCCTCACTATACTCTGTAAAAAGATATCGCTCCAGTGTTTAAAATAAAATCTCAAAAGCCAGTCTCTGTCCGGCTCAAGAGCCAAAAATGCAATCAATCACAATTGAGGGTCCTGCCAATGTACTATCAGAGGTCTCCAAAATCACTGTCAAACTGAGAAGGTCTCCTTCTCCAAATACAAGGTCTAATTCTTGTTGCCCTTCTACAAGATCACTTTCTTTCTTTTTAAAAGGAGGAAGAGAGTAGATCTTAGACACTGGTGGTACAGACTGTTCAGGAACTTGCAAACCTTCAACCACGTATGCCAAACATTCTTCTAGAAGAAACCAATGGTAATTTAAGAAAATTAATAAACCTTAGGTTTCTGCTCTTGCTCATACTTTCCAGGTTTTCCAATCTGGCATAAGAAAGGAATCCCCCTTTACCAAGGTTTATTCTACCAATCTCAATTAAGGAATTAAATTCCACAATGGAACAATCTGTTGAGCAGAAACAGTTTTATAACTTTCCAGAGACTAAATTTGCTCCTCCAAGATTAAGCTATTCTCCACCAAAGGAGCTAATTGAGATACCCAGCTTTTCAATAACATCCCATATAGATTCCAAAGTAAACAGACAATCTCACTGATATGAAAGCCTTTGGAAACACCTGAGGTGAGGTGGCAGGAATCTAAGATGCAGCAGATCAAACTTCATCCACTTCAGCCTCCTCCACTCAGAATCAATCCAGCCTGGCGGCTGCAACAATGACTAAGCCAGACAATTCTGCCCCAGCACGTCCCTCTGCAATCCCTGATCCTGGGGTTGAAGCAAAGACTTCCTCACTCAGTGCCTCTTTGCGGTGCAGCAGGGATGTGCAATAGGTAGTAGGATCCCGCAGGGGTGTGCCAGCATCCAGGCTCAGCAACGCCAATGAACCAGGGAGAGACGAGAGCTCTACTTCCCCTCTCGGACTCTCCAATGGCTCTCTACTTGGTTACTCTCTAAGACCACAAACATGAATATCCATCAAACCCGCAGACAGAGGCACTGTCGGGACAGGGGATGTAGTCCTGATTTAGCTTTCCTCTTCCAACTCATAAGAAACAAGAGAAAAAAATATAGTATCCATCACAAGGCTTCGGAGCTCACAATGCTGTGTGCTGCTTGGTGGCCATCTTAGATCTTCCTGGCAGACCACCTTTGATGGTCTCATTGACCCCAGGTTGGGAACCACTAATGTAGAAGATATTCAAGCAGTTTTTGCATATGGCAAGATAAAGGAACTAGAGGCTTTCCATCACACCAGAAAACAAACCTCTCCCATTTAAGCCCATAAGACTTTCTGGCGGGATTCCTTTCTCGAGTAAAAGAAAGATCTAAGAAACTTTTATCAGAGAATCCAAAGAAATGAATTCTCTCTGAACACCCAGGCTGTGAAGGCTAGAGACTGGATGCTGGGATCAAATAAAGTTCCTTGATTCTGCATGAACTATGTTGGGGAATTGTACATTCTGACTGGATTCCTCATGGAATTACAAAAGTAAAATAAATATGGCTACGTGGCCTAAACTACATTTGCGGAACGCATCACTCAATGGACACTAAACTAGATCAGGAGTTTGAGTCAGATCTAGCTGCACCATCTTATCACTTAGAAAGCCAAGACAGTTGACTGGGTTCAAAAAAAAAAAAAAAATACGACATTCTAATATTTGCTACGACACTTGCAAGGAGATCTGAGGAAAAACATTGGAGAGAATTTACAATCCTCATTGGAGAGGATTTACAAGTATCAGAAGATATCAAGGAACTAAGAGGCTTGATCAAAGTCTTTGCAAAAAGAAGATTTGGACGATATATACATAGAGAAGACATGTCCCCTAACAAAGGGAGGGGGTGCCCGATGTTATTTGTCCTCTACTAGATAAGAAGGCTGGAACTTCTTTGTTCAATATGGCAATGGACAGATTTTTTATATGTATTTATTACTTGATTTTATTACCTGCCTTTCTGAATGTGGAATTCACTCAAAATGGATTACAGCATATTAGAATTTTAGCTTACAAACTGGTCAGTTGTAATTTCACCTTACAGAGGTGTAAATAATTTTAAATAGCAGCAATAACACAATACAGTTCAACAAAAGAACGTGCACCTCAAGACTTTATAGAGCTCTGCATTTGGTTCTCTCTCAGGTGTCCCCCACTCAAAAAAACTCCTGTTCAGAACCTTCCGAGTCCAAGGGCCACTAAAAGGGATCTAGAATCCATATGAGTTTGCCAGGATGATCTCTCTTCCTGCCAGGGATGTGGCTCCTAAGGCTGACAACCCCGTTCCATACTGGGACAGTTCCCCAACAAAGGAAAGAACATGACTTACTAATTTATCTGCTAGTATCAGGCAAATTTTGTTAGCCACTGAAGGCCTTTAAAGCATTCATCACAGCCTGTAGTTCCAAAACACTGATGCAGTACCTCTTTATCTGGATAAACAAAGGATGAAAACCCTGTGTATGAGCTCAGTCTAGGTTGGATGTATCTGTTGCCAGAACAATTTCGTGTGGTGCAATTTAAAAGAGTAACTCCAAGATGAGAGAGCTACCAAGTCCCTGAGCTCTCTTGTGACATGAATGCACTCCTGAAATCCTTAAACAGTTTGATTCTGCTGGGCTTGTCACATATGGCGTCATGCTAGGGAAAAAGACATGAACTCTCAAAGTTATGAAGTCCAACCACCTCAAATCTGTCCCAGGCCAATGCTAACTCTGAATGACTCCCTTCACTGTGAACATTTAAGTTTGTGATCCAGCTGGTGGGGAAACCCTTGCCTGAGTCACGTTTGGCAGGACCCTGATGAAATCCAACAAGCTGTTAGGCTTAAGTTTGATTTTGGGCAACTTATAATAAACCCTAGCAATGCCAATGGCCAGATGGGGCTGCGTATAGATTCACTAGCCCCTTGCCTGGACTGTGTTCTTCACTAATCAACACATGAACCCTCGGCCTGCACAGAAATACTATCCCAAATACTGTGAGAAAAGCCATCGTGCCAACACCAGACTAAACAGCAACCCATTACACTGGAGATGGTGTTTCCCCACTACAATCTGAGATAGGCCACAGACACAGGAAGTCCTGCCTGGTAGGCAGAAAATGATGGACATGTGTACGTCAATACGAGGTTCTCAACTTACCCTGAGCTGCTGGAGGATGCTGTTCTTGAGCCTTCTCCTGTGACACAAGAGCCAGATAGCTGAGAATGACACATTTTGTTTCATAATGAAATCCTATAGGCACTGCAGTAGAGGTCGCCATCGGGGTAATTTGTGGCGTTTCACGGGGCTATCTTGTGTGATGACTGAAAAACAGAAGATTCATTTTACTGACAAATAATGCTGCCAAGATCTTTCAAAGAAGTGAAATGCCATACATAGATGAGTTGATCCAAGCAACCATTAAAGCTCTGAGAACTTTCCTACAAAGAGCGGAAGAGGAACTTAAAACTTTTTGTGATAGCCAACTCTCCATCAAGGCAATATGCAGCAGCGCATAGGCACTCTGCTGACTATAGCTGGAAAAAGTCCTAGTTAACTGGATAAATGCATCTGGCTAACTTTCGAACTGCTCTCCACATGACCAGATTTAGTTGGATAAGTTATCCAGCCAACTCTGAAAATTGGGAGATAGCCAGATAAGTTGGAGGCATTTCTGGGGCAGAGATAAAGTTATCTGACTAAACAATTAGCTGGATACCTCCGAGGCAGTCAGAGCAGTGAGAAATTTAAAACCCACGATTTCTCTGGCTAAGTCCCAAACTTAGCCAGACAAACCATCTGAATATTGATCTCTAACCACATCGAGGGAATAGGGGGGAAAAAAACCAACCCCAAGGTCTAGCTTTCTCCTTGGGTTATGCCTTCCATGCCCTTATACATAAAATGTTTCAGCAGACCTACAGATACTGGGAGAGCTTGTGCAGAGATATCACTGGTAAAGTTTTTTTTGTTTTGGGTTTTTTTTTGGTTTTGTTTTTTTTTTTTTAACTACACCATCCTGGCCCAGGATAATTCTGAATATGTAGTCACTGAGTTAATCCACTGTTTTATTAACAGGTCAAACCACAGCTAAACACACAAAGAAGGAGACAAGAAGGGATAGGGTCATGCTCCCGTCAAAGAGAAAAAAAAATCTCACTCCTTACACTAAGCCAAATAAAGACAGATCAAAAATAAATATTCACTATAGAGTTTTTATTAAAGCAGCAATATGAGTAAAATGATTCAGAATCAACAATATGCATATTTCTTGGCTCTATCGCATCCTCTTTTGATTCCTAGGTCGGTCTTCTTTCTTGTCCTGTGTATTTTCTTTACATTTTCACATCTTTTATGACGACCACGCTTCCTAATCACCATAGCAGGTCAGTGGTTTCTTTAAATTCATAATGGGAGAAGGGATCAGAGACAGTTTTAATGTAATATTGCCTCAACAATTAAATAAAAATCTGAATGAAGACAGCTAATCATATTGGGCCCAATATTTAAAGCAGGTTCAATGCTATTTAGCCAGATAAGCAGGACTTATGAGGCTAAGTAGCAGCCTCTGAATATGTGCATTTGCTCAGTGGCCACTGCTTAGCCACATAAGTTCCTTTTACAGCTAAAAGCTACACGCACAAAAAGTAGGCGTGTACTGCACGGATCGGGAGCAGAGTGAGTTATCCATATAACATACGGCTAAGTACCGATATTCGGAGTTAGCCGCATAAGTATACCTGGAAGTTTAGACGGGCCATAAAGCAGGTCTAAACTTAGCTGGGTAGACTAATCCGGCTAAGTGTTTGTATAGATAGATATATCCTCTGAATATACACACACACATATTGGGCAGGCACTAATCTCTGAGTGTAAAATGTGCAGACTGGCCACACATTCTTTTTCGGTATCCCAGGAGAATGACTAATAGCCTCATCCACATGCATTTGCACGTGATGAGTGCTATTAGTTTGGGAGGGGGGGTTGGATGCACGTTTTCAACGCATTAAACCCCTTACTGTATACGGGGTATTGGATGCATGTCAAAACACGCGTCCAACAGTGGGTTAAGCAGCGTGCTCAGCTGAGCACACTTTACACTACAGTATCAGTCTGTAAGGGTTCACATACTTTATTAGAGTATCTTCTTATCCCCTCTGCCCCTCCACTTCCTTCCTCTCAGCAACAACTCAAAAATATATTTATTCATGTATCAAACTAAATTTTGAAGAATTCTGCAGCTCTAAAGACAAATGCACTAGATTTTAAAAGTCCCCTTCATATACATGCTTGAAAATGTAGCTAGCCAGACACTCAGATCAGCACTGAGAAAATGATGTGCAACCTGTGGCTCAGGGGCCACAGATAAAGCAAGTTTGCTTACCTTAAACGGTGTACTTTGTAGAAAGCAGGTTGAATTAGCTATCAAACATGGCAACATCATCCAACAGAACCAAACCAACCCTTTTCTCCTAGCTTATAGCACTTTTGCTCTACTGAGCATGTGCAGGAATTCCCACACAGATGTTGCCTCGTGAACCCCTCAGTCAATTTTAGAACTAAATCTAGCTAGGTAATTGATTCTCCAAAGAGGTGGGCAAGTATTTAGTATGATTCTCTATTGAGAACACCATTTTATAGTAACCAAACTTATTTTCGCCATCGACAAGCAGGGCTGAATTAGTCATGACATATCGGGAGTCCCAAGCTGAGGGCTGCAATGGTGCACTTACTGAAAAAGCAACCTGAACCCCGCCATGGAGAGTGGATTACTGGGTGAACAGGCTGCACAAAACTGCTTGTACAAAATTGCTATCACTTCTTGATAGATTGTTCAGACAGTAATGGGATGTGAAGGCAAAAACTGATGATAAGTTGCTGCTTTGCAGATGTCCTCGATATGAATGGCTCATAGATGAGACACTGATGTAACTATGGCGCTTACTTGAGGAGCCTTAGCAGAGTCCATGATCTGGAGGCCAGCGAGAGCATAACAATGTGTGATAGTCTGCTAGCCAGTTGGACTGAGTGCACCTGGAAACTATTATGCTCAAACAGTTAGGACTGTAAGAGATGAGTGGTTGTGAGACCTGATGATGTGTCCGAGTTGTTGTTCGATGGTAAGTTAAGGCCCCCTTGCAATCCAGTGACTGAAAGGCCTTTTCTTCTTCATGCGATCTTGTAAGAATATGAATAATATGATGGCTTGGTCTATATGAAAAACTGACACCACTTTTAGTAGAAACTTGTGCTGGCTGCGGTCCACCACCCTATTATGGAAGAACTGCATACATGGAGCGTGATGCATCAATGCCTGAAGCTAAAAGACTCTCCTAGCTGTGAATGCAACAAGGAATAACGCATTCCATGTCAGAAACTTCAAAGAAGCCAACTCCATCAGTTCAAAGGGCAATTTCAGAAACCATGCCATCATTATATTAAGATCCCAAGGAACTAGTGGTTTGACTACTAGAGGTTTCATATACCATAAGCCTTTCATGAACTTTGACACTAAAGGTTGAGTGGAGATCGGTTTCTCCACCACTTGAATATGGTAAGTCACTATGACACTGAGATGCACCTTGAATGAAGAGGTATTGAGACCAGAGGAGGAAAGAGAAGTAGCAACCATGGTTCACAGTAGAATGGGTCCCGGGAGTTCTGTTAACATCAGGATGAAAACCGTTCCCATTTAAAAAAAAGTTGAAAGTCCTTCTGATTGAAGGCATCCTGGAGGATACCAAAATGTCTTCAACTTCCTTGGGCAAAGAAGGGAAGCAAGTAACAACACCCATGCTATCAATTTGAGAGAAGGGAAATTTGGATGATATAGAACACAGTCTTCTTGAGTCAAAAACAATGGATCAGCCCCCTAGAGGGATCGGAAGGTGAAGGGCAAGAGAACCACATTTATCTGGGCCATGCTGGCACAATGCCTGGTCTTTGAGCACTTTCTGCACTGTCCTGGCTATTAGCAGAAGTGGTGGAAAGTGTACATGAGATCTGCATTCCAGTTGAGAAGAAAAACATCCAGAATGGAATTGAGTTTGCTTGAAAGAATGGAGCAAAATCATTCTACCTGTTTTCCTCCAATGCAAATAAGTCAATCAACAGTTTCCCGCAAAGATTGAATAATTTGTCTGCCACCGTCTGATGTAGGGACTATATATGAGGAAAAAACATTATGCGGAAGCTATCCACCAATGTATTAGAAATCCCCAGAAGGTAGATCACTTGCAGGAAAGCTTGGTGGTTACAAGCCCACTCCAAAATCCTTAAGGATTCTTGGCACAGGGTCCATGATCCTGAGCCTCCTAGCTTGATGATGTAAAATCAAGCCCCGGGACTTACACATGTCCCAGGGCTTGCGCGCACCGCCAAGCCTATGCAAAATAGGCTCAGCGCGCGTAACCCTTTTAAAATCTGGCCCATAGTTTATATCCATTGCACAGAGGTGTTAAATATGTATTAAATAGCATAGCTCAAACTGCTGAGCCTTGAGGCAGTCCAGTAGTAGTTTCAGGCCCTTGAGAATACTCATTATTAAACTCAATTCACTGATAATGGTTCACGCAAGAGGTAAACCACTAACACAGTTCCAGAGCTACCACATTCATGAAGGTGATGAAATAAAAGCCTTCACAGTCCTCCCCTATTTAATTTCCTTGCTTTTCGCCCAAGTTATACAAACCCTATTCTCTATACTTGCTTCACCCATTTTATGTTTTCCAGGTTATTTCTTCCCTGTTCTTTGTTTTATCCAGGTTATTATTCCCTGTTCATTGTAAAACAAGACTTTGTCTATGTTATTTTGCTGGTTGTAATGTAAACCGAAGTGATAATTAATCTTGTTAATTGAACCTCGGTATATAAAAGTTATAAATAAATAAATAAATAAATAAATAAAATATGGTCACTTGGATGTTGATTTGGATGAGAATTCTCTTTACCCAGAGAAGATACAGGAAGCTTTCAAGATGTGTCTGTTTGCTCAAAGCTACAGCAGACTGATTAGAAAAAACCATTCCACTGACGACCAGGTTCCCTAGGTTTGAAAGGGATCTGTGTGCGCTCTTCACCCCTTGGTGGATGCATCTGTTTCCAACAAATGGGGAAGCAAATGAAGGGGGGGGGGGGACAGGGACTCCTATTTCTAAATAATTCAGGTCCAGTAATCAGTGAAGTACCTCATTTCCTGCAAGACATTCACCAGTTAACTGGTCCCACTGGTGCGGAGGCAGTTTAGTGAACCAACATTAACTGCTACCACCATGTGGCCCAAGTCGACTTACACTTACCTAGCTGTTGCCTGATCCATCCATATCAACTGATGAACTAGGGATTGGAGGCAGCACACTCAATCCATAGGGAGAAATGCTCTCTCTTCTAGAGAGTTCACCCACACCCCATTGAACTTGATCTTCCGGGATGAAATCAGGTTCGATTGTTTTAAATTTATGATGAAATCCAGTGACTGAAAAAGTTGGGTTGCCCTCTGCAGGGAGTTCAATACCCCAGCCTGGGAAATGCCCATTACTAGCCAGTTGTTCAGGTAAGGGAAAATACAGATGCCCTAATGACAAAAATGCACTGCAACTACTGCCAGGCATTTGATGAAGACGTTTGGCCACTAACAGCCCAAAGGGGAGCCCTTTGTACTGGTAATGAGCTGATTCCACCACAAATCATAGATAATGCCAATGAGAGGGATGGATGAGAATGTAGGCATGTGTCCTTCAGATCCAGGGAACGCATCCAATCTACTGCTTGAATAAAAGGCAGGATGATATGAGGGAGTTCATTTTGAACTTCTCCCATAAAAAGGTCTTGTTCAGGATGGGCTTTAATCCCTCCAATTTCTTGGAGATAAAGAAATAGTGGAAGTAGAACCCCTGGCCATGTTGGTTGAGAAGGACAGGTTCTATCACCTGCTGTGTGAGAAGGGACTCCACCTCCAGGCGAAGTTGAGAGGAGAGAAATGTAACAAACAAAAGGATGAACAATGAAGTAGCGCTGGAAGCCAGGAGAAGCACAAGCAGTAACCACATTCCACAATCTTGAGTGTTCGGTGGTCTTTCGTGATTTTGCATCACTCCTCCAGGTAGAAGTGAACCCCCCACATCCTGCTGGAGGGGCCGAGTTGTGGATGTTGAGGTTAGTCAAAAACTGGTCCCAGGTTTGTGTTGGACCTGCATCATTTTCGGCTAACATCTTTCATGCTGCTGTCTCTGAATTGGAAGTTGTTGCTGTGGCAGCACAGATGGAGCCTTATACTGGTGGAATTGATAAAAGGGACTTCTCTGGAAATAGCAGCATCTGTAAGCAAAATAGGAACACTTTGATCATGACTGCTGCTCAGAGCCTATTGAGAATGGACCACCACATGTTGCTCCTTGATCTCATCAACAAACAGGCCGTTGTACTGAACACCTTGTAGATTAACCGAATGAAGTGGCGTACGCATCCAGAAGTGCCTGTGGATAGCCTGTGTCCACCGAGCCTAACAGCGATTTCAGTTTCTGAATGTAATCATATTAAGTACTGCACCATATAAATCTAGTAAATGGCAATGTGGGCATTAAGCATTGCGCTCTGGAAAATCTTTTTCCCAACGTTGTCTAGCAGCTTGGGATCTCTGATCAGTGCAGCAGTGGAAAAAATATCCTCGTTTTCTTTTCCCACTTTAGCATGATTCTTCAACTATTGATTGATAATGCAACTGCCCTATCTCAAACCCCAGTTTTCTGGGGGGGTTGTTTTGTTTAACTATTTGAGGTCTAGCTTTCTGGATACATAAGCAGGGTAGACTAGATTTTCCCACATTCTTGTTTGCAATTCCTGCAGGATCATGAGTATTGGAATTGTTACAGGTTCCAGAATTTCTGGGATCTAGAGAAGGCTGAAGACCTCTGTGCCTTTACAAGCATCGACTCCTAGAGCCTTATCCAACTTATCCAGAAACCTGGAATAGGAGATATCTTTGAGCAGAGACATTTGTTCAGGAGGTTCAGGCAGATTCTGAAAGAATCCCTATTGATCTTTCCTCTGACCCAAGAGGCGATGGGGTACTAACCCAGGACCCCAATGATAACGCAGGCAACTGGGACAGGTTCCTTGGTCATCTTGGAAGGGAATATTCCTGGGGTACATCCTTCAACTGGCTGAACGCTGCCGTGAGAGAGTGGCAAGAGCTAGAATCCACCCATGGGGGTTCTGATGGAACATCCTTGGACACAGGGGTGAAAGGGACTCCCCTCTTGTGGAAGCAAATCCAACACTTTGATAGGAGAGGTTGAAAAGTGCCTTCCTTGTCCTTAGACTTCACCAACTCTGCCACTTGCTCTGAGGGCTGTCGAGTCCTCTGACCAGGTGTTGGAGGAGGAACATCTTCTTCTGAAACCAGTATAGGCTCCTCTAGAAGGTCTTCTGAACTATATAGTAGCTGTCTTGGGAGGTGCATGGAACTCATGTGCACCAGCGAACATAGTGGTTAAACTTTTACATTGTTTTTTTTTTTTAATTCTGATTTGGGAGGCTCAGTGGGCCTGGGTTTTATTCCCAGACTAGCCAGTTCTGCAGAGGAAAGTCTCAGACATTGCGCACCAGCAACACCTAGTGGTCAAACTTGGCCCATGACTCCATGCTCTGAGGGGAGTGTCGTGACCCTGCCTGAGAAGGATATAAATTAAGGGTAATATACTCCAGGTAGTTGCAAATTAAGATTCTGTCACCAGATCCCAGCCGCAGTTTTGACTGAGCTGGAAGTATAAGGAGGAAACTACCAAGCCCCTACCCTAACAAAACAAAAAAATCAAATTTGAGTGAATATTTCTGTAGAACTGCCTACCAATGCTTTTCTGGCACTTCTTTAAAAAAATGACTAAATGTTTGGAAATGTATCTTTACAGATACATAAATATGCTATTTAAAGTAATTTACACTGAAGCTTAATAAATAAAGTACTGAATACTTTAAAACCTAATGTCTCTTTTAGTCATCTGAACGGAGGACTGGAGCTGGGGAAAATGACACATCCCCCTCCAATGACACAGCCTGGGACCCAGGCAATGACAGCAGCTGCAGTTTACCTCCACCACTAGATTAACAGTGGTAGCATGGTGTGCTGGCAACACCTCCCCATTCTCCAGCCTGGCACCCTAGGTGGGTGCCTCTCTCACCCAAACCTTCCAACCACCCTGCTTTTTGGAACCAATACTGCACATCTAATGAACTTTGAAAATCCACTCCATTTTCTATGCACCTGTCAATTAACTAATATAGCACACTAGGTCTGGGCACTTTACAACAAATCACAAAGACCTCACAATCTGAGTGGATACCTGATACAACAGAAATAATGCAGGGGCAGTAGAACACTTTTTTGGATGGGGGGGGGGGGCAGGCAAATAAACCAACCGCCACCCCAAGTGCCCTACTTGCTAATGCAATGTAGGCAAGAAGTTGATTGGACTATGGCTCCAGTGGCCCTTCTTATTCTGCTGCCTAGGGAAATAAAGTGACTTGTCCAAGGTCACAACACGTGCTGTGGGAAAAGAGGATATGAACCCTGGTCTCCTGGTTCCTACCTCCCAATTTTTCAACATTAGACACACAACTTCAGGACTTGTATGTACAACTGAGTACCTTAAAAACTTTAGTCCAGTGTCAAATCTTTTGGTGGGAAAGGCTTTCTTTGCAGGAACCCTGGCATGTAAGAGGTCGTCACACAAAATGTCCAAAAGAGAATCTTATATATCATTTAAAATATATATTTAACTATAAATGTTTAAAACTTGTTTTCACACACAACATAACCAATATAATTTCAGCCCATTTTGTTCCAGGCTTTTTATGACGTTCTGTGGCCATAAGTGAATTAAAACTGCTTAACTACATTACAAGCTTTTATACAAAGTGCTCAGTGCATAGGCGGATACAATTTTTGGAACCGAACTGACTTCTAAAAGCATTATTGAAAGCTTCATCATTACATAAACAAAAGTATTTAGCTCTTGAAAAAAATGTTTCCAATATTTGATGCTCAAATGGCTTTTTTTCTATAACATTTTGACTCCCAACCAAAATCCTTCATTCTCCAAAAAAACTTAACAATACGTTCCAATACATGCAAACCCTGCAGCGTTTTCTTAAGGCTTAGGAAGTACTCCAGGGCCTCCATTAAAAGAAAATTAAAGTACAATAGGAAAACTTCGGCGATGCAAATAATCCTATTTTACATTTCATATTTTCCGTTTCAGCCACCTGTTTGTATGCGGCATATCTGCTGAAGGTAGTAAGGCACACATACTTCGGCTCGCTTTACTGCGCTAATAAATCACGAGAATGTATGTACAAAAATAACAATCCGTGCAATCGTTCCTGTTTTCTGGAAAAAAAAAAAAATAGCGGATCTCTTTGCACTATTTGGCCCGTTCTCCGCAAAGACTGTGACAGAGCAGAACCTGCTGGGATTTTGGACAGTGTGAAGGCAACGCAGGAAGGGCAGAGTCCGCAGGCGGGGACACAAACTTTATGGCCCGGGTACGGATCCGTCTCGCCGCAGTCGGACCCCCAGCCCCCGTTTTGGGGAGCCCCTGGTAGCGGGGGATCACATTCTGGAGCGGCCCCCCCGTCCCAGGCCCGACTGATCAGGCAGCAGCCGGACTCGGGGGTCAGACCCCCGCAAACGCTGCACATAAGGGCTAGGGCCCCCCAGATGAGAAGGGGGCCCCGCAACCTGAGGACTATCCTGTGGCTCTCCCCTACCACGCGGCCCTCGCCATCCAGGTTGGCGTCATCCGACCTTTACCTGGATGCAGGAGGTCAGGGTCAACAAGCAAATACGCGGTGCCTTCTCCCCGCTGCCCTAGCACTGAGCCGCAGCCATGATGGGGCTGGCTGAGAGCGGCGGGGGCGTCACCGGCTGCGTCATAACGTAATGGACGGGGGGTCAGCCAAGCCCCGGCTCGCTCGTGCACTAACTCCAAACAGAACCCAGCGAGCCGCCGGAGCTGATTGCTTCTTGGCTCACTATTAAAGCTGAGGTTAGAGCAGAGGAAAAAAAAAAAAAAGATGACCCTTTGCAATGTGCTCTTACTGATGGAAAGATGCGAGTGACTGTGCGGCGTTTGATTACATTAGGAAAGCCAATGAAACTTAAGGTCTCCTGAAACAGAAGACAGTTTTGGCTGCCAAAAATAACTACAGCTGAGCGCGGAGAGGGCTCCTCAGATCACGTGATCAGAGAGGTTTTACTGGGTCACGCTCTCTTATAGGATCGGATGGCTCAGGGGAGTGATCACAGGCTTACGGAATCTTTCACACCTACGCTGTCAGGTTGCCTGTGTGAAATAAGATGTGGTGTCAATCCGGTTCCATTGGCAATTACAGAAGCATTCACAGTGCAGCCCCAGTCAGATTGCAATAAATCCGTGGATTGCGCTGCACCTCTCAGTCACTGACTTGTATCAAGCACAAGAGAGACATATACAGAAGGCAACATCTTTTCCTCAGCCCAAGAGGCGGTAACTCCTCAATGTTAAACTGGTCTCCAAAAATCCATTTATGTCTGAGATATGGTCCTTAACCCTGTCCAGAAAGTACACCTATTTGATCTGTAATGAATATGTATATGTAATATAAATATATGCAGCAAATATTACAGGATACTGTGATTGACTTTTGGTCTTACCCAGTATGGCGAATCTTATGTTCTAACATAATAAATGTCATCAGATAAGTCCATAAGTCCAATGGGTATGCCCAGTCTAAATTCCTCTCTGGTTCTCCACCATTTTGGGCAGATGAGTATATAGATTACCATTCTTAAATCGACACCAGCTTCCTTCATTCACTCTTGTGTATTACTTGACCTCGCAACCCTGTTTCTGCCACTGCCCTCCATATCTGTGCCAAGTATGTTAAGGTGCTGGTTTCCTCCATCTTTGCCAGTAGGCTATTTCAGTTACTATCATTATTGTCTGATTTTTACAAGACCAAAACTTGCACGCTTCTTGTTTCAAAATGCTACATTATCTTTTTTTTTTTTAATAGTATTTCTGTAGTTCTGACCTCTACTGAAGACTAATTGAGCTGTAGTTGCCCACCTCCTCTTTGTTCCTACTTTTGTGTAGCAGGGCTATATCTACTCTCTTCCAATCCCTTGGAACCTCCCATGTCTTCAGGAACACATTGAATAGATGGCACTGTCGACCCATTTTGTGCTTCTTAAGTTCCTGGGCTGTGCACTATTGTTTTCCATGTCCTTATGGGTTCTGATTAATAAGTACATAAGATTTGCAATACTGGGTCAGACCCAAGATCCATCAACTCTAGTATCCTGTTTCCAACAGTGGCCAATCCAGGTCACAAGTATCTGGCAGGATCGCAAGGGATAGATAGATTCCAAGCTGCTTATCCCAAGAATAAGCAGTGGATTTCCCCAAGTCCACCTTAATGGTTAATGGATTTTTCCTTCAGGAACTTAACCAAATTTCTTAAATGTAGCTATACTAATAGCTTTCACAAATCCTCTGGCAACGAATCCCAGAGCTTAAGTCAGATATCTCCTCCCCCTTTATAATTTGTTTCATAATCATTTTCTACTAGCGGTACCCCGCCACACATTGCAGTGGCTGAGTCTGGTTCTTTTCCCTCCCTCCCCCTTCCCCATTTACCTCAGTCCCTCATCCTCCTACCCCTTGGTCACACACCCCCCCCCCTTCCCTCCCCTGTCCCCACTCCAACTCTCTCCCCTCACACTCACCTCTCCCCTCCCCTCATTCTCCCTCCCTTGACACTCACCTCCCCCCTCATTCTCCCTCCCCTCACTGTCACCTCCCCCCACCTACTCCCTACCCTTCCCTCAGTGACTCCCCACCCTCTCTCAATCTCCTTCCCTCACTCTGATCCCCTCCCTCTCGCAATGCCCTCCCAGCTCATCCACACCCCCTTTCCTCTCCCTGTTGTGCGCTTCAGCGCGGCCCGCTCATGAAGACGTGAGGTCTCCGAGGATCCCTCCCTGGCACACACGTCAGCTGTACCATATTGCCGCTGCCACTCCTCCCAGTTCTTGTAGTTCGGCTGCCCGACACTCCCACGCCCGATATCGCCGCTGGTCCGCCGCTGCTGCTCCTCACAGCGCCATCTTTTGCCCGCTGTGACCGACGTGCGCTCCCGCCCGCACATGCGCAGTAGAGCAGCTTCATTTACCTAGGTAGATAGCGTGTGTTGCATTTCTGTCCAACAGATGGCGCTGTTTTCCCCAAAAAACATGTAAAAACATGTTTTTACCTGTCACAGGTGTGACATCTATGTAATCTAGGTATAGAAGAACCTTCTCATATGCGAATGCAAGGTTGTGTCCAAATTGGAAAGCAATCGGTGCAGTAGTTTCGGAGATTAGTGATTTTGTACAAACCATTTTACATTTTTATTTATATAGATTATTTAATATGTATTCATGCCCTTTCCCATCTCAGATCCATTGCCTGCCACTTCTGTGAATATTGAATAAAAGAATTTATATAAGATTTCTGCCTTTTGCTAATCCTTCCCTTTGCAAATCCTATTTTCTATTTATCTTATCTTTTTCACCTTTGTATTTTGTCTCTCCCTTATATTTCTAAAGGAGAATTTACCTCCTCTTTCTATCATTTGGGTAACTGTCTCCTTCATTTGGGCCTTTGCTTTTCTAATTGCTTTCACTGCCTTCTTTTTCATGATACTTTAGTCTGTCCACCAACTTTTTTTTTTGCTCTTACTATTTCCATTACCTCTTCAGGGAACCCTATCGTTTCTTCCTCTTTTTAGCTTTGTTAACTTGTCTAACACAGGACCTGATGTAATAAAATGTAAGCAAAAAAATCTGAGCTTAAGCTTTAGCTCACATTTTCTTTACTCATGCGGTAAAAATTGAGTTAACTCCCGATGCAGAGAGCTAATGCATGGTGTGCTAATGCATCAGGAGTTTTCAAAAGTGTGCTAACCCAACAATGTGCACTTGCTTAGCACGGAAAACATGATTTCTCCTTGGAAACATATTTTATGCTCATGAAGATGGTAACTTTTAAACAGGCATGCAGGCGCACATGTGCACTCATTTGTTGGCTCCTGCTCAGGGACATGGCCATTTTATAACATACGAGCGTATATGTGCGCATGTTATAAAACAGACTGACCACATGCACATGTGCACATAATTTTAAGTGGACTCATGCCTAGGTGCGCAAATGCCGCTTCTACCACATAAGTGGAGGGATTTGAATAGACGCACGCCAATGCATTTGCCAGTTTTCCAAGTTCATTCCCATTTCGCCCAGGTAAGGAATAGGACTTCCAAACTCCCCTAGTTTAATAGCTTCCCTTCTTCCCTATTAGCCCCAACCCTTAAAACCCTGCCAATCTATCTATTTAGCATTATTTTATTACTTACATGCCATTCATAGCAGAAGTAAAGTGACGTGGCAGGGGAGCCCAGCACACACCTGTGTGTGTGTGTAGGTATTTGCATGCAAAATTGAAGTTGAAATTCAGGAATGCTCATGCATCGCCCAGACCATGCCCATACCCCTTTCCCATTTTGGAACTTTTCATTTGTGTGCATAGTAGGAAAAACACACATACATGACCACCTTTTAAAATCTGCTCTGCGTGCGCTGACCTAACATATTCCCGTATCTCATGGTTTTGGCACATGCCAAGCTTTTAAAATTCATCTTAAAGTATGTTCTGCACATAAAACAAGATTTATATGCATAAAAAAATAGTGTGCAATTTTTTGTACATAAAACACGCTATGCACAGAAAACTTAATTTGTGCACAAATAGTTTTTTAAGTATATAAATCCCAAATACAGGGTCCCTGCACCATGAACTCCATGTTCAGCCCTAAAGACTCAAAATGCACAACCAATGGGTGGAGTAAATAGTTCACACATAAAGCAGCATTACAACAGATAAATGTATGAAGAGAAGCAAAACCTGTTCGAAACCTACAGATTCAATAAAGCACTTAAAACACTTAAAAGTCCAAAATACGTAGTTTAATTGTAATATTAGGTACAAGTAATCCAGTCCTCCAGGCCGTGTTTTGCCGGAGGGACCCGATACAGCCCCTCTGGCGAAACACAGCCGTGTCGGGGGACTGAATTACTTGAACCTAATTTTACAATTAAACTACATATTTTGGACTCATAAGTGCTTTAAGAATCTGTAAGTTTCGTACAGCCCTATAGACTAACATTAACCAAAGTAATGTTACTCCAGCTCTGACCAGCAGTTACCTTTTCAGCTTTAGGAAACCATGAGTTAAGCACCGGAGAGTAATACCTAATGCCTTCATTAACATGAGATTTAAATGGAGGAGCACTAATTTCTGTGCACAGTTTTATAGTGGCCTGTGTGCACATTTTTTGCACACAAAACTCCTTACTGCATTGAGGGTAAAGTGTGTACACATGTGTATACATTGAAGGGTAAAACTGTTCACACAACTCAGTGCACCTTATTACATCTGGAACACAGAGATTAGTTACCTCCCCAGTGCTCCCTTTTATTTGCCAACCAAAGTTCCTCTGTACCTTCAGTGTTCAGAATCCCAGTAGGGCCTCCTCAACATTATCCCTCATCCTCTTGAAGTCAGTTCTGCTGAAATCCATGACATGAGTGACACTGTCTCCATTCATCACTACCCAATCCAGCA
The DNA here is from genome assembly GCF_901001135.1 of Rhinatrema bivittatum. Lineage (NCBI taxonomy): Eukaryota > Metazoa > Chordata > Amphibia > Gymnophiona > Rhinatrematidae > Rhinatrema > Rhinatrema bivittatum. The sequence continues at coordinate 229,664,569 of NC_042618.1, forward strand.
TAATCTCTTCTCAAGTGGGCTGTTCATTATAGGGTGATGTCACTTCTAATTGACATCTCCGAAGGTAGGCTCCAGTCCACAATCAGTAGACTGAAGTCACCTGCAAGAAAAAACATGGAGAGGCAATCCACCCACAGATACTAGCACAAGTAAGATGAGCAGGGGTAGATACAAACCAAAGAAAATAATATTATGTAAAGGGATATAGTCACATATAACAAAAACATTTTAAGACTAAACTGAAACTGTAAATATGTAAGAAAAACCCTAAAATTATTTTAATTCTTAGAAAAGTAAAACAACTGATAAACAGTAGTTGAACACTGAAGAAAATACATTAATAAGAATCTGTCATGGCCATGTTTTGATTTATTGCCTGCATCAGGGTGAATTAATCAAAAGAGATTTTAACAGACAGGCAAAACAAACAACACTAAGCAGAAGTCAAAAGTAATGGAAAGTCTTAATATCTTCACAGGAGAAAATTATAAAAGCCTTAGTCCAACCAAATGGAGACTAGATTAGTTTAGTATCCTTGTAAATCCATGACTAGTTTGCCAATGATGAATTTGTGGTGTTGGTGGCAACTAATCTTTTTGTTAGGAATGAGAAAGGGAGAAAAAGTTAGCATTCATAAACTACAAGAGATAACAGAAAGAGGAAGACAGGCGACAATATCTGGAAAAATTAAGAGAAGCTGGGAAAGTAGTCAGGAAAGCGAAAATTCAAATTGAAGAAAAAATAGCAAATATGGTAAAACAGGGAGATGACTTTTTTTTTTTTTAGATATGTTAGTGATAGAAAGAAAAGCAAAAGTGGCATTGTGAGACTCAAAGGTGAAGGGGGGAATATGTAGAGGCTGAGGAAGAAAAAGCAAAATTGCTTAACAGATATTTTTGTTGGATGTTTTCTGTGAAAGGGCCTGGAGCAGGACCACATAAACCAATTGATTTTCAGAACAATGTGTTGTGAGGAGTTAATTAAACTTAAAGTAGATAAGGTGATGGGGCCGGATGGCATACATCCGAGGGTACTAAGGGAACTTAGAGATGTCCTGGCAGCTCCACTGACTGACCTTTTCAACGCTTCTTTAGAATCTGGAGTAGTTCCACAGGACTGGAAAAGGGCGGATGTGGTTCCTATTCATAAAAATGGAAGTAAGGAGGAGGCTGAGAACTACAGGCCAGTGACCTCTGTGGTGAGCAAACTAATGGAATCGCTGCTAAAACAGAGGATAGTGCAGTTTTTGGAATCCAGTGGATTACAAGATCCAAGACAGCATGGTTTTACCAGCGGTAAATCTGGTCAGACGAATCTGTTCAATTTCTTTGATTGGATGACCAAAGAGTTGGCTCAAGGGAGAGCGCTAGGCGTAATGTACTTGGATTTCAGCAAGGCCTTTGTGCACCCTTGGTATGGATCCTAGCATGACTGCCAGGGTTAAAAACTGGCTGAGTGGGAAGCAACAAGGGTAGTGGTAAATGGAGTTTTCTCTGAGATTGTTACTAGCGGTGGGCCTCAGGATTGGTCCTTGGACCAGTTCTTTTCAACATTTTTGTGAGCGACATAACGGAAGGATTGATGGGAAAGGTTTGTCTTTTTGCCAATTAAACCAAAATCTGTAATAGGGAGGACAGCCAGGAAGGAGTGGAAACATGAGGAGAGATCTAGCAAAGCTCGAGGAATGGCAGCTTAGATTTAATGCTAACAAATGCAGAGTAATGCATTTAGGCTGCAAAACCCAAGGGAAAGGTACAGTATTGGAGGTGAATTTCTTCTGTGCATAAAGGAAGAGCGGGATCTGGGAGTAATTGTATCTGATGATCTTAAGGTGGCCAAATAGATGGATAAAGCAACGGTAAAAGCCAGAAAAATGCTTGGCTGCATAGGGAGAGGAATGGGAAAAGGGGGGTGATATTGCCCTGTATAAGTCCTTGGTATGACCTCACTTGGAATACTGTATATAATTCTGGAGACTGCACCTGCTCCCCCCCCCCCCCCCCCCGACCTTACCCATCCCAGCACCGATAAATAAGATATTGGCCAGGATGGGGAGAGTTGGTGGAGGAGCAAGCACCATGAATCTTCGCTGTGGTGGGAGGGAAGGCGGGGAGGCAGCCAAATGGAATTTAATGATCAGGACCAGGGACTGGGGCCTGGCATACAATGCCGGGCACTTTCTCAAGATTTAAAAAGGTTTGGGGGGGATGGGGTAGGATACTAGCAGGAGTTTTGGTGGGGGGAGGTCTGGCCGAGGTCTAGTCTTAAGCTTTGTTTTATAGGGTAATGGCAGTGCTACTTAGCTGGATATCCTTTAAAGATATCCAGTTAAGTAGCATTTTATGCAGCCAGCGAGCGGCCGCACCAATCTCCACTCCTCTTTGCCGCCACGGTGCCACTGCTCATGACCTCACATGGCTCGCACCCTCTATGGCGCGACTGGGGGTGGCAGCGTGACTGGGTGGTGGCAGCACGACGAGGGGGGTTGCGGCACGGGGCATAAGATGCCTAGGGCACCTAATCCCCTTGCACCGGACCTGGCCCCTTCTTCTCTAAGCACTTTGCCAAAAATGTTTTCTACTTGTGTTAATTTCTGCTTGTAACTTTGAACTGTGTGCTGTCTTCCTTTTTCTTGGTAGGCCATATCATCATTGCTGCTGCCCAAAATGTCACATAATTCCTCATAGTCAAAACAAATTCTTTTTATAAATAATGTACCTTATTTATTTTAGATTTTTATAATTTGCTTTTCTGCACTTCAAATTGTACATCAAAGTGGATTAAATTCAGGTACTATAGGTATTTCCCTATCCCTAAAAGGCTTACAATCTAATTTTGTATCTGAGGCAAAAGAAGGTAAAGTGACTTCCCAAGGTCACAAGGAGTGGCAATGGGATTTGAACTCCGGTTTCTAGCCTGCTGCTCTAACACTAGGCTCATCCTCCACTCCAAACTGTAACTTCTTGTACTATTTTATATGACACAAACCTAATTCAAATCATGTCAGGAGCCACTTAATAATATCTCAGGCCGATACAGTAAAGTGCGCTCGGCTGAGTGCAATGTTTTACCCGCAATTGGATGTGTGTATTGGATGTGCATCCACTACCACTTATACAATAAGGGATTTAGTGCATCCAAAATGTGCGTCCACCCCCCCCCCCCCCCAAATTAATAGTGCTCATCACATGCAAATGCATGTTGCTAAGGCTGTTATTCGCCTGGGATACAGAAAAAAAATGTGCGCCCGATCCGTACATTTTAAGCTCAGAAAAAGTGTACAGAAAAGCAGAAAATACTGCTTTTTCCTAACCCATGGCTGTACACAGGTTAGGAAAATGGACGCTCGTAAAATTGAGCATCCATTTTTCAAACCTGCTAACAGCCACCTCTTCTGGGCTTCTGCTGCTAAGAAGGTGTTAGGGGAACACTATTGTCCCTAGCACCTCCATTTTAGAGCAACCCTTCATTTAAATACAGTATTGCGTGCACAGGAGAGGGCGCGTTAGGAAAGCAGGCACTCAACACTGAGTGCCCATTTTCCCGTGCACTTGACTGTATCAGCCTGTCTGTGAGCATGCGATCTTTGTTTACTACAACTTAGTTGCCAACTTGCCAGACTGCTTCAGAATTTGCCAGATTATGGTTGAAAAATAGCCAGTTTATGTCAGTCACTTGTAGGTTCTTTCCCCATATTTGATCAAGCATTATTGAGCTAATCAGATTTTTGTGATAGTGAGCAGCTATATTAGGCTAACCATTAGACCAGGGGCTCTCAACCTAGTCCTCGGGTCACACCAGTTTTTCAGCATATCCACAATGAATATACATGAGTTAGATTTGCATGCATTGCCTCTATTATATGCAAATCTATCTCATGAATATTCACTGTGGATATTTTGAAAACTTGACCGGCTTGAGAACCCCTGCATTTAGACATCTATATATAATTTATTTAAACACATATAATTTCATCCACGGGGACCAAGGAAATAAAATAGAGGGGCTGGGTGTACATGTCCCTTGCACCCCTACCTCAATTCTGCCCTATATTTAAAGTATATATGTACAGGAGCAGTCAATGAATCACCAGCGAAGCAATCCTGTTTTGTGAATAACACTGAACCTAAAGCATTTTGGGATTTGCAGTCTTATGCACCTTGCAGTGAGCCGAAAGACTCAAGACGGCCACCTTGCCTTCCCCCCAGGTCTATTTCGCTTTTGGACTGAAATAGGCCGAAAGACTCAAGGGCAAAAAAGAGATCTCTACCTTTCTTGTTTTATTACAGCTCACATTTTCATGTCTGTGTCAATATTAATACAGCAAGTATTCTATCAGCAGTTAACAATCTAGGTTAATGGGCAAAATAAGGAAATATTGTTATTAGGATTTGACCTCGGAGCAAAGGACAAGGGAAATGACATCCTCGCAGCGATAGATGTCCTTCGTCTCCTTGGTGACTGAAAGGACGAAAGGTCATATGACCTCGAGCAGCTCCCGAGGCGCACGCGCAGTAGTCGTACGTCACGCGGGCAGATCAGCTGACCGGTGCCCCATTCTGCGCGTGTGGTTGACTCTTTTCTGCCTGGAGAAGCTGAGGCCGGCAAGTCAGTCCGCCTGAGTCGCTGTCCTCGCGCACACCGGCCCGCCCCGTGCTCACTGGACCCCCCCTTCTTTTTCTTAGTCGTTCCGGCTTCTCCTCTCACCGCCGGCACCATGGCGCTCAGCGACGCCGACGTCCAGAAGCAGGTAGGCGAATAGTTCTTCCAGTGAGCCAGCCGCGGCGGTTGGGTGGACTCCGGGGAGAGACCGGGTGGAGAGTACGGTTGCTGCTATCAAGCAGAGGAGGAGGGATTGGGGGGGAAGGAGCTTCCTGCATCCCCATGAGAGCCGAGCCGGGCTCTGCGGCGGCTCCTGGGTTTGCAGTCTTTAGTGTATCGGGGGGCGATCCAGTTAATTAGAGGCGCTCAGGGCAAATGAATAGATATCATGGGTTCTTTGCACAACTATCCCGTTGAGAGTGTGGTGGATTTGTGATCTTTCAGCATCATCAGACTTGAAGAAATGAAGCTGCAAATTCCTATTAGGACCTTGTGAGATGGAGAAACATATGACCAACTATGTGGGATAATAGAGGGCTTCCCCTTAGTCTAACATGTTTCAAGTCTGCTTTCTTGATCACTTTCATTCCTGCTACAGTTCAGGTGTATACTGGTAGTCATTAAAGTGATACTGCTATGTTTGGTTTTTTTTTTTAAAGATTCTCCCTGTAAATACATTTTGTAGTCACTACCATATGAGGCTGTGATTTTGGAAATATCTGAAATGTTAATCCTTATTTATTTTATAAATGTTGCTTAAGTTGTCTCTTCAGGAATGCATCTCTTGCATATGGAGCTACAGTGACATCACCACAGGATTTCATATCTGTATTAATGCTAAGTGCCATTGTTTTGTGATAAGTTTACAGTAATTTAAAAACTGTACAGTAATCCTTTAAAAATATCAAATATATTAAGGGATGGGTTGTTTATATTGCTAATAATAAAGATGTAATACTGTTGGTGAAATAAGCAGACAATACAAATGATTTATGTAAGTTACACAGGTACAAATCACAAAGCTTACATTCATTGATTTAATTAATTTGTTTTTTGAAGCAGTAACTTATTGTGTGGTCACAATATCCTATATAAAATGTACTTGGTATGGTTTATATCTTTCCCATTTCTATTTTAATGCAAGTTTGACTGTACCATACACCACTGACATCTTTCTTAATGAGAACCATGGTTTGCATTTGTTCCTCTGGAAATTTACAGCCCAACAAGCAGAACCTTTGATTTCCATACCTGCTGTTTTCTGAGATAGAGGACACACTGGCCTTGTTGATAGTAAACAGTCCCTTTACTACATGTCTGCTCTGGTCTGGATTTGGAATAGTGCACAGTGCTGTGAGCTGTAGCTATCCTGCTAAGACTGGTGTGAGAAATTCTAATTGTAGCCGGTAGAAGCAGATTCTTCAGGTTGGAGCTAGGAGTTCTGCTGGAGGATAAACAGGGGTCTTGCAGTCAGTGTAAATAGCAGATTTGCTTTCATAAATTTTAGTTTGGCAAATGGATCTGCTAGAGAATGAATATTCTGTAACTATCTATTTATTTATTTTTTGCAAATAGATTTAAAAAGCTGGCCTTTCATATGAAAAAAACCCCCATAGGTTCAGTTTTAACTAAAAATAATGTATGGTAGAAATCCATTCTCCAGTTCATTGTATAGTAAATTGTACTTGTGTTCTCAGGAGACCTGACAGGTACATACATAATACATTAGTAATTCACTAATCAATAAATTGACAGTGACCTAAGTTGCAATGTATTCAATTCATATAGACCTGATTATAATTGAAAGAAATGGTAAACTGAACGTATGGATTGTTGCTGGCTTCCCATGTGTTAAGTACTGTTTAGTACTTTTAAGAGTGAGCGATTCATTTTCTTTTTTGTAAATTCATGCTTTAAGTTCCAGAATATTTTTTGAAATTCCATAGCCAGACACAAGAATACATAGCATCAGCTAGCTGAGCATTTTAATTGGCTAAAATCTTCTTCCTCTGCCCACCCTCAATGCTTTGTAATACATGCACACCGTTGCTAAAATCCAGGTAGAAATAAAGGGTTATTTGAAGTTGTGGTTTGTATCAAAATCACATGCAACTTTACCATAACTAATATTCCCTTGTTTTAAATGATAGGCCCTGTGTTTATAGAGAAGAGACAGTCTAGGTCTTGTACTGTTATGTAAAGATGTATTAATGTTTTGATTGAAGAATCTGAGTAATTCTGTAAATGAGACAAAATAGGCTGACTTTTTTTCCTACATTCCCTCCCTCCTATTTCCCCAACCCATATCTCACTTCCTTATTTCTGTTTCCTTTTTTTCTTGCTGCACCCAGTTAGCCAAATGTGTGGACGTTTTTTACTTTTTGCTTCTCTTCATGGAAGTTTCTGTTGGAAGGAATTTGTTTTGCTGCCAAACTTGTTGTAGCTTGGGTCATGAAAACAGAGTACATTTTGTTCCCTGCCTCATTTTCCCTCTTGGATGGTGTGCTTTGTTCTTTCTGGGTGAGAAATAAGATGATTACAGCTGCTTGTTTTCACCCTCCCATGACAAAGTATGCACTAGGTAGATTTTTTTTTTTAAATGTTACACATTTTGGGGAAAATACCTTGAGATATTTCATGTACCACTGGTTGTGATCCATCAAAAGATGGCCAAAGAATTCAAAGCAACTTCTTGATGAGGAAGATTCCCTGCCTGGCTTTTGTTAGTCATTATCACAGTTTTGGGACATAATTTTTTGATATGTTCCAGAATGCCAGGATTTTTAGTGTGGTGGAGGTGGGATGTATAACCTCTAGATCCTTAGTAAAGAGCCTTCTTGTAGTGAATAAACAGATGGAATATAGCTGCATGGATTTGTTAAATGTGGGTTCAGGAAATGTTGTATTGTCACAAATTGGTCACGTTCCTCCTAAAACTGTGCCTTATTGTGCTGAGCATATGCATGTACATTATATTGATCAGGGCTTTCCAACCTGGTGATCCCACAGCCAGTCAGTTTTTCAGGATATCCATAAAGAATATACATGAGAGAGATTACATTGGAGACCCAGGGTATGCAAATCTATCTCATGCTAATTAATTATGGTAATCCTGAAAACACTACTGGTTAGGTGTGTCTTCAAGAGAGGTTTGGGAAAGATTGATCTAGAATCTGATCTTTTGCCAGTATTACCATCCTGTCCAAAATCATTGCATCTTTTTTTTTTTCTCCCTTAGAAATCCCCCTACTATCCTTTTGAGGCAAAGTTGGGTAACTCCCTGAAAGTGTTCTTGGTGAACTCAGGGCTAGCATTGTTAATACTTCAGCATTCTGAAATGTCAGGACTTGATACAAATTGATACATTCCTTATGTGTCCTTCAGAGTGAAAACTTGGTTTTGGGAGCCACCTTTTCTGTTTGACTGTTGCAAGGTTTGCATTTCTGCTTTCCTTTATAATTACTATTTTACTTCTAAGTGGCTGTTCCTGAAGAAAGATGAGAGAGCGGTTGGACAAACAGAAATGGAAAATGACACTCCATACCTGAAATCCTTCCTTTAGGCTCTTAATTTTAAAGCTGATCTATTTCTTATATATGGAGGATACTGGCACACATGGGGATTAATTTTCCTCTCTCCCTTGGGTTTCCTAGTTCTAATTCAGTTAGAATGTCTGATTATGGTTTAGGGGTAGGGTTGTGTAATAAAACATTCTCAATGTATGATGTCCCCATCCACCCCCCAAATGCATCTTAACATCTCTGGACATACTCTCCCCTCCTCTTTTGATGGGAGTGAAGAGAAACTGTATCATTTGGAGTGGAGACATGCAAAACTCTGATTTTCATTTAGAGACCTAAAAAGTAATTTCCCATCTCTTTGTTTTTCTTCAGATCAAGCATATGATGGCTTTCATTGAGCAAGAGGCCAATGAGAAAGCAGAAGAAATTGATGCCAAGGTAAAGAATACAAAATGGTAGTTTGGTATTTTAACTGAAAAATTGTAACATTGAGTTGGGAATCCCCCTTTTAAGAATCTGTTTTCTTTGGGACTGGCAGCTTCTTCCTGCGCCCTTAACCACAGCCCCCTGGAGGGGAGAGGGAAATATTGCCTCCGCAGCATCCCCAGCCGAGCCCAGGAACAGAATCCAGGTCCTGCTGCATGGCAGTGTGCAGCATTTGCCACTGAGCTACAGGCTGGCCTTTTCATGCCTTTTAAAATTGTATATATTTATATTCTGCTTTTTGGCACTTCACAGTAATTACCTACAGCACATGAATGTATTTCCCTAGCCCTAGAAGGCTCACAACCTAACAGGGTCATTCTTTATTGGCAGTATTATTAAAATTAGGGAAGGGGAGGAGTGTGAGCGGGGTTTGGGCGGAGTTCTCTCCGGGCAGTGCTGCGGGCGATAATATTTTTCACATTATCACCAGCAGCACTGTGGGAAATCTTTTTCGCGTGGCGCTATGGAGGTGATGGTGTACTATACAGCTGCCCCGCGATGCAGCCAGCTGCCCACTATCATCCCCTGCTGCTTTTTTTCGCTAAATATTCTGCTATAAATATAGCAGAAAGATGAATCTAGGGGTTAGTTTGTACCTGAGGCAGTAGAGGGTGCTGTGACTTTCCCAAGGTCACAAGGAGTGACCTGGTTTCCCTGGTTCATAACCTGCTACTCCACTCCTCGGTCAGGGGCCATGTACTATGGCTCTCTTGAACCTGGCATGTGTGTACCCTGATTCTGGCCAGTGTGATAACTGGAACTCCCTCTCTCCAGAATCTTTGAACCTTGCTTCTACAGTTGGTTCAAAAAAAGTTTAGATAAGTTCTTGGAGAAGTCCATTAACGGCTATTAATCAAGTTTACTTAGGGGATAGCCACTGCTATTAATTGCATCAGTAGCATGGGATCTTCTTAGTGTTTGGGTAATTGCCAGGTTCTTGTGGCCTGGATTGGCCACTGTTGGAAACAGGATGCTGGGCTTGATGGACCCTTGGTCTGACCCAGCATGGCAATTTCTTATGTTCATATATTGAGCTGGGGAATCAAACCTGTATTTGCCTGCATGGCAGCACCCAGGATGAAGAGGCATGTTCATGCTCATTAAATCAGCAGACAGTTTATTAAAAAAAAAAAAAAAATCAGACCTTGGAGAGACAATTCTATATGCTTGAGTCTTGATGCCATTGATGAGCAGCCCCTAAGTGAGTTAGGGTTGACCCATAAAAATCTTTACATTTAGTTTCCACTTTGTGTGTGTTTTGTATTGAGCACATTGTCCTTTTTTCTCTTATATATATATATATATATATATATATATATATATATATATATATATATATATATAATGCCATTGAGGTGGGCTGTCTGAACTTGAAGCCTTAATAAAGGTATTCCTGGGTTTTTTTAATCGCTGCCTTGGACTGCTCTGTAATTTTGCAGCTTGTATGTGGAGTGTGGCATTTTCTTTACAGAGCACAGAACTACTATTTGGTCAGCTCAGAATCAGCTGTATTTGTATACACAACCTTCATATTCTGTGTAGCCTTTAAAGTGCCTAAGTATTTGGTGCACATTTCCATAGCAATTGATAAAATGTGAGTTTGTAAAACTACTAAAATGTGAATTTATGAAGTAGTTGTGTGCACAGTTGTTTTGCTGCAGAATATGAATTGAATTTACACATCAGAATTGTTTAAACTTGTGACTAATCTGTGAAAATCCTCTAATGCAGTTTATTATAATTTAACTTGTAGGCCACCTTTTCATGCTGAAAAGCTCTTCAAATCGGATTACAAGTCACAAAAGCAGCACATTACAATGAACACAAAAAAATATAGCAAAAGTTGTAGTAAGACTAACTTTAAATAAAACTATACCACATATAAAGGCTGATGAATTAAGCCATGCATTAAGACTATGTGCTGAAATATAAAACACAATTTAATGCGCTTGCTAAAAAAAATATTTAACTCCCAGTGCAGTAAGCAAATGGTATGCTAATACATTAGGAGTTAAAAATGCGTGCAAACACAAAAATGTGTGCACAAACTGAAGTTAAAATGTGCACTTATCCTATGGAAAAAGCCATGAGCACATTTTAATTTGGGAGGGGGGGGTAGTTCTCACCAACTCATGTACACAAAATAAGCACAGATCATTGAGCTTGGAAGAGGGGAAACCGTGACGCACCAACAGTGAGAGGCAGCAGTAAATTGTGGCACTGCAGCCGCATCGGGGGTGGGGGACCCAGCAAATAGGGAAGAGCGAAGCCCATTAGGAGGAGAGGAGTAATTCAGTTTCACTCAAGAGGCCGAGAGAATGTTGGAGGGTCCTGAAGAAAAACACCAGATAACAGCTGGATTGCAGAGAAAAAAATTGTAGAGAGGAGGAGGAGGAGGGCGAGGGCACTCGACAACCACACGTACTTCTGCCACTGCTCTGTAGCCTGCATCCCTAACTGAACACTAGTGCTGGAAACTTTACTCCTTTGCAGACCAGAAGTAAAATTTCCAGCGTAAAAAGAACATGAGTTAAGCCTAAGCACATCTCTGCATTGAGGGGTATTAGCTAATGCCATCATTAGCATGAGATTGCATGGAAGGGCATTAACCTGCAGGTTGTTGTGCGCAAATATTATCCCCCCACAGCAAGGAGTTTTGCACACAGTTGTGGTTAAAACTCTGCGCTCAGCTGAGCGCAGCGTATTACATCAGCCTCAAAAAGGACGGGTTAAGATGAATTTGGATTTATATCAATGCAAGATTTGCGATCCTTGCGGCAAGGTTCACTATTGTAACTCTCTGGCAGTCTGTGCCATAGTAATTACACTGGCACAAACACGTTTTTGAGATTGCATCTATAGAGAAGTTAATCTATGTGCTTAGAAACATGTTACTATATGATAGATTATGGGGAAGTATTGATACTATAAGAATTCTTGCAGTCGTGTGTATGGATGGAGTGTGTTGAAGTAATATTGTTCTGTCCCCAGCAGTGGGTACATGTTTGTATCTGTACATATTGTAGTTTAACTGTGTTTAGTGCAGTCCTCCCTTCTGAGGATTCGTAATACTGAAACACTTTTTGTAATCCATGATAAAAGTCTGTGAGCCTTTGCCTTTAAGAGAAGCTCCCTCCCCCTCTCTCTCACTATCGGAAGATCTTGAATGCCCCTCAATCTCTTGAGTCTTCCTAGGTGCCTTGTAGGCTCAAGGGACTGCCCTTCATGCTCCCCCTGTGTCACATGGTTCTTAGGCTCGCTGCCATTGGACCCTGCCCCCTGCCCCCAGTTTGTGGAAGCGTTTTCTTTAGCAGTTCTCGACGAGAGTTCAGTCTTGCCCATGCTTGCTTCTGAGCCAGCAGCGCTCTGTAAAACCCTGTGAAACGATCAGGTTTTTTACCTTCTCTCTTACTGCCTTCGTCTGAAGACTAAATCAGCCTCTTATTCCTCATGCTTCCTACCTCTACCATAAACTAACTCCTGCAACACAAGAGACCTCCTTCTCCCTCCTGCTACCCTGTCTCCAGTTATCAAAGATCTTTGCCTTGGGGCTTGCGTTTGAGGTGCAATAATTGTGAATAATGAAAAATTTACCTGTACAATAAATAATTTCAAACTTAAAGAATCTCTGTCTTGAGGACTGATTGGAGAAAAAGTTTAGCTGCCTGAATAGGAAAAAGCACGGATGTTTACCTGATTCAGAACAAATATGTTGTATGACCACATTTGTTGTGTATTTCCTTTGCTGTTAACTTGTGTTCTGTATTGCCTTTTTGTTAAATAAAATGATTAAAAAGAAGATGAAAATAATTAACAAGCATAGCAATCATAAGCAGAACATACAAGATTGGACATAGAAATAACATGTACTTTTTAGCACTTTTCAATAACTGCACAAAAATTGCTTAGACGTTGGTTCAGTCTGTCAGGAGTTAAATAACATTTACAAAAATTCACCAATTGGGACTTAACGGGAGAGAAGATGGAATATGGACCTGGCATCTACCCTTTGAACATGACCTTGATCTGATAGGTCATTTTCAATAAGGTCACGTTTGAAAAGCACTAGAAAACCCTGCATAAGCTTGGTGTGGCAACCCCACCCCCGGTTTGGCCACCAGATGCCAATGTCACTGTCACTGTTAGAACATACTATTAAGGATCCATCCACCCCCCTCAGTTCCTCCCATCTGGAGGGCTGTGGTTGGTTGCCTCAGTACTATTTAGCCCAGGCATTTTAGGACATTTTGGGATCAGTTTGAGGAAGCCTTTGAACAGTAAGGATGCTTAAGTTTTACACTCTGGTGAGGCCTCCCAGCTTCACCCAAATGGAGCTTCAGTTAGAAGTGACAGCTCATCATGCACTCCCTGCCAGAGGATCCTTCTCCTACTAAGTTACAGATTTTTTACACCCGATATCCTTTTGGGGCAAAAGGGCTCTCACCAGAGTAACAAAGACCTCTGCGTCTGCTCTAAACCCTAGGTGGGCAAGCACCAGTGATGTCTCCTGCTGCAAGAGACAGTGAGAGCAGAAGATATATCCAGTTTTAACTTTAGAAGAATTTTTTGGATCTGAACAGTGTGGGGAGGTTTGGATCCCCTCTCTCCACTGGGATTGCAGTGCTGAGGTAGCCTGATCATCCCCCCCCCCCTCAGACTTCTCCCAAGAGAAGTCCCCAGAAATATCACCTAAGGATGAGAAAACGAGATCGGGAGACCCCAACAGGATCTCCAACCATGGGACCAGAATGGGTTGGGTCTCCAAGGAGAAGATGACCTAAGGTAGGACTTTTGTGGTGAAATTAGGGACCCCCTCAAATAGGATTCCTTGATAGCCACTGGGTGAGCTTTGCGCATTAAATATCACCATGGGGCTGTACCCAGATGCTTGAATAAAAGGACACCTATCTACATAGAGATACACTTATATCAGCAGTCAGATGTAATTCAGCATTATTGACAAATGGACTTTAGCATTATGAATACCAATCAGTAAACTTTTTCTTTTAACACCCAGACCCTGGTCCTGTCTGATTTATCACTGCCTCTTACTTCATCGGATGCATCTACATTATTTAAACACACTGTGTAGCAAGACCCCATGGTTCAGGCCACAAGTGAGAGCTTACACCCATTAATAGAATCCCCCTCCAGGAATAAAGAGTCTAGGCATTTGAGTAAATTTGCTAGCCGGAGTAGCCCTAAAGAAATATTTGTTGGTGAGCCCTTGGGATTAAAAATCCCACTAAGGGTTACATTGGTTTTCGCTTCCTCCCTTGTCTTTCTCAAATATTCTGTCAATAGTATAGTGCAAAGTTCTATTAGCCATATGAGTCCCTGAGAGAGAGGTGGATTCTTTATAGATCATGAGACCTTTTCATTGAATCAGCATAAGAACTAACTGTCCATTTAGTCCTACTGTGTTTCCTATCTTTAACCAGTTTGCAATCCACAATAGGTCATTGCCTCCTATCCTGTGCTTTTTTAATTTTCTCAGGAGTCTCACATGGGGCACTCTGTCAAACACCTTCTGAAAATCCAAATACACTATATCCACCAGCTCACCAATAGCTTAAAGCAATCCTGATTCAGATTATCTTAACACTTCCATCTTATCCCATTATGGGAAAGAGAATTGACTAGTTACAGTAATCATATGCAACATAAAGATGTGCAAATTAATGGCATGATCCCAGAGTAGGAAGTATTCTGAATCTTTCCAGATGCTCTTAATAAAACTATCAACAGCTCACATAACTATATTCAAAACATTTCTGCAAATTTCCATTCCAAGAGTTTTTACAGTATAATTCTCAATGTGGAGGGTAGCAAACATTTATGACCTCGAAAATGATTCTTTGTCCATAAAACAGGCTATTTATTGTTCAGTTCTACTGTGAAAGCCTTGTGTTCACTTCTTATCTCCCAACCCCAATGTCCCTCATTCTCAATGCATTCAATCTTAGGGCTTGAGTTACTATGGGTTTTTTCCTCCATGGACATGGAATAGGAGAAAAATCTTAGTAAATCAGGCCCTTAGTCATCTAAAGCTCTTTGAGTGGAAGTCACAGTTTCTGGGTGACATAGCAATTGAAGACTAACTCATCACTCACTTTTAAACTGAACTCCAACTGAAGTTGCAGGCTGTGCAAAGTATTTCATATGCAACATCCATTAGATGAGTTTTCAAGACTACACATGACTGAGTTGCCCTCCTAGTTGTGTTATTTATTGTATGTTGTTTTGTTTTGCATTGTCAAGATCTTTGATCAATGTTTGATCATTGTAATCACCCTAGAACAATGGGGATTGCTATAGGCGGAATATAAAATCTTTACAATAAAACAAATGCTAACTTTGGTTTTCTTAGCGGAGAAGAGTAAACAGGGCTGCAGGGATCTGTACCGGGACTGGTGCTTTTTAATATATTTATAAATGATCTGGAAAGCGGAATGAGTGGGATGATCAAATTTGCAGATAACTCAAAATTATTCTGAGTTATTAAATCACAGCAAATTGTGAAAAATTGCAGGAGGAGATTACAAAACTGGAAGACTGGGCATCCAATAGCAGATTAAATGTAATGTGTACAAGTGCAAAGTATTGCACATGGGGGAAAAGTAAACAACACTGTAGTTACACGTTGTTAGGTTCCATATTAGGAGTTACCACCAAGAAAAAAGATCTGGGTGTCAGAGTGGACAATACTTTGAAATCCTCAGTTCAGTGTGCAGCAGCGGTCAAAAAAATCAAACTGTGTTAGGAATTCTTAGGAAAGGAATAGAAAATAAAATACAGAAAGTGATAGTGCAATTTTTTAATGGTGAGGGAAACAAGGTCTTTTTAAAAGATAAATGAATTTGAATTGGACCATAAACACCTATTCGCTTACTTGTGAATACAACATTATATACAGTCTCTTAAAGTACAGGATTAGGCTCATGAAAGCAGAAAGTTTTTAATGGATCTGTTTTATGTGGAAGACCCAGACTGCCATACTTTGTTGGGAAGGAAACCATGTGAAGGGTATGAAAAGATGCTGGAAGATAGCACTTGAAATAGATCTAACAGAGGTTCAATATGCCCAATCTTTTAAAAGAATAAGATCTATTATTTGTAATGTTGTATTGCAGGAAATGCAATATAAATTTCTAATGAGATACTAATGTTCTCAAAAGTTAACCTTTGTCATGAATCTTGCTTTGTCAGATAAATGTTAAATGCAAACTGTATCCTAGAACCCTGGGTCATCAGGTTTGGGAGTGTCTTGTTATTAGTAAGCTTTGGAAGTCTTTTATAAGCTACAATCATTGGATTGCGAATATATTGCTCCCATTCCAGATGACAGTACTCCTGTTTGAGACTTTGGATATGCAAAGCTCTTACGTTGGCAAAAAGGGTCGTACTTCAGGGTTGGTTACAGGAGGACCCACCGACAATGTGCATATATGAGAAGAATATGGAAAAAACTGATTCACATAAAATGTCTACCTGTATAGGACTGTTATTTACAATCCCTACCACATAGAGCGTGCAGTCAAGTTCTAAATGACTAATGGAAAGATGTCCTCCTTTTAATGTAAGGCTTTAGTGATGGAGGATACGATAAAGTCAGAACTTCCTGTAATATATGACTGTGGGGGGGATGAGTTTGGGGTTTATTTGAAGAGAAACATTATTCAGTCATAGGAGTGGGACACTGGGAAGTGTCAACCAATGGCCCCAATCATATTGACTATATTGTTCCTAGTTATGTTATGTTATATTATCCAAGTTGTTCACTCCCTTGTTCATTGTAAGACATATGTTGTCATTGTTTTCTACTTGTTATAATGTAAACCGGAGTGATAAGTAATTCTGTTACCTGAACTTCGGTATTAAAAAAGTTATAAATAAATAAATATTTCTTTTTTTTAGATGGTATATGTTTTTGAAAATCAAAATTTGAACATAAAATGGAGAATATCATAATGCCTCTGCATCGCTTCAGGGTGAGGCTGCATCTGGAGTACTGTGTGCAGTCCTGGTGCTCTATCTTAAAAAAAAAAAAAAAAAAAAAGAGATATAGTTGCATTTGAAAATGTACAGAGAAAGGTGACCCAAGTGATAAAGGGGATGGAATGGCTCCCCTGTGAGGAAAGGCTAAAGTGATTGGGGATGGAGAAAAGACGGCTGAGAGGGGATATGATAGAGGTCTATAAAATCATGAAAGGAATAGAATCAGCAAATGTAAATCTGTTTACATTTAACAAATGAAGTTAGTAAGTAGCTTATTCAAAACATGTTACATATGTGTTCCTTCAAAAGCCAATGCTGAAGACTTTACTTTAAGTTCATCAGGAACATCCGGTCATCTTGTGCAAACTGATTTCTCCATAGGCAGAAGAAGAGTTTAACATTGAGAAGGGTCGCCTTGTGCAGACCCAGAGACTGAAGATTATGGAGTACTATGAAAAGAAAGAGAAACAGATTGAACAGCAGAAAAAAATGTAAGTAAAAAATATAGGGGATCTGACAGCTGGTTCTCTCATAGTGCCCAGTACCAAAGGACAACTTGGGAACCCAAAAATACCTATGCAAAGTAACTTTCTAATGATGTGACTCATCAATTTTCAAACATAATGGAGGAATGGCATCTTCTCCAACCTTTTCCTGGGGCTTGTTCAGGCAGAGAGTGGTGTCACTCATGATTCCATTTGAGGAGAGCTTCTATTCCTTAGCCCTGGCAAACAAAATAATCTGCTTGCAGTGGAATAGTTGTTGGTGTTCTTGACTCCTGGAGGCCATACTTGGGACTGGAATGATGCCTTGTCAGCCTGTGCGGTTTAAGTTACATTCCCATAGGGGCACCTTCTTTCTTACCTAATAATCCCATTAAGCATTAATTAAGGGTGTTCTATCTTGCCCTTAGCCACAGGAGTTTATTCCTAGGTCTTCTGCTTACAGGGGCTGGTGGAAGGGAAATGCCGATGGTTATTGCTGCTGGCTCCTTGATGAGGGTGTGATGGAAAATGGACCAAGTATTCTGGCAGGGAGAGTTAAATATTTGAATGGATAGATGTGTACCCACTGTGCAATTTTATAAGCCAGGAAGTAAGCAGCTGAACATCATTCTCCTTCTGTTTCTCCATGTAATTTCAGTCAGATGTCAAACCTAATGAATCAGGCCAGATTGAAGGTCCTTAAAGCACGAGATGACCTGATTGCGGTGAGTATAGAGCACCTCTTGATTTACGAGTGACAAACATTTAGCTAGATATAGAATACTGAGAACCGGGAAAGTAGGACCAAAACTAGGGAACGGTGACTGAGCTTGTGCAGAGAAAATGCGTTTTAAACTTGGAATTGTTTGAAGGATATCCACTTTGAACAACCAGGAGAAGAGTAAGAACTTGGTGGCACTTGTTACTGAAAATATGCAAAGCAATATGATGATGCCAATCATTAACCAGTTCTCCTTTTGCAGTCCTCTTACTAGAATGACCAGTTCAGGCCAGTATCTAAGCAGCACTGGATGATTGTGCTTCAAACCTCTGCTACTGCATTGGTGACAAATGTTTTTACCACGCTTTCCCTTTTACTAGAATTGAAAACAAATAGCATTTAACTGAGGTTTACAGTTTTGGTTTAAACAAATGGACCTGTGCATCCAGTGCTATTTGGGGTGGGAAGGCCCTTATTGGAGATAGTTCTAATAAATACAGTTTTTTAAAGCACTACTAGACATACCCAGTGCTGTACAGACATACATAAGAAACAGTCTCTGCTTCACGGAGCATGTCTAGTCAAGACAAAAATATAAGAAGTGAATTGCAGAGAAGCAAGTGTATTATAAAGACGTACTTAGGATTTAAAAGCAGTTTCAAAAAGGTGACTTTTAAAACTGGATTTGGTACAGCAGGCTGGCGGAGCATGAAACACAGGCTCAGGAAGTCTTATTCCCGGCAAATGGCACAGCAAGATGGAAAGTGTGGAGTCAGTCAGGAGTTTGTGGTGGAGGAGAAGAGCACAGAAAAGGGCAACTTGCCCAGTGAATAGAGTTCACGAGGAAGGGTATAGGGAGAGAGAAGAGAAGATAGGTAATCCAGAGCTGCAGAGTGAATGCATTTATAAACCTATGTTCTCTTAATTGTTCTTCGAGGTGAAGGCCTGCTCCACCTCCCACAGTTATGAATGTAAACTGTTATACCTGTAAACCGGAGTGAAGGCCTTTCGCTAAACTTCGGTATATAAAAGCATACAAATAAATAAATAAAATAAATACATTTATAAGCCAGTATGCAGAAGCAGATTGTGAACCAGTATAGAGATTTGAGAAGAGTGGTTACATAGGTATAGCAATGCTCAGGGCCAGTACAAGGGTATTAGGTGCCCTAGGCAAGCTTTCTGCCTTGTGCCCCCTGGACAAAGCTCCAGTTCCAGCCTCATTCACTCAGACAGACAGGCCCCCTCTTACACACGCTTAGATTCCTTGTCTCATTCACATACGCACCCTTACACAGACTCCCTCCATCTCTCATTAACACCATTGCTGTCTCATACACACAATCCCTCTCTCACATACACATACAAACAGAGGTGCTACTCGTGGCCCACCACAACTCTGCTTCTCTTGGCTGTGAGTGGGATGGGCTCCACTTGAGGCCCCACATGGCTGCTCTTTGCCGCTCTTTAATGGCTGGCACCCTAGGCGACCGCCTATTTCTCCTGTTGGGACGCACCGGCTCTGGCGATGTGGAAGGAAAAAAAAAAGCTGTGCAGATGAATTTTGAATAGATTGCAGCAGAGAAAGATGGTTCAGCAAGAGGCCAGCAAAGAGCAAGTTGCAGTAGTCTAAGTGAGAGACGAGAGTGGATAAACGTTTTGGTAACATGTTCAGAAAGAGAGGGGAAGATTTTAGCAATGTTGTGGAGGAACAGCTAACATGCTTTAGCAGTGTTTTGGATGTGTGTAGAGAAGCAGAGAGAGGCATCAAAGATGATGCAATAGTTATAGGCCGAGAGCACCATACACAGAGAGAGGATAGGGGGAAGGGGGTTTTGAGAGAAAGATAAGAAATTCCATCTTGGTCATGCTAAATTTCAGGTGGAGATGAGGCATCCAGGCAGCAGTGTCAAGCATGCTGAAATTTGAAATTGGATTTGTGGTGTAGAGATGTAGATGTGGGAGTCAGAGGTACTGAAAGCTGTGGAAGAAGCTCAAGGCACACCAACTGATAGCAGTAAAAGTATGATGGGGAGATAATTTTTGTTTTAAACAAACGGGCTCGTGCTTCCTCTGTATTTTGGGGGTGGGAAGGCCTTTATTTGAAGATATGACCGCCTAGTGTGGATGGTAAATCTTTTTCACTGTAGGTGCCTTAAAATACAAAATGCCTAGCATTACCAGTGCCTGTGTTCAATGGGGATTCAGTTATAGTTAAGAATTGGTCATGAGTGCTGCAGCTTTGCTATCACTGTTCTATAGTGATAGCAAAGCTTATTGAAGCAAAGATAGCAAAGATTATTGAAGAGATGTAATATCAGAACAGTCATGGTAATAGTGATGCTTAAAAACTGAGTCAGAGGAATATCTAAACATTTTTTGGTCAAGTTCATGCTACCTTTGAAAATAAAATGTGTTTTTAAGCATGTTCCTTTTTTTTTTATGTGTTATCTGCAAATGGATAAAAAGCAGTGACCTATTTATTTTTATTTTATTTTTATTGAATTTACCATAATTTACAATAGTATTTACTATTCAGAAATACTTGGGCTTCATATACAATAATCATATTAAAGATATTCAATACATAACATTATTAACTCTTAAAGATACAAGCCATCTTTATAATAAAGAAATTAACAATTAATGTTATGAAGAAATTCCTCCCAAAGTTATAAGAACAATGGGAGACCAAGAAAAGAAAACAGGGCAGCAAAAAGGAATCTGGTAAATCATTTCTGCACAGTTATCCACACTCTTTAACTTTCAATTGCCAACCTCCGGCCAGGTCTTTTTCTGGACACTCATTCAGTGACCTATTATTTTAACCTAGCTGTAAGATAAATTCCACAATTGCAGGAGGCTTTATTCTCTGTATTTTCCCCTCTCTCTCCCAGGTTTCTTTCCTTCATGCTTCCACCAACCCTTCTTATCATTCATTCAGCTGACAGATTGCCCCAGTAGGGGCAGCTGTGTTCTCTCCCTCCCTTGGCTCAAGCACATCACCTCAACAGTGCCTCTGTCCCTTTCTGCAGGAGACTTCGAGGCTTCTGCCCCCGCAGAGTGTTGCAGTCTGAGTCCCTGAGCCAGTCCCTTCCAGAATGCAGTCCACAAGGAGCCCATATGAAAATTGCTGATCAGTGCTGTGGTTGGGCTGTTGATTTGTGCTGCAGTGTGGAGGTGATGTGCTGAGATCACAAGAGAAAGGGACATCACTAGGAAGAGCTGAAAGGTGCTATGAAAGTGTTGCTGTTGGCAGAAGAGGGCAACTGAGGGGTTCTGCCTCCAAGAAATATAGGAACAGTTTTTTAGGCCAGCTGCAGACTTTGTTTATGTAGTGTAACCATCAAATGGAAATGGGGAGATACGGGGAATTTAAAATTAGAAATAATAGATTAATATCAGTTGCATCACTTTTGCAAAAGGATTTTGATACCTTTTTATTTGCTTCAGAAATCCTTTTTCTTGGTGCTAAAATAAGTAAACATGCAATTTAATGCTCTAACTTTTTTTTTTTCTTTGGGGGTTGATCATGTATGGATACAGAATGAATAGCCCACACTGAAGGCCCTTTCCTAAACAGGCTTCTGTGCAGGAATCTTCATTAGCCCCTGTCATTTTATGGCAGATATGTGGTACCAAGGGGAGCTGGAAAGTAGCTTTTTTTTTTTTTTTTTTTTTTTAAACCCTTCTTTTGCACAATATCCTGTGGAAAGAGGAACTAACTGTCTAACTAGGAATGTCTGAGCTTGCAAAACAGTGTCCTAGACATTGAGAATTTCTTATGAGGGGACTGAGTAATCCTACATCTTTGCACATTTTTTTTTTTTAATGTTATATATGTTTTATTAAATATCTCATTGGTATGTTTGCACTAGAACTTCCCAAGAAAGCAGAGTATTTTTCCTTTGAATTTGAGTAGGGGTAGAGGAGAGTCTTGCTACAGCTCTTTCTCACTTTTGCCACCATGAGCACCAAGTTAAAGGCAACGCAGGACAGAAGAAGAAATAGGAGGAAATTGTAATTTTCTATTTATTCCATGGCACAGTTGCTCTGAAGGAGTGACCTGGTTTTCTGTTTAATATATAGGGGAGGTTGTTGAGGGATCCTTGGTTCTGAATTCAGTTAGGAAGAGCAAGAAGCAAGATTATATTATTCTGGGACTGGCAACTCAATTCTTTCAATGATGGTTGTCTTTTTTTTTTTTTTTTACCCTATTGCTAGTACAAAAAAATGTTGAGTTCTTAAAATAGTAGCTCCTTTTAGGGTTTGTTCACTTTAAATTTTTTATGCTGACCATATTTATGTATTTATTTCGTAGGACTTGTTGAATGAAGCCAAACAGAGGCTTTGTAAAGTAACAAAGGATGCTGTCAAGTACCAGGCCCTGCTGGATGGGCTTATCCTTCAGGTGACTGATTTTATTTTAGCCTGGTATCTCTTCCTTTCTCCTACCTCCCCCCCCCCCCCCCCACCTCATTTGGAACCAGTGTTAGTATCCTGGTGCCACGAGCCATTCCCCCCCCCCCCCCCCCCCCCAATTCCTAGTCTGGTAATTGCCCCAACAGTCCTGAAGCTGGGAGCCAGGCCCCAGGGCTCCTTCTGGAACCCTGTGTTATTGGTTCTAAAATCAGCAGCTCAAAGGAAAGGAAAAGCCGACCACAAGATAAAGAACCAGCAGAGAGCAGTGGTGGCAACAAAAATGTAACATGTTTTGGTAAATTATACTTGCAACAGGGATTTGAAACCTGTAAACATTAAAAATGAAACACTTTTTAAAAAAAATTTTAATAGTCAATATAAAACTATAAATATACTAGCATTCTCCTAGGACCAGCAGGATGATAGTCCTCGCACATGGGTGACATCAGATGGAGCCAGGCACGGAAAACTTTTCAGTTTTTAGAACTTTGACAGACCCACTGAGCATGCCTAGCATGCCACCATCGACGCAGGGTCCCTCTGCAGCTCTCTTCTTCCGTGATGCTGAAGCCTCATGATGGAGTTCGCGCTCTTTTTTTTTTTCCTGTGGAAAACTGTTTTCTTCTCTTCCTGAGTCTCGTCGGGTCCCTCTGTGCTTTGGGATCAGTTATCGGGCGCTGCGGTAAGTCATTTGTTGTTCGCGATCAATTCCCAATGGTGATGCTCTCTGGTAGCTGCCAGACTTCAACCACGTGCCGCGTCCTTTTTCCCCATGGTGACATCCAGATTCCGCTGTTACCACCAGTGCCCCAGGACTGTGTCCATCACAAACCCGCCTGAAGTCTGCATTTTGTGCCTGTGGGCATTGCATGATGGCATTGTGATATTTGTACCCAAATGATCCCTAAGAGCAGTTGCGCTCGCCTCGATAAAATGGAAAAATTGTTTGGCAACCAGAAGTCGGAACTCTCGACTTCGGCATTGACACCAAAGGGTCGGGAGGTCCTAGCAACCCCGACCCCTTTGGTCTCTCCTCCATTGCTAGATACTCGGCTGGAACTGGGTACAAGGGACCATCCACACTCAGTTTCTTTTCATTCTAGGTCTGGATCCTCTCTATCTCCCTCTGCTCTGGGGGAAGACCAGGCCGAGCATCGAGGCAAAATATTGCCATCGATCCTCGTCGTCGCATATGTCAGGCCACCGGCACTGACCGTGCTGCCCCTGAAGCACTTCTGGGCCGAGGAAGCCTTGCCTTCCATAGAACCTGAAGGACCACAGCGATCGCCACTGATCCCAGTGGAAGGTACCGATCCCCCCTCGAGGTTCCGGGGAGGTTCTAATTTCATTGCCGCTGCCGCCTCCTCAAGCTGTCCTGTCCTCTTTAGCATTCAAGGAGATGTTAGAGAAACATGTGTGTCTGGCGGTCAGCCGGACCCTGTAGGGCATGGAGCCACCGGGACCACCACTGCCACTGGAGCCCACTCCATCGGTGCTTGCGCCTTTGTTAGAGCGGCTAGAACTGCTGCTTGGTGTATTGCTGACAGAGCCTGCTCCTATGCCCCAGGCCCCCTTGTTGACTCAAGGGGCATCGATGCGGCCTCCACCGGTGGCCATCCCGGTAAGTGATTCCTCAGTCGAGGCCGTCTGGGTTGATGGCACCCCGACCAGTGTTAGCCTTCCCAGGTCCTTTGAGATCAATGCCGTCTGAGCCGCCAGTTCCCTTGGTGCTCCCGGTGCCCACAGGGCCTTCAGTACCAGTATAATCTGCAGTTCCATCAGTGCCTTCAGTGCCACCAAGACCATTGACATCTTGCAATAAAGGTTCACTGGGGGCTCCACCCCATGTGTCCTTGGGCATGCAGAGTGAGGAGGATGCCCCCTATGACCCTTGGGAGAATGAAGCATCCTAGTCTTCGATGGAGGATCCTGAGGACTTGTCCTCTGAGCCCCTCTCCTCCTGAGGAGAGGCGTAAGTCTCCACTGGAAGACTTAACTTTTTCCGGGTTCGTAAGGGCTATGGCAGAATCTGTGCCATTTCAGCTCCTGACTGAGCAGGATTCCAGGCATAAGATGCTGGAAGTCCTGCAATTTGTGGACGCTCCAAAGGAGGTGGTCGCAGTACCTAGTACACAACATCTTTAAAGATTTTGTTGTCTGGCTATAGGAGCACACCATTTCCATCCCACCAGTAAACCGGAAGACGGATGCTGTCTATCTGGTGCAACCCACCACAGGATTTGAACGCCACCAGCTTCCACACCAGTCAATAGTGGTGGAATCCACCTTAAAGAAAGCAAAGAGATTGCGGACTCATGCTTTGGCCCCTCCAGGTCGTGAGCACAGGGCCCTGGACACTCTGAGGAGGAGAGTCTTCCAGGGGTCCATTTTGGCAGCCCGGATTGCATGTTATCAGCGCTATATGAGCCAATACTCCAGAAACCTCTGGAATCAAGTTCAGGACCTGGTGGCGCGCCTTCTGCAGCAGCTTCAGGAAGATTTCCTGAAGGTGATCCAACAAGGCCTGGAGTGTGACAAACATGAAGTCTGCTCGACTTATGATGTGTTTGAAACAGCGGTGAGAGTGGCAGTGGCAGGCATTGGAGCTTGACGCATGGCCTGGGTTTGGGCCTCGGACCTTCGGCCTGAAATACAAGACCATCTTGCGGACCTTTCCTGTAAGGGGGAGAATGTCTTTGGAGATAAGATCAAAGAAGCAGTAGCGCAGCTGAAGTACTACCATGAAACCCTCCAGCAGCTGTCGGCCAGCACCTCGGACCCTCGGTCCTCTGGTAAAATGCCATCACAGCAATCCTCAAGATGCCCATTTTACAGGCCGCAAAAAGTATTATCTGCTGGCTGCTAGGTCCAGAGTGAGGCAGCCACGCACCCCTTGACCAAACACAGCCCCACAGCAGAGCCCCGCCACAGGCTTTTGACTGGCAGAGGGAGTTTAAGCCAGCAATCTGTACCGCTGAGGAACAACCTTCTGGGGGGGGGGGAGCGTCCATTGTTTGGCAGGGGTACAGATTGAACTTCCAGAATGTCCTCCGTGTTCCTTAGGGAGGTCTGTGGCGAACCAGCAAATACTTCTACTAGAGCTCTCTGCCCTCTTAATGGCTCGAGTCGAGCCTATTCCGCAAAATCAGCAGTGCGAGGGGTTTTACTCAGGTATTTCCTGATTCCCAAGAAAACCGGAGGTCTTTGCCCTATCTTGGATCTAAGGGTGTTGAGCAGGTTTCTCATAAGCAAAAAATTCAGAATGGTCATGTTGGGTGCCCAATTCCTCTCCTCAGGGACTGGCTTTGCTCCCTCGATCTCAAAGAAGTTTATGCTCATAGTGTGATCTCTCCCTGCCATCGGAAGTACCTCCGTTTTCTGGTAGGGGGGAGCACCATCAGTATCGGGTGCTGCTTTTTGGCCTCTCATCTGCACCCCGCGTCTTCATGAAATGCCCAGCAGTAATGGGTGCTTATCTCAGGAGGCATCAGGTGCATGTCTTCCGATACCTAGACAATTGGCTCTTCAAAAGTGACACCAGGCAAGGAGCATTGCATTCCCTCCACTCCACCATCTGGATTTTGGAGGCCTTGGGGTTTTTAATCAACTACCCGAAGGCCCAGCTGGTTCCATCCCTGTAGCTGGACTTCATTGGGGCCAGGTTTAATACGTTCCAGGGAGGGCTTTTTTGCCCCGGGACCAAGTGTTGACCCTGACGTCCCTGGCATAATCAATCTCTAGCAGCTACCAAGCCTCTGCGCACCGGATCTTGCATCTCTTGGGGCACGGCAGCAACGATGCATGTCACGCCGTTTGCTCAACTGCACATGTACAGAGCGTAGTGGACATTGCGTGCTCAGTGGTGTCAGGCCACCCAGGACCTTTGAGCTTGCCTCAGGGTCACTACCCCACTACGGGCAATCCCTCTCGTGGTGGAAGACCCTATCCAACCTAGAAGTGTCTGTATCCTCCCCAAAAAATTATTCGTATAGATGAATCAAGTCAGAGGTTATCTTATGTCCAGGGTCCTCTCGTTTGGAATGCTCTCCAGTTTAATTTAAAGGAGGAGATTTCTGTGCTAAAATTTAGAAAATTGTTGAAAGCTCATTTGTTTACTCGAGCTTTTGATAGTGCATAATCTTTAAGAGAGCATGTTAATTTTTTAGGCACGATTTCCAGGTAGATTTTTATTTTTATTGTTTGTATATTATATCGTTAATTGTTTTAATACTGCTTTGTCTTTATTATGTCTGTATTAATTTGATGTTTGTGTTTTCTGTAAACTGCCTAGAAATTTGATATGTGGTATATAAATTTTCTAAATAAATAAGTAAAATAAAAACTAAGTTGGACAAGCTTGCAAAAACAACAATGTTTTCAGTTTTTGCTTAAATTGACTGAGCATAGTCTCAAACCATATTTCCCTGCAGAGTGCATGCCACAGAGTTGGTCCCCTTAGTCCTAGTAAGCGGGCCAACTTGACTGGGGGAATTTCAAGTAAGCTGTCAGGTCCTGAATGTATACTATAGTTTGGCACATATCTTAGTATGTGAGAGCTTAGATAATCAGGAACAAGGTTATGTAATGTTCAAAAAATTAAAACCAATACCTTAACCAATGCAAGTCCCTCCAAACTGGGGAGATGTGTGAAAAATTCCTCCTCCCACTAATCACCCAAGT